>NC_134351.1:48823240-49128955 GCF_964195595.1 Calonectris borealis | reverse complement strand
GAGATCAGGTTGGTCAAACAGGACCTGCCTTCCATGAACCCGTGCTGGCTGGGTCTGATCCCCTGGTTGTCCCAGACATGGCTCGTGAGTGCCCTCAAAACGAACCACTTCATAATTTTCCCTGGCACCGAGGTCAGGCTGACCGGCCTGTAGTTCCCTGGATCCTCCTTCCGGCCCTTCTTATAGATGGGCGTCACATTGGCAAGCCTCCAGTCGTCCGGGACCTCCCCAGTTAACCAGGACTGCTGATAAATGATGGAGAGTGGCTTGGCAAGCTCCTCCGCCAGCTCCCTCAGTACCCTCGGGTGGATCCCATCCGGCCCCCACATCATGCAACCGATGCTACATGGAGTAAGTGGGTCGCACTGATCACACAACGGGCTCGAATAGGAAGCCCCAGTGGCCCAGGAATCTTGGAAGTGATCACGAACTGGCCAGAAGGCAAAGATTTTGGCATATCCACAGAGGAGGAGGTGACGCATCCTGAAGAGGCCCCACTGTATAACAAACTACCAGAAAATGAGAAGCAATATGCCCTGTTCACTAATGGGTCTGTCGTCTTGTGGGCAAGCATTGGAGGTGGAAAGCTGCTGTATGGAGTCCTATATGACAAGACGCAGAAACTGCTGAAGGAGAAGGTGAATCGAGCCAGTTTGCAGAGGTGAAAGCCATCCAGCTGGCCTTGGACATTGCTGAACGAGAAAAATGGCCAGGACTTTTTCTCTATACTGACTCATGGATGGTGGCAAATGCCCTGTGGGGGTGATTGCAGCAGTGGAAGCAGAACAACTGGCAGCGCAGAGGGAAACCCATCTGGGCTGCCGCATTGTGGCAAGATATTGCTGCCCGGGTAGAGAACCTGACTGTAAAAGTACATCACGTAGATGCTCACGTACCCAAGAGTCGGGCCACTGAAGAACATCAAAACAACCAGCAGGTGGACCAGGCTGCTAAGATTGAAGTGGCTCAGGTGGATTTGGCCTGGCAAAATAAGGGTGAATTATTTATAGCTTGGTGGGCCCATGATACCTCAGGCCATCAAGGAAGAGATGCAACATATAGATGGGCTCGTGATCGAGGGGTGGACATGACCATGGACGCTATTGCACAGGTTATCCATAAATGTGAAACATGCGCTGCAATCAAGCAAGCCAAGCGAGTAAAGCCTCTTTGGTATGGAGGACGATGGTTGAAATACAAATATGGGGAGGCCTGGCAGATTGATTATATCACACTCCCACAAACCCGCCATGGCAAGCGCTATGTGCTCACCATGGTGGAAGCAACCACCGGCTGGCTAGAAACATACCCTGTGCCCCATGCCACTGCCCGGAACACCATCCTGGGCCTTGAAAAGCAAGTCCTATGGCGACATGGCACCCCAGAAAGAATTGAGTCAGACAACGGGACTCATTTCCGAAACACCCTCATAGACACCTGGGCCAAAGAGCATGGCATTGAGTGGGTCTATCACATCCCCTACCATGCACCAGCCTCTGGGAAAATCGAACGATACAACGGGCTGCTAAAGACTACACTGAGAGCAATGGGTGGTGGGACATTCAAGCATTGGGACACACATTTAGCAAAAGCCACCTGTTTAGTCAACACCAGGGGATCTGCAAATCGAGCTGGCCCTGCCCAGTCAAAATCCTTACGTACTGTAGAGGGGGATAAATTCCCTGTCGTGCACATAAGAAATATGCTGGTGTTGTGGTTTAACCTGGCAGGCAGTCAAATACCACGCAGCCGCTCGCTCACTCCCCCCCCACCCCCAGTGGGATGGGCAGAGAATTGGAAGGGTAAGAGTGAGAAAAACTCGTGGGTTCAGATAAATACAGTTTAATAGAACAGAAAAGGGAAATAATAATAATAATGATAATGATAGAACAAACAAAATGAGTGATGCACAATGCAATTGCTCACCACCTGCGCTGACCAATAACCAAGTAGCGATCGCTACTTCCTGGAACACGCATACCATTCATATACTGAGCATGACGTCACATGGTATGGAATACCCCGTTGGCCATCTGGGCTAGCTGTCCTGGCTGTGTTCCCTCCCAATGCTTGGTTTGCTTTTTAAGCTGAATGTCCTTGGCTAGCAGGGTACTTAGCAACAACTGAAAACATCAGTGTGTTATCAACATTCTTCTCATACTAAATCCAAAACACAGCACTAGGAAGAAATTTAACTCTATCCCAGCCGAAACCAGGACAGTATCCACCCCTTATTCTATACCATTTACGTCATGCCTAGGTCTCACATTTTCCTATACATTCCACCACCATCTTTCTTGTCTTTTTATATATATACACACACAGATATCATTCCCTTAGTCTATGGGCCATCCCTCTAAAATGTCCATTGAGTTCATTCAGTCCATGACTTTGGGCTCCATCTGTCAGAACAGTCCTTCAGGGCAGGAGAGATGTTGTGTGGTGTTGGATTGTTGTATGCTGAAACCAGTTCTTATTCCATTATTGCTGCGCATGTCTGGTTCTATCATCGTTGCACTTTGCTTAGTTTCATCGGAGTTCATTCTTCATTAATCTGGGTGATTTTCACTGCTATACCATTGATAGCAACCATAGAAATAATGATATACAATATCATATAACAATTGACATCATACGATTCAGTTCATTGGCTATTTTCACCCAAAATCAAATCCCCTTGAGGTACACACCGGACTTCCCCATCCTTTCGCATTACCCACCAAGTGCACCCAGGTCCTTCAGCAAAAGCAATCCCATGGATGGGTTTTCCCTTGCCAGAGGCAGGAGTAACCCAGACTGTCTTGCCCAGCATATTTCTTATGTGCACGACAGGGACTTTATCCCCATCTACAGTAAGCAGAAGTTTTGACCAGGCAGGGACAGTTCGTTTGAAAGATCCCCTGGTGTTGACTAACCAGGTGGCTTTTGCTAAATGTGTATCCCAATGCTTGAATGTCCCACCACCCATTGCCCTCAGTGTAGTCTTTAGCAGCCCGTTGTATCGTTCGCTTTTCCCAGAGGCTGGTGCATGGTAGGGGATGTGATAGACCCACTCAATGCCATGCTCTTTGGCCCAGGTGTCTATGAGGGTGTTTCGGAAATGAGTCCCGTTGTCTGACTGTCGCGAATGAGTGGTTTAGAGGCCGCTTAAAGAATCACCATCAAAGATATTAGCAGAAAGTGATTTTAATAGAGATTTATAAAGGTGCGACCTAACAGAATTCGATGGCAAGGTTCACTCTATTACTTATTACATGGGTGAAACATATAAAGGAAAATCATCTAAGGGTTTAGATTTCAGGGACAGTCTAGGTTTCATTCACAATTTAGTAACACTTAATTATCAACTAATCATTAACAAACTTTAGTAACGCTTAATCATGAACTAATTCTATATTTGCAAAGTGAGTTAGTAAGTCTACTACAATCACAACTTAATTACAGATTATGCTTACTATCAGTTCACACATACAGAGGAACATATATATATATAAAAAAATACACAGAAGGTACCTGTTAAAAATTCCCCTCGATTTCAGTGAAGAAATATTCGCATCGAATGTCTAGGCATTCCCTCTCAACGGGCGAAAGGGTTGAGCTTCAAAGGGGACTCAGCCCAGGACCGAACGGTCCTCCGAATATCGCAGGCCCGAAAGACCGCAAGCTCTGAGAGGCGTCCCACTCAGAGGGAGATGCTGGGTGCAGCCCGCTGCGGTCCAGGAGAGCTCAAAGGGCCTCGCTTAGGACCACCGTTTATAGGTTCACAGGATGGTTGGCTTTAGTCATCCGTAAATTTCCATCCTGGCCACAGTCCCAGGTGGTAATTACTAAAAAATTCTCAAGGTTTCGGTGTTGTTCTGCTGGACACCCGGGCCAGGCAGTAGGAGTATGTGCCCAGCCTCAGCTATGCAGAGTTTCTGATACAGTCAAGGAGCGCTCAACTGCCAGACTTCAATACACCAAGGCCGAGGTTTCATGGAAATTTCTGTGATCAACAAGCGGCCCAGACCAACAAGTGGCCCAGGGAAGAAAGGGGGGTATGAATGCACCACCACAATCCACCCTGTGACTAAAGTCAATCCATCTTGATCACAGAGTGGCGGTGTGGTCGCCTCTTGCCTCTGTGCCTATAAACAGATCAATGCCATATTCCAATTGTAATTTGAGGGAAATTCTTGGTTGGTATGCTTAATTATTAATATACTTAACTATTAAGGTTTTATTAAGTACAATTAAGCAAGGTTATATATGCGAGGAGGTTTTGGTATTAGTGCCATTTGTTTAGTTATTTTCCACACTTTAACACATAGAATAATGTTCAACAATAAGCATAGCACAATAGAAATTAGTAAAATTGTCATGGGATGTAAAACCCAACTCAAAGTTCCTGTTGCTGTTGGTGACCATCCAAATAAAACATCCCACCAGTGATGTTCTCCATCCTTCTTCACCTTTTCTAGGACATGATGTATCTTCCCTGCATCATGATGGACCGTAATCAGAGTTCTTTGTCCGTTGTTTCGAATCTGGTTTAGCAATTGACTCAGGTCATCATGTTGTAACAGTTTTCATATTAATGTAAGATTCATTCCAATGGGGGTAGGTAGTAGATCTTGATAAGATGTATAGCTTGATTGGAGCAACTGATGGGTTGTAACAGGAGCTGAATAGTTGAAGTCGCATCCCATAATCTTAGTAAAATTACAAACACAGATATTTGAGTGGTTAGATGTTTCCACAGTGGTGTTGTCTGTAAATATAGAATCACAAAGAGTTCTCATGCAAACACATGCATTTCCAACATATATAAGTACAGTTTCAGGGGTTTCATCAGGATGTATTTCAAAATGACAAACATTTTGTTCAGTGTCAAGACAAATGTCTTGAGCTTTGATGGTATTGCTTGCACAAATAAACCCCTGTTGTTCTCGCACAACACATGCGTCAACATCAATAATTTGCCATTTATTCCCATTTTTTTGGGCCCATACTCTATGTTCTAACGGGTAGAGTACCGTTCCATTGTGATTTAATCCCAGCGCAATGATTGGGTATATGATAGAAACTGAAGCATTGCGTATTGTCAAAACAAAAGCTGTGACTGCTGTCAGTGGAGTCATAAGTAAAATTGACTAGACGCCACCAAGGTTGAAATTCTTTTTCAAATTTAGTTGCATTATTCCAGACTACCTTTCGGATTTCAGTGGGCAAGGTGCCCTCATCACCTTCCCTTATAATTGCTGCCACGGTAGATGGTATCCATAATTGAGCCTGGATGCAGCTAAGAGCTAGAGAAATATTATTTTGAATTGTGCCAAATGCATTTGTGATTAGTTGGTGGTCCTTTTCATTAATTCTTTCCCATTTAGGCAATATATTAGCTAAAAGCCACTGGCTCGTTCCTAATGCTGTCAAAGAAGATCGTAATGGATGTTCTAATTTATGTAAATCACTTGTTGCCGAATTTATTTTGTTTGCTAAAACTTCAGCATCCACGCTGTTCAATATTCCTAGTCCCGTTCCCAGAATGCCAGTCACATCTCTCCTTGATCATTTTGGAGAGGTGAGGGTTTGTCCATGCAGCCACACTAACCATCCTGTAAAAGACGTATTCAGGAATGGTGAGCAAGCAGGTTTAATTGTAGAGATATCAACTTGCATTGATAGCTCCACTCGTTTTAGAGACCACGATGGATTAAATAGCACTTGCTGTTGTCCTATGTTCTTGATTATATAGGGACCAATGTTATAAATGTGAGGAGACAGTTTGATAGGAGGCTGAGTTGGTGAATATGGTTGTGCAGTATCAATCCTGAATTGAAAACCTAAGCTGGAATGAGAGTTAGGGTTTGTCCAAAGACACCTTACGAGTACTGAATGGGATATAGTAAAAGTATACCAGCATTCGTGTTTAAAAGGACAGGTATGTATGTCGTCTTTTCCTTCAACGTTGTTTATAGCAATGTGTAAGGTGGTTGTCATACATTTAGTATGATTTTCAATTCGGCATCCTATCGAAATGGTGTCTCCTTTAGTTCCCTTTAAGGATGGAATTTGTTGATTTTCATTTTCATCTGTAATAATCCATTCCTGCCTATGAAATGTGATGTTATTGTGTAGTGCTATTGCAGATAAATTTAGATCAGGTGTAGGTACGTAAAAAAGTACGTATGCATCAACCCACGGCCACCCTGTTGTACACAAATTCCAAATTTTGTGCTTGCTAATCATAAAATCAAACAATAGTTCTACACCACGATTACCCCAGAAGCAAAATGTGAGTACAGGTTGCGTGAAAGTGAAATTGTACCAACAATCTGGTTCTGGTGTTTTATAGCAAGATTTCTCATTGTCTTTACGTTTAGAAAAATCAGTGTAGTCTATTTTAATTCCAGTGGGGTTTTTTGTGGGTAGATCCATGGATTGCACGGCACCCTATTTTTATTTCTTTCCCTGGTGTGGCTTGAAGTGATAAAATTTGATGAATGTTATTGTTATTGTGAGATATCTTAATTTCTTTCTGGTGTAGTGTCTCCCATCTCCATTCATCTTTTGAATATGTCTCATTCCCATGTATAACTAAAATAGCAAGGTTCAGGTTTGTCTTGTCTGTTGGTAGGGTTCCCACACTTCCAGTATAATTTAGTAATGCATGGTCCCAGGGATCTTGTGTCCGAATTGGGAGGATTATACTTGTCTCGACTAAAAGGAAAAACAAAATTGTGTTGGGGACATGCTGCTGCTGTTGTTGCCATTGGTATAGGTTCATCTTCTCCTGTTAAAGAAAGAGAAAGACGACGTTTCGGTGGGGAAGGCCGAACGGGTTACTCCTTTTAGAAAGAAGGAAAAATCCATCTAGTACCGATTCTATGTTTTGCACCACTGCTATCAGTAGCTTCCCAAGCAAGTGGGCCACGGGGTTTAGTTAGAGTCATAGGCACAGTTCCAATTTGTGGTAAATTTACCATAACAGGTTGCCCTGGCTGTAATGTTAGCGGACATTTTCTTTCATCAGAAGGGGTAGTATTAGATTTAGCTTTTGCAAAGAATGCTCAGCTCACAGGGCTTCCAGTGGGTCCGTATCGATAGTTTAATTGATGGAGTACTTCGGAAAGTCGTATATCCCACCGGACTTCGTGTGGCTTAAGGCTCTTTTTCAATAAGCCATTAGCTCTTTCTATCATCCCATTTGATTGGGGGTAGTAGGGGGTGTGGAATACCCATTGAATTTCTTTCTGTTTTGCCCATTCTTGCACTTCCCTATTTGTGAAATGTGAGCCATTATCACTTTGGATAGCATCAGGAGTAGGTAGACTAGAGAACCAAGAAGATAGTCCTCGTACTGTGTTTTTCCCATCAGCTTTTCGGCATTTAGTTGCCATAAGCAAGCCGGAGACTACTTCTACCCCTGTGAGGATATATCGATATCCTGCAGAAGATTTTAGTGGCCCAATGTAATCAATTTGCCATGTGGACCACAGAGTCTTTCCCTGACTGATATGTAAGGGGGGTGCTTTAGCAGGGTGATTTGTTTGTAATTTTAATGTACATTGAGGACATTCTGTAAGAATAATTTCACAGGTTTTCCTGTCTAGGGGCCAACCCTTACTTTGTGCAGAAAAATAAAGTGCTTCTTTACCTGTATGACCTAATTTTTGATGTAGCCATTCTCCCAATCGATACCACTCAGAATTTAAGGAATTTCCTACTTTTATTTTTCTAATTTTTGCCAATTCATTTACCTTTTGATTCCAGTTTGTGGCTGGTTCATTATTTTTGGCATGAGCTTTCACCCATCCCATCTTGAATGGAGTGTTTCTGGCTATTTTAAGGAATAGTTGCCAATCTTGAGATCTCCAAACTGGAGATCTATTTACTTCCCAGTTCAGGACTTCCCACTGACAAAGCCACTGCGTGGCACCTGCCCGCATGGCATAGGAGTCGACATAGATAACTTTTGCTCCGTTTTGTGCTGCTAGAACAACTGCCCTTAATTCTCCTACTTGTGCACTACCTTCACCTTCTTCTATGATTTGTTTGCCAGTGTTGATGTTTAATGCAGCAGCCTTGTATTGCCATCTGCCATCTATTCTCCTTGCTGAGGCATCAGTAAGCCAAATATCTTCTGATGGTGTTCCCTCGGTAAAGGGAGGTGTGTTTAAAATAGGTGAGGGTTTAAAAGGTTGTTGTAATGCTAATGGGTCTGCATTTATAGGCATCTGTAATTTGGAAACTTTAGTGTGTCCTTCAGTTAATCTCATTTCCTCTGCAATTCCTGTCAAATAAGCATACCATTTCCTAATTGTAGGCTTTTGTGCAAGTCCTTCTGGGGGTGCAGTCCCCTTTAGAACTGCTTCTAATAAATTAAATGGACCTCTGGTTTGTACAGGTTGTTCCTGGTGTATTTTCTCAGCTTGTTTCACTGCTCGGACTAAAGACAATAGTCCCTTTTCCCACTCGGAATATCTCTCTTCTGTCTCTTTAAATGCAGTCAAACTGAACATCAAAGGTCTTTTTGGTCCATCAGGGCCAGTTTGGAACAGGTTACAGTAAGTACCGTGTTCAGCAAAACCCCATTCTCTATAATAGGGTCGTGGGGGTGTAGTGGTCCCAATGATTGATATGCTTTTAATTCCTGAATTAGAGTTTTGACTGCCTCTTCATGTTCTGAATTCCATTCCCACGATTTTCCTTTTCGTAAAAGTGAATATAGTGGGCGAGCAATGATAGAAAATCCAGGTACATGTTTCCTCCAATATCCTAAAGTACCCATAAGCTGTTGTAATTCTTTCTTAGATTGGGGCACCTGCAATTGTTCTATTTTACTTAGGGTGTCCGGTGGAATTGTTGCACTACCTGCAATCCACCAAATACCTAAAAATTTTACTTCTTTACTTGGTCCCTGACATTTCTCAAAGGGGATTTCAATTTCTGCTTTATGTAACACTTGCCATACTGCTGTTGCTGCTTCCCCCACCTCTTCAGAGGAATCTCCTCCAATTAGAATATCATCTATATATTGGTATAATTTCACATTCTGGGGAAGTGAGACGGTTTGTAAAAGCTCAGCAAGCGCAGCATGGGCAATTGTGGGTGAATGTTTATACCCCTGTGGGAGTCTGTTAAAGGTGTATTGTATGCCATCCCAAGTAAAAGCAAATTTCTCTTTATCTTTTTCCTGTAAAGGGACCATAAAGAACATATCCTTTACATCTAATGCTGCCATCCATGGGTGTGCGGCTGCTTGTAATGTGGCTGTTAAAGTTGCAATATTAGGTATGGCAGCCGTTAGCGGAGCTGTGTTGGCATTTAAGCGCCGATAATCAATTGTTAATCGCCACCTCCCATCTGGTTTTCGGACTGGCCAAACCGGTGAATTATATGGGGAGTGGGTTTTGGAAATAATGTGCCATTTTTCCAAATCTGCTATTACTTCAGAGATTCCAGCTCATGCCACAGCAGAAATCGGATACTGTGGGACGTTAGTGATTTTTGAATCAGGGACTGCAGGAGCTGCACGGAGTACGTGCACTATAATTTCCTGATTTTTATCACGGTTAGGGTCGACATTTGAACTGAAGGACCACAAGCTGCTGTCTGGCAGATGCCAGGTTCGACCGTTCAAAACATCGAAACCTAAAATATTTTCATTGTGATCTTTAATTGCAAAGCAAGTAGATGATATACGCTTCTCGCCCGGGAGCCATAAATTAACTTTTGCAGCTTGGCACATAACACTTGCTCCGTTCACTCCAGTGATTTTAACTCTTTGCCGTCGGGTCATACACCCAGCTTCTCGGCATCTTGTTGTGTTAATATTGAAATTCGTGCTCCCGTATCTATTAAAAATTTTACCAATTGTTGCCGAGGACCAACTAGAATTAAAATATATTTTGCTTTAATGATGGGTCTAGCCTCATATTCAGAGGAATCTGAGGGGATCATTTCCCTCATCATAGTCATCAGGATCACCACAAATATCACCATCCCATTCCTCAGGGGATACAATTAATTTCCTAATCTGTACAATGTCAGGGGGATTGGGAGCCCGCATAAGCATCATCTCGATCTTTTCTTCCAACTTCTGTGATTTCTCCTTTTCTTCCTGTAACTGTTTTTGCAGCTGCTCGATTTTCGAGGACAGTATTAATTCAGCTTCCTTTCTGCCTTCTATTTCTTCTTTCAGGTCCTGCTCCCTTCTATTGTTATTCTTTCTGTACTGATAAGCAGCTTCCAAACAGGTGCCTAACATTTTGCAAATAATTCCTTTTCCATCTTTTATATAGCCCCTGTCTACTTTTAGTTGTTTTTCCACAGCTTCCCAATCATGCCAATTATTACGAGCCCATTCTTCTGAGAATTTGGGACTTGGATTTATTCCATGTTTTTGTAAGTAATCAGTGATACTACTTGCCATCCTGCCGACTACGCCGATTTGTCGCGAATGAGTGGTTTAGAGGCCGCTTAAAGAATCACCATCAAAGATATTAGCAGAAAGTGATTTTAATAGAGATTTATAAAGGTGTGACCTAACAGAATTCGATGGCAAGGTTTACTCTATTACTTATTACACGGATGAAACATATAAAGGAAAATCATCTAAGGGTTTATATTTCAGGGACTATATGTGTTTAGTAGCAGTCTAGGGTTCATTCACAATTTAGCAACACTTAATTATCAACTAATAATTTAAAAACTTTAGTAACGCTTAATCATTAACTAATTCAATATTTGCAAAGTGAGTTAGTAAGTCTATGTCGTGGTTTAACCTGGCAGGCAGCCAAACCCCACGCAGCCGCTCGCTCACTCCCCCTCCCCGGTGGGACGGGGAGAGAATCGGAAGGGTAAGAGTGAGAAAAACTTGTGGGTTGAGATAAAGACAGTTTAATAGAACAGAAAAGAGAAAATAATAATAATAATGATAGAATATACAAAATGAGTGATGCACAATGCAATTGCTCACCACCCGCGCTGACCGATAACCAAGTAGCTATCGGCACTTCCTGGATCACGCCTACCGTTCATATACTAAGCATGATGTCACATGGTATGGAATACCCCATTGGCCAGCTGGGCTGGCTGTCCTGATTACGTTCCCTCCCACCTTGTGTACCTAGCTCAGTCAGTAGGCATGGGAGCTGTCCTTGGACTAGGAGGGCACTTAGCAACAACTGAAAACGTCAGTGTGTTATCAACATTCTCCTCATACTAAATCCAAAACACAGCACTAGGAAGAAATTTAACCCTATCCGAACTGAAACCAGGACAGTCTACTACAATCACAACTTAATTACAGATTATGCTTACTATCAGTTCACACATACAGAGGAACATATATATATATAAAAAAATACACAGAAGGTACCTGTTAAAAATTCCCCTCGATTTCAGTGAAGAAATATTCGCATCGAATGTCTAGGCATTCCCTCTCAACGGGCGAAAGGGTTGAGCTTCGAAGGGGACTCAGCCCAGGACCGAACGGTCCTCCGAATATCGCAGGCCCGAAAGACCGCAAGCTCTGAGAGGCGTCCCACTCAGAGGGAGATGCTGGGTGCAGCCCGCTGCGGTCCAGGAGAGCTCAAAGGGCCTCGCTTAGGACCACCGTTTATAGGTTCGCAAGATGGTTGGCTTTAGTCATCCGTAAATTTCCATCCTGGCCACAGTCCCAGGTGGTAATTACTAAAAAATTCTCAAGGTTTCGGTGTTGTTCTGCTGGACACCCGGGCCAGGCAGTAGGAGTATGTGCCCAGCCTCAGCTATGCAGAGTTTCTGATACAGTCAAGGAGCGCTCAACTGCCAGACTTCAATACACCAAGGCCGAGGTTTCATGGAAATTTCTGAGATCAAAAAGCAGCCTAGGGAAGAAAGGAGGGGTATGAATGCACCACCACACAGTCATGGGAGCCATCCCACCATGTCCATGATCCCAACAAGATCATAGCCCTGCAGCTGCACACAGATCTCTAACTCCTCATGTTTATTCCCTGTACTGCGTGCATTAGCATACAGACACTTCAGAGAGGCACCCCAGCATGCTGATTTCCCAGAAAGCATCTGGGTCCCCCCCCCAACAGTGTCTTGTAGGCACTTTCTTGTTTACCTGAAAAAGCTTGAGGTGACCGTGCTTAAGCCCCATTTTGTTGATTTTGTGATCCCTTTCAGTCACATCACTCCAGGTCCTTTGCACGTTAACCCTGTCTGTTACTCCTTCACAAGGCTGCTGGTTACTCTCTCCCTCCCCCATCATTCCTAGTTTAAAGCCCTTCTTACCCAGTCAGCCATCCAGCTGGCAGAAATACCTTTGCCCCACTTGGAGAGGTGGATCCCATCTCTCCCAAACAGACCTTGGTGCTCAAACAGGGTCCCGTGGTCATAGAAACCCAAAATGCTATTGCCAACACCAACTCCACAACTGATTTTTGACATGCAGCATCAGTTCCCTCCTCCTCACACCCTTTCCCCTCACTGTCAGGACTGAGGGGAACACCACCAGGTCCCCCATGCCCTTGACTGCCGCCTCCAGAGCTCTGTAGTCACATTCGATACTCTCCAGGTTACCCCTGGCAGTATCATTCATGCCCACAGGGAAGAACAGCAGGGAGTAACTGTCAGAGGGTTGGACAAGCTTTAGCAATTCTCTCCACAACATCCTGGATTCAGGCCCCTGGCAAGCAGCAAACTTCTAGATGACAGGTCAGGTCAGCAGATAGGTGCCTCCATCCCCCACTACTGCTGCTTCCTCCTGGTGCTCCTGCATGACTCAGGGTCAGTTGGCTTTGCTTGAAAAGACACCCAGCTCTTCTTCAGCTTTGAGGGCAGTGAACCTGTTTCATAGCTGCAAGCTTTCAAGTAGAGCAGGAGCCTTCCTCTTGGGGCTGAAAGGTCATCAGCTTCCAGCCTCCACCTTCCCCAGAGTTTGCACTTACCATTCTGTTAAGGACAGACTCTGCCTGTATCTCCACTGCAGTTAGGGTTTGGGGCTCTTGAAGATGCTGCATCTCTAAGATTAGCCTGTCTATCTTTCTTTCCTCCTTGCTCAGTCAGCTTGCTGACTTCCTCCCCTAACTCCTCCACTTTGTGACACAGCTCTTCAACAATAGCATATCTCCTGCAGGAAAGAAGATCACCTCTCCCAGCCTCAAGGAAGAGGCCCCAGGCACTCCCTGCAGCCTGAGACTTGCAGAGCTGCTTCTACCATCTGAAGCTCTGTCCGGGTCAAAGCCTCTGTCCTGGCAGGGACAGCTACTCCAACACATATTGAGTAACATGCCCTGCAGCATATCACCACCATACCTAAATACATTTAGGCTAGCTTAAACTCAGATGAGGCCCCCTTCTTTGCAACCTTCTGAATGAGCTGCTGCACAAACTGCTGCATCTGTTGACTACACTCTAGGAGCTATACTCTAGACTTGGCTTTTACATAGGCCTCTCCCTTGCACCAGCTAAAAGGGCGCTTGACCCCCTCCCTAATCAGGGGGCAGGTGTAAAAAAGGCTTCAGGCACCCTTGGGTCAAGGTCAACTGACCTATCTTGTTAGAATCTGCTAGAGCTTTCTCAGGCCCACACTCCTGTGGCTCCCCTTACCTTGTCCTTACTTGGCAGCAGCAGATACCACCAAGTTTCTCAGAGGATTCCTAGGAGTCCCCAAATGATCCTGGACCCTGTCCTCAGAAGATCCAGAAGCTTCCAAAGCAGAACTCGGAGACTGCTGCACAAACTGCTGTATCTGTTGGCTGCCTCTGTCAAGCTGCGCTCTGTTAGCTGCACAGCTCTCTTAGCTGATGCATCCTCTGATGGGTCTTGTTCCTCCTCACCTGTTTCCAGGGCACTCTGCAGGCAGAGAAGGAGCCTTCCTCCTGTTGCCACAAGTTTCCAGCCTTCCCCACTTTGGGAGCCTTCTTCCACCGCTTCTTTGAGCATAGCCTTGAGCTGTCTTTCCTTCCTTATAACACAGGGCTCACTCAGGTTCTTGTCTCTGCAAAGACCCTGTCAATATCCTGTTCATTCTTTCTGATGCTATGCAGCCTGCTTACCTCCTCCCACAGCTTCCTCAACTGGCAACTCAGCACCTCAACCGGTAGCACACCTCCCACAGGTGAGGCCAGCATCACCCCCAGCAAGAGGCACCAGGCACATCCTGCAGCCTAAGACTTCAACAGCATCCTCCCCCTCCTTCTGAAGCTCCATCTGGGTCAAGTGGCAGAGACCATGCCCTGTGGTACGTTAATACCATCGTTGCATGGTCTCAAGCAGTTCTATACAACCTTGAGCAAAATTTCTGGAGCCTTCTGCATCCTTGATAAAAAGCTTCTACATCTCTGCTAGCTGCCTCTGGGAGCTGTGCTCCTGCCTACCAGTTGTATAGCAGCTCCCCCCAAGCACCAGTTGAACAGGCTGGTGCCTGACATTCCCTGATCAGCAGTCAGTTGAAGATAATAGCTGTAGGCTAATCAAGAAACAACCAACATAAGCTGGCTGTTAAAGCCAACAGAAGCAAAGGCTTCCGGAAATGAACTCTCACCAGCAGCAGCAAGCCACCACAAGCTCCCAAAAGATGTTTCCTCAGGAAGTATGGAAATTGCTGTGACAACTGCTCTTTGTTAGTTGTGCATATACAGGAAAAATAACATTCTTAGTATTAAGTTTTGCCTGATGTTGAACAAGTGTGAAACTCTAGTACTGCCAACTCGGTGGAACCTGGATTTCATCCTGTATTTCTTGATGTTCCTTGGGAGCCAGGCTTTATGAGTTTGGTGTTGGATCAGTAGCTGTCTTGTCTATTGGTATTGGAAGACAATGGAACCAATAATGGAGGAGATTATCAACTGGAGTTGGGCAGGAAATGTTTTTTGAAACCTCAGAACTGTTCCTTTTTCATAGTGGGATGAACCCAAGATCTCTCAAAGGTTTTGAGAGGAAAAAGAAAGAAGGGTGCTGAACTAACTAATTGTCATCGATTAGAGCATTCATGTGGAATGTATGAAACTGTTTTCAGGTTTAGGTGCCAATAATTGTTTAAAAGTTTCACCAAGAAATATTTGCTGTGGAATAGCCAAAAAACTAAAAGTTGTGAGATTCTGTTTTGGAAAGTGATAAATACAAAGTTCAAGTTTTCCATTCTACTTGAGCAGAGTATAGACTTCAGCCTGGATTTCACACATCTCTTTACTTCCCCAAACGTAGGGGTATTTTGTCTTCTCAAAATTTCTCTTTTTTTTTTTTTCTTTTTTTTTTCTTCCCCATTTAGAACAGAAATTTCACTGCAGACTAGAGAAGCCCTTTCTATCAAAGATGTTAAAGTCACTAGTAGTAGACTAAAAAGAGAAAGACAGGGAATATCTTTGTCCATATCTGAAGTATTTTGTTTACCTTTATGCTTTGTATCTATGGAAACAAATCAGTGTCTTGCCATTTCTTCTTTTGCTGTTTCTGCATGCATTCAGTGCAAAGTACAAGTGATTAGCTTAAGAGGAAAGAGTTTTTATTTTAATAGAAAATTTTAGGTATAGTAATGGGCTCAGGTGAAATTTGTTTTGCAAGCACTTAAATTGTGTTCTTTTCTCGTGCATATGACAAGCACATGTTCTAAAGCTAATGAAATGGAGAAAAAAAACTGTGTGGATGAATGCATAAAAGGGCAAAATTAGAGTACATGCAGATAAGATAAAATAAAAAAACATAAATGTTGTGGTTAACCCTGGTAGGCAGCTAAGCACCACACAGCCACTTGCTCACTCTCCCTGCAGTGGGAAGGGGGAGAGAATCAGAAGGGTAAAAGTGAGAAAACTCATGGGATGAGATAAAGACAGTTTAATAGGTAAAGCAAAAACCACACGCACAAGAAAAGCAAAATAAGGAATTCATCCACTACCTCCCACTGGCAGGGAGATGTTTAGCCATTTCCAGGAAACCAGGGCTTCATCACGCGTAATGATTCCTTGGGAAGACAAACACCATAACTCTGATCATCTCCCCTTCCTCCTTCTTCCCTGCAGCTTTTATTGCTGAGCACGACGTCACATGGTATGGGATATCCCTTTTGTCAGTTGGGGTCACCTGTCCCAGCTGTGTCCCCTCCCAAGTTCTTGTGCACCCCCAGCCTACTCGCTGGCAGGGGCGAAGTGAGAAACAGAGAAGGTCTTGATGCTGTGTAAGCACTGCTCAGCTATAGCTAAAACATTGTTGTGGTTTAACCCGGCAGGCAGTCAAACACCACACAGCCACTCGCTCACTCCCCTCCACCCCAGAGTGGGATGGGGGGGACAACTGGGAAAAAAAAAAGTAAAATACGTGGAATGAGATAAAGACAGTTTAATAGAACAGAAAAGGAAGGGAAAATGATAATAATAATAACAACGACAATAATGATAGAATATACAAAATGAGTGATGCACAGTGCAATTGCTCACCACCCACCGAGCAATGCCCAAACAGTGATCGCTACTTCCTGGACCACGCCTCCTATTTATATACTGAGCATGATGTCGTATGGTATGGAATACCCCGTTGACCAGTTGGGCTAGCTGTCCTGGCTGTGCTCCCTCCCAGCTTCTGGTGCACCTGGCAGAGCATGGGAAGCTGAAAAGTCCTTGACTAGCAGGGTACTTAGCAACAACTGAAAACATCAGTGTGTTATCAATATTCTTCTCATACTAAATCCAAAACACAGCACTAGGAAGAAATTTAACTCTATCCCAGCCGAAACCAGGACAATATCCACCCCTTATTCTATACCATCTACATCATGCCCAGGTCTCACATTTTCCAATACATTCCAATTAATCACCACCACCTTTCTTGTCTTTTGATACATATACACACAGATATCATTCCCTTAGTCTACGGGCCATCCCTCTAAAATGTCCTTTGAGTTCATTTAGTCCACGACTTTGGGCTCCATCTGTCAGAACAGTCCTTCAGGGCAGGAGAGATGGTGTGTGGTGTTGGATTGTTGCATGCTGAAGCCAGTTCTGATTCCATTACTGCTGCGCATGTCTGGTTCTATCATCGTTGCACTTTGCTCGGTTTCATCAAAGTTCATTCTTCATTAATCTGGGTGATTCTTACTGCAATTCCATTGATATGACATATAGCAACCATAGAAGTGATGATATACAGTATTATATAGCAAGTAACATCATACAATTCAGTTCATTGGCTATTTTCACCCAAAATCAAATACCCTTGAGGTACACACCGGACTTCCCCATGCTTTCGCATTACCCACCAAGTGCACCCAGGTCCCTGAGCAAAAGCAATCCCTCGAATGGGTTTTCCCTTGCCAGAGGCAGGAGTAACCCAGACTGTCTTCCCCAGCATATTTCTTATGTGCACGACAGGAACTTTATCCCCCTCTACAGTACGTAAGGGTTTGGATTGGGCAGGGCCAGCTCGAGTGACAGATCCCCTGGTGTTGACTAACCAGGTGGCTTTTGCTAAATGTGTATCCCAGTGCTTGAATGTCCCACCACCCATTGCTCTCAGCGTAGTCTTTAGCAGACCATTGTATCGTTCGATTTTCCCGGAGGCTGGTGCATGGTAGGGGATGTGATAGACCCACTCAATGCCGTGCTCTTTGGCCCAGGTGCCTATGAGGGTGTTTCGGAAATGAGTCCCGTTGTCTGACTCAATTCTTTCTGGGGTGCCATGTCGCCATAAGACTTGCTTTTCAAGGCCCAGGATAGTGTTTCTGGCGGTGGCATGGGGCACAGGATATGTTTCCAGCCATCTGGTGGTTGCTTCCACCATGGTGAGCACATAGCACTTGCCCTGTCGGGTTTGTGGGAATGCGATATAATCAATCTGCCAGGCCTCCCCATATTTATATTTCAGCCATCGTCCTCCATACCAGAGAGGCTTTACTTGCTTGGCTTGCTTGATTGTAGCGCATGTTTCACATTCATGGATAACCTGTGCAATAGCGTCCATGGTCAAGTCCACCCCTCGACCATGAGCCCATCTATATGTTGCATCTCTTCCTTGATGGCCTGAGGCATCATGGGCCCACCAAGCTATAAATAATTCACCCTTATGTTGCCAGTCCAGATCCACCTGAGCCGCTTCAATCTTAGCAGCCTGGTCCACCTGCTGGTTGTTTTGATGTTCTTCAGTGGCCCGACTCTTGGGTACGTGAGCATCTACGTGACGTACTTTTACAACCAGGTTCTCTACCCGGGCAGAAATATCTTGCCACAGTGCAGCAGCCCAGATGGGTTTGCCTATGCGCTGCCAGTTGTTCTGCTTCCACTGCTGCAACCACTCCCACAGGGCATTTGGTATCGTCCATGAGTCAGTATCGAGATAAAGTACTGGCCATTTTTCTTGTTCTGCAATATCCAAAGCCAGCTGGATGGCTTTCACCTCTGCAAACTGACTCGATTCACCTTCTCCTTCAGCAGTTTCTGCAACTTGGCGTATAGGACTCCATACAGCAGCTTTCCACCTCCGATGCTTTCCCACAAGGCGACAGGACCCATCAGGGAACAGGGCATATTGCTTCTCATTTTCTGGTAGTTTGTTATACAGTGGGGCCTCTTCAGGACGTGTCACCTCCTCCTCTGGGGATATTCCAAAATCTTTGCCTTCTGGCCAGTTCGTGATCACTTCCAAGATTCCTGGGCGACTGGGGTTTCTTGTTCAAGCCCCTTGTGTGATCAGTGCGACCCACTTACTCCACGTAGCATCGGTTGCATGATGTGTAGAGGGGACCCACCCGTTGAACATCCAGCTCAGCACTGGCAGTACCAACCACTTCCGAAGCACCTCAAACCCCTTCATATGCTGCCAATATCTCTTTCTCTCCACTCTGCATTGGACTTTCGCACTGGCCATATGGGACTGTTAAAGGGTGAGCGAGTCTTTCTGATCTTTCCTTGGCTCTCCAGTCGACGAATCAGCTTATGGATGGGAATCAGGGAATCTCGGTTGGTGAGATATTGCCGCCGGTGCACTGTTGTGGTAGCGATTGGTACCTGCTGTTCTTCAACCCACAGCAACCCCACAACAGAAGGGTCCTCCGAGAGACCAGGCAAGGTGGACAGCTGTTTAATTTCCTCCATCTCCACGGCAGCTCTACCAAAAGCCCACCGGTACCCTTTTGGGTCCTTGAAACACCCTCTCCTGAGGTAGTCTATGCCAAGGATGCACGGAGCCTCTGGGCCAGTCACAATGGGGTGCTTCTGCCACTCATTCCCGGTTAGGCTCACTTCGGCCTCCAATACAGTTAACTCTTGGGATCCCCCTGTCACTCCAGAAATACAGATGGGTTCTGCCCCTTTATAGCTTGATGGCATCAGGGTACACTGTGCACCGGTGTCTACGAGAGCCTTATACTCCTGTGGGTCTGATGTGCCAGGTCATCGATTCCACACAGTCCAGTAAACCCGGTTGTCCCTTTCCTCCACCTGGCCGGAGGCAGGGTCCCTCTAGTTCTGGTCATAGTATCCGTTTCTCACTTCTTGCAAACATGAGTCAAGAATTCCTTCATTACAATCCAAAGTAAGATCAGCCCTTCTACTCTGTCTGGGGAACTGTTCACTGGAAACTGGACCGTCGTGAGACAGGTTTTTCCTGAAAACTGGAGCAGCATTTTTCCTGGGAGAACCCCCTTCTGTCATTGTTTTTCCGTGCAACTCATGTAGCCGTGCCTCTAGAATGGAGGTAGGTTTTCCATCCCACTGCCTCATGTCCTCTCTGTGGTCACGCAGGTAAAACCACAGGGTGCCCCGTGGTGTGTACCTTCTATATCCTCTCTCTTGAGCAGAAGAACGCTGACTCCTAATGGCTGAGATACTGGTCCGTAAGGGTGGAGAATAGGACCTATCCTCTTCGAGTTGATGGACCTCCCGGGACAGATTCTCCACAACCGAGACAAGGGAGGAAGGGACACTTTCTTCATATTCCCCGAGTCTGCCAACCACGTCATCCACCATTGGTGCTTCTTCCTCTTTCCAGCACAGTACTGCCAACGAAATGGCGTATGACAGTGGTGCACTCCGTACCAACTTCTGCCACATGGGCTGCGTGCACTGGACTTCATCTGGATCTTTGGGTACGTCCAGGTCACTATAAACCACCTCCAGCATGCCTAATTCTCTCAGGTACTGGATACCTGTCTCCATAATGGTCCATTTGCCTGGGCCATATATAACATCTTCCTTGAAGGGATACGTTTCCTTCACGCCTGACAGCAGTCGCCTCCAGAGGCTGAGGACTTGTGCCCCTTGTCCAATCGCTTTGTCAATGCCCCCTTCCCTGGAAAGGGATCCCAGCTGTTTGGCTTCCTTCCCCTAAAATACCAGGGTACTGGACCCATTATCCCAGCATTGGAGCAGCCAGGTAACAATATGCTCGCCTGGACGACAGCTGAAATCTTTTCGCATATCTCACAACTCACTCAGGGATAGGGATCGGGTGGTTTCCGTCTCGTTTATGAGTTCTTCCTCTTCCTCCTGCCCTCCTCGAGATGGCCCTGCTTTTCCATCATCCCTTTCTAAACAACCTGACTTTCGCTTCAAAGATTTCCTTTTATGTACAGGGGCGACGGATACCAGCAAGGGTTGTTCCTCTGGTTCAGCTGTAGTGCCCGTCGCGGGGGTTGGAGTAGCCGCAGTGCCTGTCACCGGGGTTTGAGTAGCCGCAGTGCCTGTCGTTTTGTCATCAGATCTGGAGACCTTCTCTTCCCCTTGAGGGGAGCATGACGTCATATGATATGGAATACCCTGTTGGTCGGTTGGCTTAGCTGTCCTGGCTATGCTCCCTCCCAGCCTCTTGTGCACGGGAAGCTGAAAAGTCCTTGACTAGCAGGGTACTTAGCAACAACGAAAAACATCAGTGTGTTATCAACATTCTTCTCATACTAAATCCAAAACACAGCACTAGGAAGAAATTTAACTCTATCCCAGCCGAAAGCAGGACAAACATCTCTGTGTTATCAACACTGTTTTCATCAGAAATTCAAAACATAGCACCTTGCAAGCTACTATGAAGAAAATAACCTCCATCCCAGCCAAAACCAGTACAATATGAAATCTCCCATAGCAAACTAAATGAATATTGGCGATTGATATATTTTATTTTCTATTTTTTTTCATTATATAAAACAGTACATTGGTAAATATTTGTCTTATTCCAATGCTGTTACATTATTAGAACAGGGTGTTTCAGTGAGAACTTTGTGTAAGTGCCATGTGTGGGAAATATGAACTAGGAAGGTTATAGCAGTTGTTAAGCTGTCTAGAATGTGTCAAATTTAAAGGACAAATTACTACTTCATAAGTAGACTATATTTCTGCTGCAGCTGAAATGAAGAGCCATTATCAGTATGCAGGGTAGCACATTGACTTCTTCAATCCAGACAGCTCAGAACACATAGAATAGAATAGAATAGAATAGAATAGAATAGAATAGTTCAGTTGGAAGGGACCTACAATCACCTAGTCCAAGTGCCTGACCACTTCAGGGCTAACCAAAAGTTAAAGCATGTTATTAAGGGCATTGTCCAAATGCCTCTTAAACACTGACAGGCTTGGAGCATCGACAACCTCTCTAGGAAGCCTGTTCCAGTGTTTGACGACACTCTCGGTAAAGAAATGCTTCCTAATGTCAAGGCTGAACCTCCCCTGATGCAGCTTTGAGCCATTCCCATGTGTCCTGTCACAGGATACCAGGGAGAAGAGATCACCACCTCCCTCTCCACTTCGGTTTACAAACAGAGAAAAACTGGTAGAAGATGTGGTGGTCAGAGGCCAGCTTGGGCTTAGCGACCATGAAATGATAGAATTCTCAATACTTGGTGAAGTAAGGAGGGGGGCCAGCAAAACCGCTACCATGGACTTCCGGAGGGCAGACTTTGGCCTGCTCAGGACACTGGTCGAGAGGGTCCCTTGGGAGACAGTCCTGAAGGGCAAAGGGGTCCAGGAAGGCTGGACGTTCTTCAAGAAGGAAGTCTTAAAGGCGCAGGAGCAGGCTGTCCCCATGTGCTGTAAGAAGAACGGGTGGGGAAGACGACCAGCCTGGCTGAACGGGGAGCTCTGGCTGGGACTCAGGGAAAAAAGGAGAGTTTACCACCTTTGGAAGAAGGGGCAGGCAACTCAAGAAGAGTACAGGGATCTCGTTAGGTCGTGCAGAGAGGAAATTAGAAAGGCAAAAGCCCATCTAGAACTCAACCTGGCCACTGTCGTGAGAGACAACAAAAAATGTTTTTACAAGTATATTAATGACAAAAGGAGAGCCAAGGAGAATCTCAATCCTTTATTGGATGCGGAGGGGAATGTTGCCACCGAGGACAAGGATAAGACTGAGGTATGTAATGCCTTCTTTGCCTCAGTCTTTAATAGCCAGACCAGTTATCCTAAGGGTGTTCAGCCCCCTGAGCTGGAAGACAGGGACGGCGAGCAGGATAAACCCCCCATAATCCAAGAGGAAGCAGTTAACAACCTGCTACGCCACCTGGACGCTCACAAGTCTATGGGGCCGGATGGGATCCGCCCGAGAGTACTGAGGGAGCTGGCGGAGGAGCTTGCCAAGCCACTCTCCATCATTTACCAGCATCCTGGTTAACGGGGGAGGTCCCGGACGACTGGAGGCTTGCCAATGTGACGCCCATCTACAAGAAGGGCCAGAAGGAGGATCCGGGGAACTACAGGCCGGTCAGCCTGACCTCGGTGCCGGGGAAGATTATGGAGCGGTTGGTTTTGAGGGCGCTCACAAGCCATGTGCGGGACAACCAGGGGATCAGGCCCAGCCAGCACGGGTTCATGGAAGGCAGGTCCTGCTTGACCAACCTGATCTCCTTCTATGACCAGGTGACCCGCCTAGTGGATGAGGGAAAGGCTGTGGATGTGGTCTACCTGGACTTCAGTAAAGCCTTTGACACTGTCTCCCACAGCATTCTCCTAGAGAAGCTGGCGGCTCACGGCTTAGACAGGTACACTCTTTGCTGGGTAAAAAACTGGCTGGACGGCTGAGCCCAGAGAGTTGTGGTGAATGGAGTTAAATCCAGTTGGCGGCCAGTCACGGGTGGTGTTCCCCAGGGCTCATTTTTGGGGACGGTCTTGTTCAATATCTTTATCAATGATCTGGATGAGGGGATTGAGTGCTCCCTCAGTAAGTTTGCAGACGACACCAAGTTGGGCGGGAGTGTTGATCTGCTCGAGGGTAGGAAGGCTCTGCAGAGGGACCTGGACAGGCTGGATCGATGGGCCGAGGCCAACTGTATGAGGTTCAACAAGGCCAAGTGCCGGGTCCTGCACTTGGGCCACAACAACCCCATGCAACGCTACAGGCTTGGGGAAGAGTGGCTGGAAAGCTGCCCAGAGGAAAAGGACCTGGGGGTGCTGATTGACAGCTGGCTGAACATGAGCTGGCAGTGTGCCCAGGTGGCCAAGAAGGCCAACGGCATCCTGGCCTGTATCAGGAATAGTGTGGTCAGCAGGAGTAGGGAGGTGATCGTGCCCCTGTACTCGGCACTGGTGAGGCCGCACCTCAAATACTGTGTTCAGGTTTGGGCCCCTCACTACAAGAAGGACATTGAGGTGCTGGAGTGTGTCCAGAGAAGGGCAACGAAGCTGGTGAAGGGCCTGGAGCACAAGTCTTATGAGGAGCGGCTGAGGGAACTGGGACTGTTTAGTCTGGAGAAGAGGAGGCTGAGGGGAGACCTCATCGCGCTCTACAACTACCTGAAAGGAGGTTGTAGCGAGGTGGGGGTTGGTCTCTTCTGCCAAGTAACAAGCGATAGGACGAGAGGAAATGGCTTCAAGTTGCGCCAAGGGAGGTTTAGGTTGGACATAAGGAGAAATTTCTTTACTGAAAGAGTGGTCAGGCCTTGGAACAGGCTGCCCAGGGAAGTGGTTGAGTCACCATCCCTGGAAGTATTTAAAAGACCTGTAGATGAGGCGCTTAGGGACATGGTTTAGTGGGCATGGTGGTGTTGAGTTGATGGTTGGACTTGATGATCTCAGAGGTCTTTTCCAACTTTAATGATTCTATGATTCTATGATTTGCCTCCTCAGGAAGCTGTAGAGAGCAATGAGGTCGCCCGTCAGCCTCCTTTTCTCCAGACTAGACAAACCCAGAGTTCTTAGCCGCTCCTCATAGGACATGCCTTCCAGCCCTTTCACCAGCTTTGGTGCCCTCCTCTGGACGCATTCAAGGACCTTCACATCCTTTTGATCGTCTGGTTATGCTGTGTTTTATGCACCCCAGGATGCGGTTTGCCCTCTTGGCTGCCAGGGCACACTGTTGACTCATATTGAACCTGCTGTCAATCAGCACCCCCAGATCCTGTTCTGCGAGGCTGTTCTCCAGCCACTCCTCTCCCAATCTATATTTGTGCCCAGCGTTACTCCATCGCAGGTGCAGAATCCGGCGTTTGGACTTGTTATATTTTATCCCATTAATCATAGCCCAATGCTCCAATCTATCCAGATCCCTCTGCAAGGCCTCTTGTGCCTCGAGAGAGTCAACAGCACCTCCCAGTTTGGTATCATCAGCAAACTTGCTAATGGTGCATTCAACTCCTGCATCCAGATCATTGATAAATATATTGAACAGGACTGGCCCTAGAATTGAGCCCTGAGGAACACTGCTAGTGACTGGCTGCCAGCCAGATGTGTCCCCATTCCCTACAACCCTTTGAGCCCTGCCCTTCAGCCAGTTCTTCACCCAGCGCACTGTGAACCCGCTCATCTCACAGTTGGACAACTTGTCCAGAAGGATGCTGTGAGGGACAGTATCAAAAGCCTTACTAAAATCCGGAAAAACTACATCCACCGCCTTCCCTTCATCCACTAGGTGGGTGACCTTATCAAAGAAGAATATTAAATTAGTTAAACAGGACTTTCCCTTTGTGAACCCATGTTGACTGTGCCTGATGATTGCATTGTCCTTTAAATGCCTTTCAATAGTACCCAGTAATGATCTTCTCCATAATTTTTCCAGGAACTGAGGTTAGACTAACAGGTCTGTAGTTTCCTGCGTGAACAGAACAGAATATGAACAGAAACTTCTGTATTATTTAGGGTATTTCTTTGCTACTTCACCTAGCTGACGGTATTAGAAATGAAACTGCATTACGAAACTTTGCATGACTGTCTAGCACTTCGTGCTGTCTTCCTAGCTTAGCCTGAATATTTGCTCAGTGATAGCGGTTCTGGATGACAGAAGGAGCCTAGAAACAAAGTGAATTCAGGTAGTCAGTTAAGCTGGGCTTGGACTGCTTTCAAGTGGAATTTTTTCCTTTCATGCATGAATGCAAGCTCAGTAATGATAGTGGTATCATTGTGGTGAGTGAAGGATCTAGGAGAAGCAAGCTTTACGTAGACTGATATACTTGGAAAAATGGAAAAGCATTTTGACACACTGTTGGAGTACAGTATTGTTAGGGAGTTGCTTTGCTTAAAGCTTGTTAATGGGTCATCATCTGCTCTTACTGGTTTGAATTCTGTTCTGTTAAATGTCAGTAATATCAGTCAGACTATAAATATTCATGTTCTTTCTCCTCCATCTTGCAAACTTTTTCTGATGAGCTTTGGTTTTTTTACTTGGGTAAGAAATATGGTTATGTTTTATCTGTTTTGCCTGTTTAAAAATATTATTAAAATTACAAATGGAGACTGCGCTTTCTCCCCCTTCTCCAAGGGATTCAGCCAGGACAGCTGACCCAAATTATAGAATCATAGAATATAGAATCATTTAGGTTGGAAAAGACCTTTAAGATCATCAAGTCCAACCATTAACCTAACACTGCCAAGTCCACCACTAAACCATGTCCCTAAGTGCCACGTCTACACATCTTTTAAATATTTCCAGGGATGGTGACTCAACCACTTCCCTAGGCAGCCTGTTCCAATGCTTAATAACCCTTTTGGTGAAGAAATTTTTCCTAATATCCAGTCTAAACCTCCCCTGGTGCAACTTGAGGCCATTTCCTCTCGTCCTATCGCTTGTTACTTGGGAGAAGAGACTGACACCCACCTTGCTACAACCTCCTTTTATTGAGGAGGAGATATTCCAATTGATCAAAGAGATATTCCATACCATATAATGTCATGCTTAGCAATAAAAGTGTGGGGGTTCCAAGGTAGCCTGATTGGGCATTGATTTACTGGTGGTCAGTGACTGCTTTTACATCACTTGTTTCTTTTTCTTTTTTTTTCCCCTCACTTATTAAACTGTCTTTATTTCGACCCACAAAGTTTTTTACTTGCTTTTGCTCTTCTGATTCTCTCCTCCATCCCCCTGGGGAGGGGAGTGAGCGAGTGACTGGGTGAGGTCTTACCTGCCAGCTGGGGTCAACCCACCACACATGGCCAAAAGGGAGACTCTTGTGATATGGATCTCCTTAACAGGGCCGGGGCGGGGGGGGGGGGAACATCCGGTGCATCACTCTCAACATTTGAGATTGAGATTCCTCAACAATAGTACCTTCATATAGAAATAGGTTGAGCTGCCTACCAACTGATGTTAGATATGGGATAGATATCTAGACTGAAGGGAGAAATAGAGCACAAGGAAGGGTTAAATAATGTCACTAGATGTTCCAGAAGTCCTCCAACTCCTTGACTGCTAACTCCAGTCTGAATCTAGCCCAGCTTAGCAGTTTTTGGAAGTGGTAACTGCTTGTGACTTCTGTGCAGAGAGTTAAGAGACTTGGTCCTGCAATGGCCCCACAGGTGATCACAGATATGTAAAACCAAAACAACTCTCTAAACATTGCTTGTTTCAACATTCATTGCTAGTCATGCTGACTATTGAGAGATTTTAGACCAAAGAACCTTCATATCCTTGGGGACAATCCTTCATGCTAGAGTAGGCCAACATAAGTAAGTTTGTGCTTATACACTCTAGTAAGTGCCAACTTTATGTATAAAGAGCTTTGTTACAGGCAAAACTTCTCACGGACACTTCTAAAGAGCAATTGGGAATAGCAGTAGCTTTGTTACTTTCCTTGGGTTTGTCACTCTCCCCAGTCTACGTAATGGGATTACAGACATCACATGAGTTGGGGCCTCCTTGAATGACACTAAAACATGTTCATACCAAATTAATGGACAGACAGGAATTCTGCATTTTAAAATCTAGTATTAAAAACTTGGAGACTGATTAAATTACATCTCTGAGTCAGGAATAAAATTTAGCCTCATGCAAATTGTGCTCCTGCCCATAACTTTTTGTTAGTGCTGATGAATGACTTACTATTGGTGTTTTGGAGGTTCTTAGAGTGCTGTGTCTCAATTATATAATTACTTAGATGTCAGAAACTACAGTGCTTATTCAGAACTCTGCTACTGGCAACATAAACCTATATGAAAGTGTCATCTATTTTAATATTACACCCATTTCCATGGCATCTGAACAGACAACAGTTCAGTTGAAGGAGGAAGGCTGTTTTTCAGACATGTCCTTTAAGAAAAAAAGGGTCCTTTTAAGCAGAAAGGCATAAACAGGTGTCTTTATTTGAGATAAGTAATATGTCTGTTTTCCAGTGGCCTGTAGGAAAGAGATTTAGAATCACAGAGTCACAGAATGGTTTGAGTTGGAAGGTACCTTTAAAGATCATCTAGTCTAATCCCCCTGCCATGGGCAGGGACATCTTCCACTAGATCAGGTTGCTCAAAGCCCCCTCCAACCTGTCCTTGAACACTTCCAGGCATGGGGCATCCACAACTTCTCTGGGCAACCTGTTCCAGTGTCTCACCACCCTCACAGTAAAAAATTTCTTCCTTATGTCCAATCCAAATCTACCCTCTTTCAGTTTAAAACCCTTGCCCCTTGTCCTGTCACTACAGACCTTGGTAAAAAGTCTTTCTCCATCTTTCTTATAAGCCCTCTTTATATATTGAAAGGCTGCAATAAGGTCTTCCCAGAGCCATCTCTTCTCCAGGCTGAATAACCCCAACTCTCTCAGGCTTTCTTCACAGGGGAGGTGTTCCAGCCCTCTGATCATTTTCGTGGCCCTCCTCTGGACCTGCTCTAACAGGTCCATGTCTTTCTTGTACTGGGGACCCCAGAGCTGGATGCAGTACTCCAGGTGGGGTCTCACAAGAGCAGAGTAGAGGGGGAATGATTCTCCTTCCTCGACATGCTGGCCACACTTCTTTTGATGCAGCCCAGGATACAACCTGGTATCCTGCACTGACCCAGGTACAGGACCTTGCACTTGGCCTTCTATATTGGGTTTGCGTGGCAAGGTTTTGGTAGCAGGGGGGCTATAGGGGTGGCTTCTGTGAGAAGATACCAGAAGCTTCCCCCATGTCCGATAGAGCCAGTGTTAGCTGGCTCCAAGACGGACCCGCTGCTGGCCAAAGCTGAGCCAATCAGCGATGTTGGTAGTGCCTCTGTGATATAACATATGTAAGAAGGGGAAAAAACTGCTGTGCAACAGCAGCTGGAAGAGAGAGGAGTGAGAAGATGTGAGAGAAACAACTACGCAGATACCAAGGTCAGTGAAGAAGGAGGGGGAGGAGGTGCTCCAGGAGCCAGAGCAGAGATTCCCTGAAGCCCATGGTAAAGACCATGGTGAGGCAGGCTGTCCCCCTGCAGCCCATGGAGGTCCACGGTGGAGCAGATATCCACCTGCAGCCTGTGGAGGACCCCACGCCAGAGCAGGTGGATGCACCCAATGGAGACTGTGACCCCGTGGAGAGCCTGCGCTGGAGCAGGCTCCTGGCAGGACCTGTGACCCCGTGGAGAGGAGCCCACGCTGGAGCAGGTCTTCAGGCAGGCCTTGTGACCCCATGGGGGACCCACGCTGGAGCAGTCTGTTCCTGAAGGACTGCACCCCATGGAAAGGGCCCACGCTGGAGCAGTTTGTGAAGAACTGCAACCCGTGGGAGGGACCCATGTTGGAGAAGTTCGTGGAGGACTATCTCTCATGGGAGGGACCCCATGCTGGAGCAGAGGAAGAGTGTGTGTAAGAAGGAGCGGCAGAGACAACGTGTGATGAACCTACTGCAACCCCCACTCCCCGCTTGGGGGGAGGAGGTAGAGAATTCGGGAGTGAAGTTGAGCCTGGGAAGAAGGGAGGGGTGGGGGAAAGGTGTTTTAAGATTTGTTCTTATTTCTCATTAACCTACTCTGATTTGATTGGTAATAAATTAAATTAATTTCCCCAAGTCGAGTCTGTTTTGCCCATGATGTTAATTGCTGAGTGATCTCCTTGTCCTTATCTTGACCCACAAGCTTTTCGTCGTGTTTTTCTCCCCCTGTCCAGTTGGGGAGGGGGAGTGATAGAGCAGCTTGGTGGGCACCTGGCATTTAGCCAAGGTCAACCCACCACACCTTGTTGAACTTAATGAGGTTCGCATGGGCCTACTCCTCAAGCCTGTCAAGGTCCCTCCGTCATTTGCAAACT
This sequence comes from Calonectris borealis, assembly GCF_964195595.1. Classification (NCBI taxonomy): domain Eukaryota; kingdom Metazoa; phylum Chordata; class Aves; order Procellariiformes; family Procellariidae; genus Calonectris; species Calonectris borealis. Next base: position 49,099,599 of record NC_134351.1, on the reverse strand, counting down.
TGCTGAGGGTGCACTCAATCCCACTGTCTATATCATTGATGAAGATATTAAATAGTACCAATCCCAATACGGATCCTTGAGGGATGCCACTTGTTACTGATCTCCATTTGGACGTAGAGCCATTGACTGCAACTCTTTGGATGTGGCCATCCAGCGAATTCTTTATCCATTCATCAAACCCATATCTCTTCTATTCAGCGACAAGCATGTTGTTTGGGACCATGTCAAAGGCCTTACAGAAGTCCAGGTAGATGACATCCGTAGCTCTTCCCTTGTCCACCGAAGCAGTCACTCCATTGTAGAAGGCTACCATATTAGTCAGGCATGATTTGCCCTTGCTGAAGCCACGTTGACTCTCTCGAATCACCTCCCTGCCTTCCATATGGTTCGACATGTCTTCCAGGAGGATCTGTTCAATGATCTTACCAGACACGGAGGTAAGTCTGACTGGTCAGTAGTTCTCAGGGTCCTCCTTTTTACCCTTTTTAAAAACGGGTGGGATGTTTCCCTTTTTCCAGTCACTGGGGACTTCGCCTGACTGCCATGACTTTTCAAATATGATTGTCCTGGTTTCGGCTGGGATAGAGTTAATTTTCTTCCTATTAGCTGGTATAGTGCTGTGTTTTGGATTTAGGATGAGAAGAATGTTGATAACACACTGATGTTTTAGTTTTTGCTAAGTAGTGTTTACACAAAGTCAAGGACTGTTCAGCTTCCCATGCTCTGCCAGGTGCACAAGAAGCTGGGAGGGAGCATAGCCAGGACAGCTAACCCAAACTGGCCAAAGGGATATTCCATACCATATATATGACGTCATGCTCAGTATATAAAGCTTTGTTCCCCCAGTCCCTGCCTTGAGATTCAGGGACTCAAGACATGTGGGAAGAGCAATTGCCAGTGAAAACTGAGGCAAAAAAGTTGTTGATTACCTCAGCCTTTTCCATGTCGGTTTTCACCAGGTCCCCTGTCTCATTTATTAGGGAGGATACAATTTCTTTTGTCTTCCTTTTCTGACTAACGTACCTGTAGAAGCCCTTCTTATTATTCTTTGCATCCCTTGCCAAATTCAGCTCCAACTCTGCCTTAGCTTTTCTGATCCCATCCCTATACTTCTGGGCCGTATCCCTATATTCTTCCCAGGATGTGTGTCCCTGCTTCCACTGCCTATGCATTTCCCTCTTGTGTTTTAGTTTGACCAGGAGGTCCTTACTCAGCTATGCTGGTCTCCTGCCTTCCTTGCCCGATTTCTTGCACATGGGAATCAAGAGTTCTTGCGCTCTAAGAAAAATGTCCTTAAAGAGCTGCCAGCTCTGTTCAGCTCCTTTGTCCCTGAGGCAGTTTCCCAGGGGGTCCCATCTACTAATTCCTTAAACAACTGAATGTTCGCTTTCCTAAGGTTTAGGGTCTTGACTATACTTTTTGCCTGGCCTATATCCCTTGAGATAATGAATTCCACCAGGGCATGATCACTGCAGACTGGGTTGCCACCAATCTTGACCTCTCCAATAAGTTCCTCTTCATTGGTGAGCAACAGGTCCAGTAATGCATCTTGGGCTTTCTATCACCTGGATTAGGAAGTTATCCTCAACACACTCCAAGAGTCTCCTAGACTGCTTGCAGCTTGCTGTGCCGCTTTTCCAGCAGAGTGGTCCAAGTCCTCTAGCAGGGGACTGTGAGCGTGATGCTTCCTGTAGTTGAAGTAAGAACGCTTCATCAACATCCTCCCCTTGATCAGGCAGCCTGTAGTAAACACCAGCCACAATATTTCCTTTGTTGGGAAGGTTATGGAGAGACCAGGGAGTCTGAGAGTTGGCTACTGGAGAGACCATAGGTCTATACCAGCTACCAGCTAGACCTGTGTGTGTGTGTGTCATATACACACATACAGCAGACTGACTGCTCCAGGGTTGGTTCGCTTATGCCAGGGTTCTCAGTTCAGATTTGTCTTCTGCACAGATATGGTTGAAGCATATTGTCGTCAGATTGCATCCTCCTGACTACTGCCTATCAGGATCACATGATGCCTGGCAAGGAGGCAGGTGTACAGATAGAGAGCAGGGGGAGGTAGAGCTTGTCATGTTTATGGCTGTTCTTTCAGAATATTACAGAGAGAGATAATTCAACTTTTAACTGGAGGGAAAGATCCAGTGTTGATTGTCTGTCCCATAGAATAAGTTCATCCTTTCTTATTTTCCCTGAAAATTTCTCTCTGGCCTCATGTGTGGCATGCACAATATTAAAAGGAAAGATCAGCTTGAGAAGTGAGGTATCAGGACTGCTTGTGTCTTCTCTCTGGAGATAATAACTTACAAGTTCCAGACCTGGCACTGCAAGACACCTTCCTAACACCAGGTTTTCAGTGCAAAACTACAAATTTCAACTTCCATGTTAAATGGAGAGAAGATATAGCACACAGCAAGGAGGTATGCAGAGGCATTCTACCTATTGCATTTTCTCAGGTACTGGTCTGCTTTTTAAAAAATGTTCCACAATAAAACCTTCACTGACTGTCGTGTTTTAACCTGGCAGGCAGCCAAATACCAGGAAGCCGCTCGCTCACTCTCCCCCACACACAGTGGGACGGGGAGAGAATCGGAAGGGTAAGAGTGAGAAAAACTTGTGGGTTGAGATAAAGACAATTTAATAGAACAGAGAAGGGAAAATAATAACAACAACAACAACAATAATAATAATAATAATAATGAAAATGATAATGATAGAATATACAAAATGAGTTATGCACAATGCAATTGCTCACCACCCACGCTGACCGATAACCAAGTAGCGATCGGTACTTCCTGGAATACGCCTACGATTCATACACTAAGCATGACGTCACATGGTATGGAATACCCCATTGGCAAGCTGGCCCAGCTGTCCTGGCTATGCTCCCTCCCAACCTTTGTTTTGTATTTTGTTTCTTGGTTTTTTTTTTTTTTTTTTTTTTTTTAAGTTGAATGTCCTTGACTAGCAGGGTACTTAGCAACAACTAAAAACACCAGTGTGTTATCAACATTCTTCTCATACTAAATCCAAAACACAGCATCCCTCTAAAATGTCCACTGAGTTCATTTAGTCCATGACTTTGGGCTCCATCTGTCATAACAGTCTTTCAGGGCAGGAGAGATGGTGTGTGGTGTTGGATTGCTGCATCCTGAAGCCAGTTCTGGTTCCATTATTGCTGCGCATGTCTGGTTCTTTCAAGGTTACACTTTGCTCAGTTTCACGAGAGTTCATTCTTCATTAATCTGGGTGATTTTTACTGCAATACCATTGATAACAACCATAGAAATAATGATATACAATATCATATAACAATTATATAAATAATTCACCCTTATGTTGCCAGTCCAGATCCACCTGAGCCACTTCAATCTTAGCAGCCTGGTCCACCTGCTGGTTGTTTTGATGTTCTTCAGTGGCCCGACACATTCCCACAAGGCGACAGGACCCATCAGTGAACAGGGCGTATTCCTTCTCTTTTTCTGGTAGTTTATTATATAGTGGGGCCTCTTCAGCACGCGTCACCTCCTCCTCTGGGGATATTCCAAAATCTTTGCCTTCTGGCCCGTTCGTGATCACTTCCAAGATTCCTGGGTGACTGGGGCTTCCTATTCGAGCCTGTTGTGTGATCAGTGCGACCCACTTACTCCACGTAGCATCGGTTGCATGATGTGTAGAGGGGACCCTCCCTTTGAACATCCAGCCCAGCACCGGCAGTCGGGGTGCCAGGAGGAGCTGGGCTTCAGTACCAACAACTTCCAAAGCAGCTCGAACCCCTTCATTTGCTGCCAATATCTCCTTCTCAGTTGGAGTGTAGCGGGCCTCGGATCCTCTGTATCCCCGACTCCAGAACCCTAAGGGTCGACCTCGAGTCTCCCCTGGTGCTTTCTGCCAGAGGCTCCAGGTAGGGCCATTCTCCCCGGCTGCGGTGTAGAGCACATTCCTTACATCTTGTCCTGCCCGGACTGGCCCAAGGGCTACTGCCTGAACTATCTCCCGTTTAATTTGTTCAAAGGCTTGTTGTTGCTCAGGGCCCCATTTGAAGTCGTTCTTATTCCTGGTCACGTGATAGAGAGGGCTTACAATCAGGCTGTAATCTGGAATATGCATTCTCCAAAAGCCCACAACGCCTAAGAAAGCTTGTGTTTCCTTTTTGCTAGTTGGTGGGGACATGGCTGTTATTTTGTTGATCACATCCATTGGAACCTGGATGGGAATCAGGGAATCTCGGTTGGTGCGATATTGCCGCTGGTGCACTGTCGTGGTAGCGATTGGTACCTGCTGTTCTTCGACCCTCAGCAACCCCACAACAGAAGGGTCCTCTGAGAGACCAGGCAAGGTGGACAGCTGTTTAGTTTCCTCCGTCTCCAGGTCAGCTATACCAAAAGCCCACCGGTACCCTTTTGGGTCCTTGAAATACCCTCTCCTGAGGTAGTCTATGCCAAGGATGCACGGAGCCTCTGGGCCAGTCACAATGGGGTGCTTCTGCCACTCATTCCCAGTTAGGCTCACTTCGGCCTCCAATACAGTTAACTCTTGGGATCCCCCTGTCACTCCAGAAATACAGATGGGTTCTGCCCCTTTATAGCTTGATGGCATCAGGGTACACTGTGCACCGGTGTCTACGAGAGCCTTATACTCCTGTGGGTCTGATGTGCCAGGCCATCGAATCTACACAGTCCAGTAAACCTGGTTGTCCCTTTCCTCCACCTGGCCGGAGGCAGGGCCCCTCTAGTCCTGGTCATCATATTCGCTATCCACTTCTTGTAGGTACGAATCAAAAGTCCCTTTATTAAGGTCGGAAGTGGAATCAGCCCTTCTACTCTGTCTGGGGAACTGCCCACTCGAGACTGGAGCAGCATTTTTCCTGGAAGAACCCCCTTTTGTGGTTGTTTTTCCTTGCAACTCACGTACCCATGCCTGTACGGCTGAGGTAGGTTTTCCATCCCATTGCCTCATGTCCTCTCTGTGGTCACGCAGGTAAAACCACAGGGTGCCCCGGGGCGTGTACCCACGGTATCTCCTCTCTTGAGCAGAGGAACGCTTACTCCTAATGGCTGATATACTGGCCCGTGCAGGTCGGGAGTAGGACATATCCTCTTTGAGTTGCTGGACCTCCCGAGACGGTTTCTCCACAGCAGAGGCACAGGCCCGTAGGGAGGAAGAGAGACTTTCTTCATATTGCCGGAGTTGGCCAGCTAATTCATCCACTGTTTGTTCCTCCCCGTTTCTCCAGGTCATTACTGCCAATGAGTTTGCGTGTGATGCTGGTGTGCTCCATACAAACTTCCGCCACATGGGTCACGTGCACTTGACTTCATCAGGGTCTTTGGATAACTGCTCGTTGTTCAGATCATCATAAATCACCTCCAGTACGGCTAATTCCCTCAGGTACTGGATACCTCTCTCCATGGTGCTCCACTTGCCTGAGTTACATAGAACATCTTCCTTGAAGGGATACCTTTCCTTCACGCCTGACAGGAGTCGCCTCCAGAGGCTGAGGGCTTGTGCCCCTCGTCCAATCGCTTTGTCAATGCCCCCTTCCCTGGAAAGGGATCCCAGCTGTTTGGCTTCCCTACCCTCTAATTCCAGGCTACTGGCCCCGTTATCCCAGCATCAGAGCAGCCAGGTGACAATGTGCTCGCCTGGACGACAGCTGAAGTCTTTTCGCATATCTCGCAGCTCACTCAGGGATATGGATCGGGTGGTTACTATCTCATTTATGGGTTCTGCCTCCTCCTCCTCCTGTTCTCATGATGGCCCTGGTTCATTTTCATCCCTTACTAAACGAGCTGATTTCCTTGTGTATTTTCTTTTTTGTATAAGGGCGACTGATACCGGCATGGGTTGGTTCTCTGTTGCAGGGGGCAGAGTGGCTGCTGTGCCTGCCACGGGGGGTGGGGTAGCCACAGGGCCTGTTGTTTTGTCATCAGCTGCAGAGACCTTTTCTTCCCCTCGAGGGTTCTGAGTAGTGTTAAACAGGCATGGGCCAGGCCCCAGCACATTGCAGTGATTTGTGTCTCCCTAGAATGGCCAGGGTGACAGCATGCTTTCTCCAAATATTCTACTAATTTTTCAGGATTCTGCCCTTGTTCAGGGGTGAAGTTCCAGAACACTGGGAGTGCCCACCGTCCTAGGCATTTGCCCATGCTATCCCACTCACCCTGCCACTCATAACTATCCAGCCTTGGGGCAGATCTCTGGATGAAATATTTAAATTGCTTACTAACCTTGGATAAAACCACAACAATATTCCCAAGGAGTACCAAGAGATGTATCTTAACTACCCAGGGATGTTCAAGGTACTGACAAGTTATCTTAACGAAGGAGATGACATCATAGAGGAAGGTAGTGAGGGTGCCATTCTCTATTTCCTCCATAAAAAATCTCTCAGAGGAAGAGGTATAATTGCTAATGGTCTCCATGAGGTGGTACCCGAAATACAGTAAAGGCTTCATTACAAATCCCAAATACCAAATAACCCCCAATGCCAGCGTTTTAGTAACAAATCTCCCAGGCAAAACATCATTAATCACTGCAGAGCACAGCAGACTACAAAACCCAACTCCAGTCTTTAACAGGTACAGTAAAAACAAGAGCATGATGCAGAACAAATTAATATGTTAACAGATATAAATTCCTTAATATGCTCTAATTAATCTGTTGTTATCTCAACCCTTCACTGCCCCACGTTGGGTGCCAAAAAGGGCTGTTGTGGTTTAACCCCAGCCAGCAGCTAAACCCCACGCAGCCGCTCGCTCACCCCCCACCTCTGGTGGGATGGGGGAGAGAATTGGGAGGGCACAAGTAGGAAAATCATAGAAACATAGAATCATAGAATCATTAAGTTTGGAAAGACCTCTAAGATCATCGAGTCCAACCGTCAACCCAACACCACCATGCCCACTACACCATGTCCCTAAGCGCCTCATCTACAGGTCTTTTAAATACTTCCAGGGATGGTGACTCAACCACTTCCCTGGGCAGCCTGTTCCAAGGCCTGACCACTCTTTCAGTAAAGAAATTTCTCCTTATGTCCAATCTAAACCTCCCTTGGCGCAACTTGAGGCCATTTCCTCTCGTCCTATCGCTAGTTACTTGGGAGAAGAGACCAACACCCACCTCGCTACAACCTCCTTTCAGGTAGTTGTAGAGCGTGATGAGGTCTCCCCTCAGCCTCCTCTTCTCCAGACTAAACAGTCCCAGTTCCTTCAGCCGCTCCTCATGGACTTGTGCTCCAGGCCCTTCACCAGCTTTGTTGCCCTTCTCTGGACACATTCCAGCACCTCAATGTCCTTCTTGTAGTGAGGGGCCCAAAACTGAAACACAGTATTCAAGGTGCGGCCTCACCAGTGCCGAGTACAGGGGCACGATCACCTCCCTGCTCCTGCTGGCCACACTATTCCTGATACAGGCCAGGATGCCATTGGCCTTCTTGGCCACCTGGGCACACTGCCGGCTCATGTTCAGCCGGCTGTCGACCAGCACCCCCAGGTCCTTTTCCTCTGGGCAGCTTTCCAGCCACTCTTCCCCAAGCCTGTAGCGTTGCATGGGGTTGTTGTGGCCAAAGTGCAGGACCCGGCACTTGGCCTTGTTGAACCTCATACAGTTGGCCTCAGCCCATCGATCCAGCCTGTCCAGGTCCCTCTGCAGAGCCTTCCTACCCTCGAGCAGATCAACACTCCCGCCCAACTTGGTGTTGTCTGCAAACTTACTGAGGGAGCACTCGATCCCTTCATCCAGATCGTTGATAAAGATATTGAACAGGACCGGCCCCAATACTGAGCCCTGGGGAACACCGCTCGTGACCGGCTGCCAACTGGATTTAACTCCGTTGACCACAACTCTCTGGGCTCGGCCAGGGTTGAGATAAAAACAGTTTAATAATTGAAATAAAACAAAGTAGAACAGTAATAATAACAATAACAACAACAATAGCAGAATATACAAAGCAGGCAATGCACAATGCAACTGCTCACCGACTGCCGACCGTCTGTCACAAACGGGGAGCGAGCCCCCCCACACCCCCCCTTGTTTTTATACTGAGCATGATGTCACATAGTATAGAATACCCCATTGGCCAGCTGGGTCGACCACCCCGGCTATTCTCCCCCCCGCCCCAGCTTCCCCTGCACGTGGCAGGGCATGGGAGGCCAAAAAGAGAAACCAAAAGACTCCCCAGTGCAAGCACTACCCAGCAACAACCAAAGCATCAATGGGCCATCAGCGCTCCTCTCATACCAAACCCAAAACACAGCACACCCCCCAAGCTACTGGGAAGAAAGTTAACTCTGTCCCAGTCAGAACCAGGACAGGAACCCATGGTCTCCTACCTCCAAGGTCCAGGTAAACCAGTAATTAATGACAGGTAGGTTTCAACTAATTACCCTGCTGCAAAGGTATCTCCCACTCCACCAATGGACATTTATTCAATTTTTAACTTATCTTTATCAGTAATTGAAGTAGGTTCACGTCCTGGTTTCGGCTGGGATAGGGTTAAATTTCTTCCTAGTGCTGTGTTTTGGATTTAGTATGAGGAGAATGTTGATAACACACTGATGTTTTCAGTTGTTGCTAAGTGCCCTCCTAGTCCAAGGACAGCTCCCATGCCTACTGACTGAGCTAGGTACACAAGGTGGGAGGGAACATAATCAGGACAGCCAGCCCAGCTGACTAATGGGGTATTCCATACCATGTGACGTCATGCTCAGTATATGAATGGTAGGCGTGTTCCAGGAAGTACCGATCGCTACTTGGTTATCGGTCAGCGCGGGTGGTGAGCAATTGCATTGTGCATCACGCATTTTGTATATTCTATCATTATTTATTATCATTATTTTCCCTTTTTTTTCCCTGTTCTATTAAACTGTCTTTATCTCAACCCACAAGTTTTTCTCACTCTTACCCTTCTGATTCTCTCCCCGTCCCACTGGGGGGGCGGGGGGAGTGAGTGAGCGGCTGCGTGGTATTTGGCTGCCTGCCAGGTTAAACCACGACAGTCCTTTTAGGCGCCCAACGTGGGGCTCGAAGGGTTGAGATAACGACACATCTGACCCGAACGGGTTAAAACAAATTTGTTATAAGCATTCATTATATCAGTTTAGTACTCGATGTTCACAATGTTAATTTATTTGCTCTCAGAGTTGTTGGATCTGTTCTTGCAGTTGTGGTATATAGCACCTTACTGGCTGTCTATGCTGCTGATTATCAGTTTTTATGTGGGGTTGGTCATCTCTGGGAAATGGATTAAGGTCATTGCTTTGCTATACTGTGTGACCTGGCTTTATGTTATGATAAAATTATTGGTCACGAGCCTGTACTCAGCACTGCCATCATTCCTGGTCTTCGGGAGCTACCTTTTGGAAACTATTAATAATTACACTTCTTACGTCTTCACCTCAGAGGATGAATTTAGGGGGGAGACAGGATGGGACACTTTCTCCCACTTGTTCACCTTCCCTTCCATATCGTCAGAAACTCCTTTTTCTTCTATCCTCTTCATGAGGACGTCCACAATATTCCCTGAGAATTTTGAATATCCTTGGGATGTTCAAACGAGCATGATCATATTGCTATGTCTCCTGAATGTGGTTCAGGCCTTGTTTAGAGTTAAACAACTATTCAGGAATACTGTCCAGAGATCAACCCCGGCAACAGACACGGTGACTACTCAAACCCCCACGACAGGCACTGTAGCTACTTAAACCCGCACGACAACCACTGTGGCTACTCAGACCCCTGCGACAGGCACTGTGGCTACTTCAACCCCCACAACAACCACTATGGCTACTCAGACCCCGGCAACAGTCACTACAGTTACTCCAACCCCCGCAACAGGCACTGCAGCTACTCAAACTCCGCCAACAGTCACTGCAGTTACTCCAACCAGTGCGACAAGCACTGCAGCCACTCAAACCCCGGCAACAGTCACTACAATTATTCCAACCCCCGCGACAGGCACTGCAGCTACACAAACCCTCGCAACGGGTACTACAGCTGAACCAGAGGACCAACTGTCGCTGGTATCCGTCGCCCCTGTACAGAAGAAGAAATCTTTGAAGCGGAAGTCAGGTCGTGTAGAAAAGGATGATGGAAAAGCAGGGACATCACAAGGAGGGGAGGAGGAAGAGGAAGAACTCATAAACGAGACGGAAACCACCCGATCCCTATCCCTGAGTGAGTTGCGAGATATGCGGAAAGATTTCGGCCGTCGTCCAGGCGAGCATATTGTTACCTGGCTGCTCCGATGCTGGCAGAATGGGGCCAGTAGCCTGGAATTAGAGGGGAAGGAGGCCAAACAGCTGGGATCCCTTGCTAGGGAAGCGGGTATTGACAAAGCAATTGGAAAAGGGACACAGGCCCTCAGCCTCTGGAGGCGACTGCTGTCAGGCGTGAAGGAAAGATATCCCTTCAAGGAAGATGTTATATACCGCCTAGGCAAATGGACCACTATGGAGAGAGGTATCCAGTACCTGAGAGAACTAGGCGTGCTGGAGGTGGTTTATAGTGACCTGGACGACGTCCGAACACCCAAAGATCCAGATGACGTCCAGTGCACCCGATCCATGTGGCGGAAGTTGGTACGGAGCGCACCAGCATCGTATGCCAGTTCGTTGGCAGTACTGTGCTGGAAAGAGGAAGAAGCACCAACGGTGGATGAGGTGGTTAGCAGACTTCGGGATTTTGAAGAAACTATCTCCTCCTCCCTTGTCTCGGCTGTGGAGAAACTGTCCCGGAAGGTCCAGCAATTCAAAGAGGATATGTCCTATTCTCCACCTGTACGGACCAGTATCTCAGCCATTAGGAGTCAGCGTTTTTCTCCTCAAGAGAGAGGATATCGAAAGTACACACCCCGGGGCACCCTGTGGTTTTACCTGCGTGACCATGGAGAGGACATGAGGCAGTGGGATGGAAGACCTACCTTCATCCTAGAGGCACGTGTACGTGAGTTGCAAGGAAAAACAATCACACAAGGGAGTTCTCCCAGGAAAAATGCTGCTCCAGTTTTCAGGAAAAACCTGTCTCACGACGGTCCAGTTTCCAGTGAACAGTTCCCCAGACAGAGTAGAAGGGCTGATCTTACTTTGGATTGTAATTGCAATGAAGAAATTCTTGACTCACGTTTGCAAGAAGTGAGAGATGGATACTATGACCAGAACTAGAGGGGCCCTGCCTCCGGCCAGGTGGAGGAAAGGGACAACCGGGTTTACTGGACTGTGTAGATTCGATGGCCTGGCACATCAGAGCCACAGGAGTATAAGGCTCTAGTAGACACCGGTGCACAGTGTACCCTGATGCCATCAAACTATAAAGGGGCAGAACCCATCTGTATTTCTGGAGTGACAGGGGGATCCCAAGCGTTAACTGTATTGGAGGCCGAAGTGAGCCTAACCGGGAATGAGTGGCAGAAGCACCCTATTGTGACTGGCCCAGAGGCTCCGTGCATCCTTGGCATAGACTACCTCAGGAGAGGGTGTTTCAAGGACCCAAAAGGGTACCGGTGGGCTTTTGGCATAGCTGCCCTGGAGATGGAGGAAATTAAACAGCTGTCCACCTTGCCTGGTCTCTCGGAGGACCCTTCTGTTGTGGGGTTGCTGAGGGTTGAAGAACAACAGGTACCAATCGCTACCACAACAGTGCACTGGCGGCAATACTGCACCAACCGAGACTCTCTGATCCCCATCCATGAGCTGATTCGTCGACTGGAGAGCCAAGGAGTGATCAGCAAGACTCGCTCACCCTTCAACAGTCCCATATGGCCAGTGCGAAAGTCTAATGGAGAGTGGAGACTAACAGTAGACTACCGTGGCCTGAACGAAGTCACGCCGCCACTGAGTGCTGCCGTGCCGGACATGCTAGAACTCCAATACGAACTGGAGTCAAAGGCAGCCAAGTGGTACGCCACATATGATATCGCTAATGCATTCTTCTCCATCCCTTTGGCGGCAGAGTGCAGGCCACAGTTTGCTTTCACTTGGAGGGGCGTCCAGTACACCTGGAACCGACTGCCCCAGGGGTGGAAACACAGCCCTACCATTTGCCATGGACTGATCCACACTGCACTGGAACAGGGTGAGGCTCCAGAGCACCTGCAATACATTGATGACATCATCGTATGGGGCAACACAGCAGAAGAAGTTTTTGAGAAAGGGAAGAAAATAATTCAAACCCTTCTGAAGGCCGGTTTTGCCATAAAACAAAGTAAGGTCAAGGGACCTGCCCAGGAGATCCAGTTTTTAGGAATAAAATGGCAAGATGGACGTCGTCAGATCCCAACAGACGTGAACAACAAAAAAACAGCCATGTTCCCACCAACTAGCAAAAAGGAAACACAAGCTTTCTTAGGCGTTGTGGGCTTTTGGAGAATGCATATTCCAGATTACAGCCTGATTGTAAGCCCTCTCTATCACGTGACCAGGAATAAGAACGACTTCAAATGGGGCCCTGAGCAACGACAAGCATTTGAACAAATTAAACGGGAGATAGTTCAGGCAGTAGCCCTTGGGCCAGTCCGGGCAGGACAAGATGTGAAGAATGTGCTCTACACCGCAGCTGGGGAGAATGGTCCTACCTGGAGCCTCTGGCAGAAAGCCCCAGGGGAGACTCGAGGTCGACCCTTAGGGTTCTGGAGTCGGGGATACAGAGGATCCGAGGCCCGCTACACTCCAACTAAGAAGGAGATATTGGCAGCATATGAAGGGATTCGAGCTGCTTCGGAAGTGGTGGGTACTGAAGCACAGCTCCTCCTGGCACCCCGACTGCCGGTGCTGGGCTGGATGTTCAAAGGGAGCGTCCCCTCTATACATCATGCAACCGATGCTACGTGGAGTAAGTGGGTCGCACTGATCACACAACAGGCTCGAATAGGAAACCCCAGTCGCCCAGGAATCTTGGAGGTGATCACGAACTGGCCAGAAGGCAAAGATTTTGGCATATCCACAGAGGAGGAGGTGACACGTGCTGAAGAGGCCCCACTGTATAATAAACTACCAGAAAACGAGAGGCAATATGCCCTGTTCACTGATGGGTCCTGTCGCCTTGTGGGAAAACATCGGAGGTGGAAAGCTGCGGTATGGAGTCCTATACGCCAAGTTGCAGAAACTGCTGAAGGAGAAGGTGAATCGAGCCAGTTTGCAGAGGTGAAAGCCATCCAGCTGGCCTTGGACATTGCTGAACGAGAAAAATGGCCAGGACTTTATCTTTATACTGACTCATGGATGGTGGCAAATGCCCTGTGGGGGTGGTTGCAGCAGTGGAAGCAGAATAACTGGCAGCGCAGAGGGAAACCCGTCTGGGCTGCCGCGTTGTGGCAAGATATTGCTGCCCGGGTAGAGAACCTGGTTGTCAAAGTTCGTCATGTAGATGCTCACGTGCCCAAGAGTCGGGCCACTGAGGGACATCAAAATAACCAGCAGGTGGACCAGGCTGCTAAGATTGAAGTGGCTCAGGTGGATTTGGGCTGGCAACATAAGGGTGAATTATTTATAGCTCGGTGGGCCCATGATGCCTCAGGCCATCAAGGAGGAGATGCAACATATAGATGGGCTCGTGATCGAGGGGTGGACTTAACCATGGACGCTATTGCACAGGTTATCCACGAATGTGAAACGTGCGCTGCAATCAAACAAGCCAAGCGAGTAAAGCCTCTCTGGTATGGAGGACGATGGTTGAAATACAAATATGGGGAGGCCTGGCAGATTGATTATATCACTCTCCCACAAACCCGACAGGGCAAGCGCTATGTGCTCACCATGGTGGAAGCAACCACCGGATGGCTGGAAACATATCCTGTGCCCCATGGAACCGCCAGGAACACTATCCTGGGCCTTGAAAAGCAAGTCTCATGGCGACATGGCACCCCAGAAAGAATTGAGTCAGACAACGGGACTCATTTCCGAAACACCCTCATAGACACATGGGCCAAAGAGCACGGCATTGAGTGGGTCTATCACATCCCATAACATTCACCAGCCTCTGGGAAAATCGAACGATACAACGGGCTGCTAAAGACTACGCTGAGGGCAATGGGTGATGGGACATTCAAGCATTGGGACACACATTTAGCAAAGGCCACCTGGTTAGTCAATACCAGGGGATCTGCCAATCGAGCTGGCCCTGCCCAATCAAGACTCTTACGTACTGTAGATGGGGATAAAGTCCCTGTTGTGCACATAAGAAATATGCTGGGGAAGACAGTCTGGGTTACTCCTGCCTCTGGCAAGGGAAAACCCATTCGAGGGATTGCTTTTGCTGAAGGACCTGGGTGCACTTGGTGGGTAATGCGAAAGGATGGGGAAGTCCGGTGTGTACCTCAAGGGTATTTGATTTTGGGTGAAAATAGCCAATGAACTGAATTTTGATGTCAACTGTTACATGATATTGTATATCATTATTTCTTTGATATAGCAGTGGTATAGCAGTGAAAATCACCCAGATTAGTGAAGAATGAACTAACTCCGATGAAACCGAGCAAAGTGCAACGATGATAGAACTGGACGAGTGCAGCAGTACCGAAATGAGAACTGGCTTCAGGATGCAACGGCCCAACACCGCACACCATCTCTTCGGCCCTGAAAGACTATTATAACAGATGGAGCCCAAAGTCATGGACTAAATGAACTCAGTGGACATTTTAGAGGGATAGTCCATAGATCAAGGGAATGATATCTGTGCGTGCATATATATATGTGTGTATATATAAAGAAAGATAGTGGTGGTTAATTGAAATGTATTAAAAAAAGATGTGAGACCTAAGTACGACGTAAATGGTATGGAATAAGGGGTGGATACTGTCCTGGTTTTGGCTGGGATAGGGTTAAATTTCTTCCTAGTGCTGTGTTTTGGATTTAGTATGAGGAGAATGTTGATAACACACTGATGTTTTCAGTTGTTGCTAAGTACCCTCCTAGTCCAAGGACAGCTCCTGTGCCTACTGACTGAGCTAGGTACACAAGGTGGGAGGGAACATAATCAGGAAAGCCAGCCCAGCTGGCTAATGGGGTATTCCATACCATGTGACGTCATGCTCAGTATATGAATGGCAGGCGTGATCCAGGAAGTACCGATTGCTACTTGGTTATCGGTCAGCGCGGGTGGTGAGCAATTGCATTGTGCATCACTCATTTTGTATATTTTATCATTATCATTATTATTTTCCCTTTTTTTCCTGTTCTATTAAACTGTCTTTATCTCAACCCACGAGTTTTTCTCACTCTTACCCTTCCGATTCTCTCCCCGTCCCGCTGGGGGCGGGGGGAGTGAGTGAGCGGCTGTGTGGTATTTGGCTGCCTGCCAGGTTAAACTACGACAGTTCACCAGGCTTTTATGGAAAGAGGAAGGTGGGAACTTACCTCTGGAATGAAAGGCCGAGACCTCAAGCTAGCTAGGAGGCATAGAGCACATACTAGTGACTGAGCTGGCCTTGCTCTTTGCTTCCAAATGTTAAATTTTCATGAGGAGACAGGAGAAACAGACTGTGCCCACAGTTCTCAGAAATGAATGGTTATAATAAGGAGTTCAGCTTCTCTGTGGGTCCATGCCATGAACAGCCAGGAGGGAACCTGGTATGAATGATGGAGGAAGAAGAACTGCAGGACCCCCAAAGAGCACATGTGCCCTTCAGAATACATATAGCCATGTTGACATCAGTTTCATAATCTATGAACATGTGTTTCACACAGGCAAACTCACCTCAAGCTGCCACTGCTTATTAAAATTAGAATCTGTTGGCATCCTGAACTTCAGAAAATTAGGCCTGTTTTTTCCCAAAAATTTTTAAATTTGGATTTAATTTTTTGTCTTAGAAAACCACTTCTGAAAAAATTAAATCTTTCTACTCGCCTGCACAAGCAATTAGAAGAATTTCTGTGAGAACCTCAGAGAGAAGGGATGATCCACAACGTTCTGAAGGCAGTGGGAGGTGTCCTGTAAAATTGTATCAGAAGTGATCCAGGCAACAGAAATGTATGAGGGTCCTTGCATGTCATGTATGAGAGTGAAGTAGCCTGCCATACATTCTATGGTGCTTTTCAAAGGTGTGAGTAAGCCATGACCTTAGGAAAGCATGCAATTTGAAATAAGTGGACCCAAATCATTGCCCTCATCCTACTACAGATATACTTTATATATCTGTGGTGGGTTGACCTTGGCTGGCTACCAGACCCTCAACCCAGTCGCTCTCTCATTCCCCCTCCTCAACAGGAAGAGGGAGAAAATAAGATGGACAAGCTTGTGGGTGGAGACAAAGACAGCTAAATAAGAAAAGCAAAAGCTGCACATGGAAGCAAAGCAAAAAGAAGAAATTTATTCACTACTTTCCATTGTCAGGCTAATATCCAGACACTTCCTGGGAAGCAGGGCCTCAGTACACGTAGCAGTTCCTCCAGAAGACAAATGCCATAACCATGAATGTCCCCCTCCTTTCCTTCAACTTTTATTGCTGAGCAGGATGTCATATGGTATGGAATATCCCTTTGGTCGGTTTGGGTCAGCTGTACCAACTATGTCCCCTCCCAAACTCTTGCCCACCCCCAGCCTACCAGCCTTTGGGTGGGGGGTTAGAGAGAAAGCCTTGATGCTGTGCAAGCACTGCTCAGCAGTAGCCAAAACACTAGTGTGTTATCAACACTGTTCTAGCCACAAATGCAAAGCACAGCACTATATGGGCTGCTATGAGGAAAGTTAACTCCATCCCAGCCAGACCCAGTACAATATCTAGATAAAGACTATCACCTCATCATATTCAAATGCTGAGACAAATGCTAGTATCATAGAATCATAAAATCATAAAATGTTTTGGGTTGGAAGGGACCTTCAAAGATCATCTAGTCCAACCCCCCTGCCATGAGCAGGGACATCTTCCACTAGATCAGGTTGCTCAAAGCCCCCTCCAACCTGGCCTTGAACACTTCCAGGCATGGGGCATCCACAACTTCTCTGGGCAACCTTTTCCAGTGTCTCACCACCCTCACAGTAAAAAATTTCTTCCTTATGTCCAATCTAAATCTACCCTCTTTCAGTTTAAAATTGTTGCCCCTTGTCCTGTCACTAGAGGCCTTGGTAAAAAGAATCTCTCTGTCTTTCTTATATAAGCCCTATTTATATATTGAAAGGCTGCAATAAGGTCTACCCAGAGCCATCACTTCTCCAGGCTGAACAACCCCAAATCTCTCAGACTTTCTTCAGAGGAGAGGTGTTCCAGCCCTCTGACTATTTTTCTGGCCCTCCTCTGGACCCGCTCCAACAGGTCTTGTACTGGGGACCCCAGAGCTGGATGCAGTATTCCAGGTGGGGTCTCACGAGAGCAGAGTAGAGGGGGAGAATCACTTCCCTCGACCTGCTGGCCATGCTTCTTTTGATGCAGCCCAGGATACGGTTGGCCTTCTAGGCTGCAAGCACACATTGCCAGCTCATGTCCAATTTTTCATCCATCAGTATATCCCCAAGTCCTTCTCTGCAGGGCTGCTCTCAATCCATTCGGCCCCCAGTCTGTACTGAAATTGGGGATTGCCCCAACCCAGGTGCAGGACCTTGCACTTGGCCTTGTTGAACCTCATGAGGTTCCCATGGGCCCACTCCTCAAGCCTGTCAAGGTCCCTCTGGATGACATCCCTTCCCTCTAGGGAATCAACTGCACTACTCAGCTTGGTGTTGTCTGCAAACTTGCTGAGGGTGCACTCAATCCCACTGTCTATGTCACTGTGGTGTGTTGACCTTGGCTAGCCGCCATGTGCCCACCAAGCCGCTCTATCAATCCCCCTCCTCAACAGGACAGCAGGAGAGAAATACGACGAACAGCTCGTGGGTCGAGATAAGCATACGGAAATCACTCAGCAATTACCGTCACAGGCAAACCAGACTCGACTCGGGGAAATTAATTTAATTTATTGCCAATCAAATCAGAGTAGGATAATGAGAAATAAGAACAAATCTAAAAAACCCCTTACCCCCAGCCTTCCATTCTTCCTGGGCTCAACTTCACTCAGGACTTTTCTAATTCTTCCCCCTGAGTGGCACAGGGGGATGGGGAATGGGGGTTGTGGTCAGTTCATAACTCTTCATCTCTGCCATGCCTTCCTCCTCACACTCTTCCCCTGCTCCAGTGTGGGGTCCTTTCCACGGGAGACAGTACTCCACGAACTTCTCCAGCATGGGTCCTTCCCACAGGCTGCAGTCCTTCAGGAACAGACTGCGCCAGCGTGGGTCCCCCCCACAGGGTCACAGGTCCTGCCAGGAGCTTGCTCCAGCACGGGCTCTCCACAGGGACACAGCCTCCTTCGGGCACATCCACCTGCTCCGGCGTGGGGTCCTCCAAGGGCTGCAGGGTGGATATCTGCTCCACCGTGGACCTCCATGGGCTGCAGGGGGACAACCTGCGTCTTCATCATGGGCTGCAGGGGAATCTCTGCTCCAGCGCCTGGAGCACCTCCTCCCCCTCCTTCTTCACTGACCTTGGTGTCTGCAGGGCTGTTTCTCTCACATATTCTCATTCCTCTCTTCTGGCTCCTATTGTGCAGCAGTTTTTACCCTTTCCTTAAATATGTTATCACAGAGGCACTACCGTCATTGCTGATTGGCTCAGCTTTGGCCAGTGGCATGTCCGTCTTGGAGCCGCCTGGAACTGGCTCTGTCCAACGTAGGGGCAGCTTCTGGTGTCTTCTCACAGAAGCCATCCCTGCAGCCCCCAATGCTACCAAAACCTTGCCACGTAAACCCAATAGAGTCATTGATGAGGATACTAAATAGTATTGGTCCCAATATGTACCCTTGAGGGACACCACTCGTTACTGGTTTCCACTTGGACATTGAGCCATTGACTGTAACTCTTTGGACACAGCCATCCAGCCAATTCCTTATCCATCTGACAGTCCTTCTGTCAAACTCATATCTCTCCAATTTAGAGGCAAGAATGCTGTGGAGGACCGTATCAAAGGCCTTACAGAAGTTCGGGTAGATGACATCAGTAGCTCTTCCCTTGTCCGCTGATGCGGTCACTCCATATTAGTCAGGCATGATTTGCCCTTTGTGATGCCATGTTGGCTGTCTTGAATCACCTCCCTGTCATCCATGTTTCGGCATAGCTTCCAGTAGGATCTGCTCCATGATCTTACCAGGCACAGAGGTGAGGCTGACTGGTCGGTAGTTCCCAGGGTTCTCCTTTTTACCCTTTTTAAAAATGGGTGTGATGTTTCCCTTTTTTCCAGTCACTGGGGACTTCACCTGACTGCCATGAGTTTTCAAATATGATGGAGAGTGGCTTGGCAACTACATCAGCCGATTCCCTCAGGACCTTGGGATGCATCTTGTTGGGTCCCATGGACTTGTGTATGTTCAGGTTCCTCAGGTGGCCTTGAACCTGAAATTCTCCTGCGAAGGGAGGGACTTCATTCCCCCAGTCCCTGCCTTGAGGTTCAGGGTCTTGAGAGATGTGGGAAGATGGGTCTGGCTGGGTCTGGCTGGGATGGAGTTAATTTTCTTCATAGCAGCTTGTATGGTGCTACGTTTTGGATTTGTGATTAAACCAGTGTTGATAACACACCAGTGTTTTGGCTATTCCTGAGAAGTACTTGTACAGCATCAAGGCCTTCTCTTTTTCCCATTCTGCCCCCGCAGCAAGTAGGTTGGGGGTGGGTAAGAATTTGGGAGGGGACACAGACAGAACAGCTAACTCAAACTGACTAAAGCGATATTCCATGCCATATAACATCATCTTCAGCAATAAAAATGGAGGAGGGGTGGGGAGTAGGGAAGGTGTGGAGGGATTTTTATTAAATAAAAATCATCCTATGAACATTCCAAGCACTGAGGATTTGTTAGTAATAGTATAAGGCTGCTAAAGAGCAATTGTAGTTTTAGAGTCTCTGAAGTGATAGTAGAGTAGGAAAAACAGGCTGAGGAATGTAAATATCAGTAGATTATGTAACGGAATGCAGGCACAGGAAGCGTTCGCGTGGACACCTGCTTTTGACCAATCTGTGTATGTTAAGATTCGTGTGCTTGCTGACTGTAAACCAATAGAGGATTCGGAGGTGCGCGTGTTACTGTGGCTAGCTTATAAAAGTAGCACAATATCTTGAAATAAAGGAGAATGACCATACCCACATTGGGACTCCTCATTACTCCGGGAACGCGCTCCTATTCCGACCCATGGTCACTCCAACATCTGGTAGCAGAGGATGCGGAAACATGCTGGGCTCATAACCCAGGGGTCTGGTAGCAGAGACTACAATTCTTCGAGACTGCGGTAAGCGCAGCGAGAGAAGGGGAGTGGGAAACCAGCGACTGGGAGTTGTACTATTCTATTGCTCAAACAGATAGAATAGATATCGGTGCAGAGTGGCCAACTGCCTCCCAGAGGGTGCGCTGCTATTATGGAGAATGAGGCAGCAGCTGCGTTGCTCGTAGGACTACTCTCTGAGAGGGATCGAGACAACGGTGAAACAGCTTATCAAGCTAATTAAGTTAGGACAACGTTTGGGACATTTTAAAGACACTCACACGTCGTTTTCTGTGCTTGAATGGCGGGAGCTGGGAGAACTAATGTGGCAGAAGCTTACTGGAGGTGATAAAAAATTTGAGAAGGACATTAAGTCTGTGTCAGACTTGTGGGGAGACGTACTAGACACTTTAAAAGTTATGAAAGCTGAACGGGAGGTGGCGTGTGCGGCTGTTCAGATGCTGGCTCCGGACCCCATGCCGGAACAGTCTAAGAGCATGGAATCCAAGGCGGGACCTTTCGCGCGATTTTTTGGGCTGCCTGCTGTGAAGGGTATGACGGGGTCCACCTGTAAGACTGTTGCCGAATTGCGCGATAGAGTTGAGCAGGACTTAAAAACGCCCGACAGTCTATGTTCGCCATCTTGCCCGACAATATCATCTGCGCCACAGCAGCCGGAAGTTGCCGGAGCTAAAGCGGAGCAGCAGTGTGAGGCGAAAGCGGAAGAGCAACCGCTGGGCATGAAGGGGGAGGAGTGGCCAGCTCCACCCACCCCCCCGATTCCAGGCGGGGAAACGTGCCGCCCTCCTCCCACCGCCCCTCCTCTCTACCCCCCCTTGCCACTCTCCGATGATTCCTCCGGTGCTGCCACACCGCCATCTAGCGGAAAAGAGAAAAATTCAACAGACAGTATTAATCAGCTGTTAAGAGGTTGTGCAACAACTAAAGGACTTGACTACACAGACTCAGCAAAAAGGAGAACCTTGGTCAACCGCCGGTTCGAGAGACAACTTGCCACCCTGTTTCTCCGAACCTACCGCGGCTACCCATCCTGGCCGATGGAGTGCAGTTGTTCGGGATGCTATTTTGGATGGACAGTGGGGAGTTGTATCCAACATTGGCCCCATGGCTTTTCCGGTGGTACAGCAAAACGGTCAAGGAAAATGGGAACCGCATGATTGGAAGATTCTACAACAAGCCAAAAATACTATATCGCAGTATGGTGTTAAATCGGAAGCCTCGCGACAAATTGTTATTTGGATTTTTTTCTGCTGATTTGATGTGTCCTCATGATTGTCAAAGTCCGATGAGGCTTCTGTTGACACCTACGCAGTTTTTGTTATGGGGATCGTCATGGTCTCAGAGGGCAATGAATGCTGCTGCTCAACATCAGCAGCCAGGGGATCCATTATATGGGATTACAGCGGAAATGCTCATTGGTGGGGGACGTTATGCGGATATAAATGTCCAACTGACTTTTCCTGTCAATATGTTACAGTTATCTTCTAAGCTTGCTTTAGATGCGTTTCTTTCCTTACCAGGATCGGAAGGCCCTTCTTTCAGCTCGGTGACGCAAGGTGCAACTGAGAAGTATAGCAACTTTATTGATAGGCTTTGGGATGCAGTAATGAACCACCCAGATTTGGGAGAGAACAATAAACAACAAATGTTTAGAATTTTGGCCTTTGATAACGCCAATAACACTACCAAGGCCATTCTAGCCAGTCTGCCCAAAGGGGCAGGAGTGGAAGAAATGCTTTCTCGGGTGGAAAGAGCAGGAGTTCAACAACAAAATGAGTCGATGGCAGCTGTGCTGCAAAGTGCTGTCAAAGAAGTAGTACAACCATTGGCAGCTGTTGTTAGGCGAAAACACTCTCCAGGAATAGTTCAGCCCTTTAAAGGCATCTGCTATCGTTGCGGGGAACAGGGGCATAGCAAGCGAAATTGTCGTGCTCCCGTATGGTGTGATCGGTGTCAAAAAAATACCCATGCTACTAAGGCCTGTTCAGGAAACTTCAAATTGAGCGCGAGGAGAGGCCGCGTGCAGAAACAAATGCCCCCTCAGAACAACAGCAGCAATCAGGGTTTTTACTAAAACACTCGGCTGCCACCAAAGGAAGTTTGGGAGTCGACCTGGAAACAACAATAGATTTCACTTTAACCAATACAGAAGTGTGCAAAATCCCTAGCAATGCAGTAGGGCCTTTAGTAGCTGATAGTAATAGGATAGGTGGAATCCTTTTAGGTCGATCTTCTGCAGGAATAAAAGGATTGATCGTAATTCCTGGAGTCATTGATGCAGACTATACTGGTCAAATTCATATTATGGCCTATACAATTAGTCCTCCTCTCTTCATCCCAAAGGGCAGTCGGATAGCCCAGATATTAGCTTTTAAAAATCCTTTAAATCGATCAAACCAAGATTGGGAAGAACGTGGGTGTAAAGGGTTTGGTTCTACTGGACCTGCTGTATGTTTCACTACAAAATTAGACCATCGCCCACTCGAAACTGTGACTTTGACTCAGGATAACCTTTCAATAAGAATCAATGCAATGTTAGACACTGGTGCCGACATAACTATTATAAATCGAGCAAATTGGCCGTTGCAGTGGGAAATAGAAACCCCAAAGGCATTAATTGCAGGAGTGGGAGGGAACTCAGCCTCATATATAAGTAGTAAACCGGTTCAAGTGAGTTTCCCAGAAGGCCAGAGGGCAACACTGAAGGTCCATGTTTTGTCACTCCCTGGAAATTTGGAGGCATTAATCGGACGTGATGTTCTCAGTCAGATCGGGGCAATGCTGACTACAAAGCATTTTTAGTCATGGGCACTGGGGAGCAATCGCCCAACCCACCGTTAACATGGATCTCCAATGACCCTGTTTGGGTTGACCAGTGGCCCATGACTAAAGAGCGATTGCAAATAACTAAACAACTGGTATCCGAACAACTTATAGAGGGACATATCAAACCATCTGTCAGTCCATGGAATACTCCTATTTTTGTCATCCCTAAGAAAAGTGGGAAGTGGCGTTTACTACATGATTTGAGGAAAATAAATGACCAAATGTTGCCTATGGGAGCCTTACAACCTGGAATGCCATCACCTAATATGTTACCTGAAAATTGGCACATACTTATAGTTGATTTAAAGGACTGCTTTTTCACAATCCCACTACACCCTCAGGACACTCAGAGATTTGCCTTTTCCATACCCTCGATAAATAAAGCAGCACCAGCAGAGCGGTATGAGTGGGTGGTACTTCCACAAGGGATGAAAAACTCTCCTACATTGTGTCAATTATATGTCGCCTGGGCACTGCAACCGATAAGAGAAAAATGGCCTGAAACTATCATCTATCATTATATGGATGATATTTTGTGTTGTCAACAAGTTCCTTTTGAAGTGCATCATATACAACAATTAACAACCATGCTAGCAGACAAGGGACTTGTAATTGCACCAGAAAAGATCCAGAGGTCTCCACCTTGGAAATACCTAGGGTGGACCATTGAACAGGCAAAAATTCGTCCTCAAAAAATAGCACTAAAAACTCCTCTTAAAACATTGGCTGATGTGCAAACGGTCTTAGGCGACATCCAATGGGTTCGCAATTGCGCTGGCATTACCAATGCAGACATTAAACCACTAACTGAATTACTGCGTGGCACTCAGCCTGCAGCTGAAATTCATATGACGGACAAACATCATGTAGCCTTACAGCACATTATAAACAAACTTACTATAGCCTGGACCGCAAGAAGAATCCTTGAACTGCCACTCTCTTTGCTTATCTGTAACACCGAAGAATCACCTTTTGCCGTTATATGTCAATGGCAAAACAAGAAGGGGGAGATGAAGGGACAACAGGGAATGAACTCCGTGATTGCCATTGACAACAAGAGTAATGATAACTCGCCAAATTCCTCCCTTTTTCAAATTTTGGAATGGGTTTTCTTACGGGTACAACCACGTTGCAGTATACAAACTCGTCCTGAAGCCGTAGGGGAATTAATCCGAAAAGGGAGAACGCGAATTATAGAGCTGACAGGACAGGAACCAGCAGACATCAGTATTCCTGTTAACGCTGTAGATTTAGAATGGTGGATACGTCACATGCTGGCCATTCAAGAATCTCTGTTAGGATTTAGCGGAAAGGTGCATTCTCAGCAACCTCAAGGGAAATTGTGGCAGATTCTAAAACGAAATCAGTGGCTAGAAAAACCTAAAGTGATTGTTAGCCCGATACTCGAGGGGTTGACGGTATATACAGATGCGGGAAAACGTTCTAGACAAGCTGCATGCGTATGGTGGGAAAGAGATCAATGGTGCAAAAAGATTTTGCAAGGGCAAGCTGGAGATACCTTACAGACTTTAGAATTAATGGCGGTGGTATGGGCATTAGGGAACTGGCTTGATCATCCTTTGAATGTGGTGACTGATTCTCTATACGTAGCTGGGCTTATACCAAGAATTCAGGATGCGCTGATTAGGGAAACAAATAATCCTCAGCTAGGGAAATTATTTATTCAATTAAGATCGACCATCTCCCAGCGAGTGGCTCCGTGTTGTGTTATTCATATCCGTAGCCATCAATGGGAGTTGGGTTTAGGACAAGGCAATCAGATAGCGGACAATCTTGTCAGTCCAGCGTGTCACGTACCACCTGTAGATAAATTTTTACAAGCTAGACAGGGTCATGAAATATTTCATCAAAACTCAAAGGGTTTAAGAAGGCAATATGGGTTATCAGAAAACGAAGCTCGCTCTATCATACAGGCCTGTCCCAAGTGCTCTATCATACAGGCCTGTCCCAATCATGGACCTGGAATAGGGCTGGGCGTTAATCCAAAAGGTCTCAAGGCTTTAGAGCTCTGGCAGACTGACGTCACTCACATTGCTGAATTTGGGCAGCTCAAATATGTGCATGTCACCATAGATACCTTTTCTAAAGTAATATGGGCCACGGCTTTATCGGGTGAGAAGGCTCATCATGTGTGTAAGCACCTCCTTGCTTGCTTCGCGGTGTTGGGTGTGCCAGAACAACTGAAAACAGACAATGGCCCTGCTTACACCAGTCAGAAGTTGAGAACCTTTCTGATGAGATGGGGGGTCAAGCATATTACTGGCATCCCACACTCACCGACGGGGCAGAGCCTTGTAGAACGCACGCATCAGGTATTGAAGGACTATCTAGCAAAGCAAAAGGAGGGAGAAAAGGACCCGCAGATGAGACTGCATAAAGTCCTATTTACTCTAAATTATTTGTGTCTGATGGGAGACAGAGAAGAGCCATCGATTATAATCCATCACCAAAACCTTAAGTTTAACTCTCATACAACGCTTCCGAAACTAAAAGTAATGTATCGAGACCCAATCACTGGCATGTGGCTGGGCCCAGTTTCGGTAATATTTAATGGAAGAGGATACATGCGTGTTTCCACAGATAAGGGACCAATATGGGTGCCTAGCCGAGCGGTGAAGCCTGCACTCTCACAAGAAGAGGTTACCTGGGCAAACAAAACAGATCAATCTGCGTTTTGTTTTGTCTCTTGCTACGGCAACTGAGCCTTTCAGAACCTGTTTGGTGTGCCTGGTTTCTGGGTAGAAGAGTTTATGTGTTGCATGAACCTATCCGGTCATGGTGAGTCTACACATAAACAATTACAATGGTTAAAAAACCATGTAAGCATGATACCACAAAATCATGGCATTTTGGATGAATGGCTCATGAATATTTTTAGAGAGTTGCTGCAATGGCTGATAGCTCTGATAAAAGAAGGTTTGCATATATTGATTATCATCTTAATATTGTGTGTATGCTTTTGTATTGCTTTTAGTTGTATAAAAAAGGCTGTATCGAAAGTAGTAAATCAGGCTTGGATTGTTCAAAAACAAAAAGGGGGAATTTGTGGAGGGATTTTTATTAAATAACGGTCATCCTATGAACATTCCAAGCACTGAGGATTTGTTAGTAATAGTATAAGGCTGCTAAAGAGCAATTGTAGTTTTAGAGTCTCTGAAGTGATAGTAGAGTAGGAAAAACAGGCTGAGGAATGTAAATATCAGTAGATTATGTAACGGAATGCAGGCACAGGAAGCGTTCGCGTGGACACCTGCTTTTGACCAATCTGTGTATGTTAAGATTCGTGTGCTTGCTGACTGTAAACCAATAGAGGATTCGGAGGTGCGCGTGTTACTGTGGCTAGCTTATAAAAGTAGCACAATATCTTGAAATAAAGGAGAATGACCATACCCACATTGGGACTCCTCATTACTCCGGGAACGCGCTCCTATTCCGACCCATGGTCACTCCAACAGGAAGGTAGCCATTGCTGAGAGACTGGATCGGCATCAGTCTCCTCATAGGATGTGGTGAGTGACTGCCTTTGCATCACTTGTTTTGGTTTTTTTGCTGTTGGTTTTTTTTTTCATTATTCTTCCTCTTTCCTTCGCTTATTAAACTATCTTTATCTTAACCCATGAGTTTTCTTGCTTTTGCTCTTCCTATTCTCTCCCCTGTCCCACTGGAGTGGTGGTGGGGAGTGAGCGAGTGGCTGTGTTTTGCTTAGCTGCCAAACAGGGTTAACCCACAACATAGTATTGTAGATTTATTCTTTACACACACAAATATGCTAATGTTCTTTAATACTCTTCCATTCTGGCAGCTGTATTTAAACATTATAAACTTATTCTTCTGTGACTGCTATGTCAGCTTCTTCCAACTTTAATAATGCTCATACCCATCACTGCCTTTTACCTCTTTGACCTTTGGAAAAAAAGAAAAAAGAACAAGACAGACCTGACTTTATAGTAATGGTCTGATCTCAAAACGATGTCATGTACAGGCTTCCCAATGGAACTGCCTAATCCAACTCAGATCTTCAGTGCCAACCCAACTCCTCCTGTCAGAGCAAAGCTAAGGAACCGAGATTACGAATAAAGAAATCCTGCAAGATTAGGTGATTCAGAAGCAGACATTTAATGTCACCCAGGCATTTGGGAATTCTCATAGATTGGGAATAACAGGGAGGCTGGAAACTCTGTCTCTGAGAAATGCTAACTATTGACATGAGTTCCATTATCTGGGAAATGTAAACACAGGAAACACAGTTTGTCATTTTAGATCAGATGGTAAGGATAATGAGATTGGCAGAGTGTTACCTGTTGTGACCAATACCCACTGCGGAGAAAAGAAGCCCCCCCCCAACCCATATATTGCACTACCTGGTAACAGGTAATCACGGCATGTCTTTATGATCATTCAGCAAGAGACCCCCCCTAACTAGGAGGCTTAAATTAATTTTACATTAAATGAAAACCATTTATATGGCCCTGCCCTCTCTCACCTACTATATTCTTAAGAGCAAAGCTAACTATTCCCTCCAGAGAGGTTGATATAAAAAGAATGCAGAAATAATAAAACAAAAGTCATGATGTGACATAGTATTCCTCAGTACAGGAAAGACATGGACCTGTTGGAGCGGGTCCAGAGGAGGGCCACAAAAATGATCAGGGGGATGGAACATCTCTCCTATGAAGAAAGGCTGAGAGAGCTGGGGTTATTCAACCTGGAGAAGAGAAGGCTTCGGGGAGACCTTATTGCGGCCTTTCAATACTTAAAGGGGGCTTATAAGAAAGATGGGGACAAACTTTTTAGCAGGGCCTGTAGTGACAGGACAAGGGGTAATGGTTTTAAACTAGAAGAGGGTAGATTTAGACTAGATATAAGGAAGAAATTTTTCACGATGAGGGTGGTGAAACACTGGCACAGGTTGCCCAGAGAGGTGGTAGATGCCCCATCCCTGGAAACATTCAAGGTCAGGTTGGACGGGGCTCTGAGCAACCTCATCTAGTTGAAGATGTCCCTGCCCACGGCAGGGGGGTTGGACTAGATGACCTTTAAAGGTCCCTTCCAACCCAAACTATTCTATGATTCTATGATTTCCTCTGATCCAACATCCAACCAAGGTGTCAGGGCTTCCTGGAGAAGCAGCTTATCAGCCCATAGAACTGATGAGTTAAATGCTTAGAGTCAAAGATGTCAGGCTAACTTGATACAAGAGCAGAAGTTGTGAGTCCTGCTGTGCTAGCAAAACTGTAATACGAATAACTGTCTTGGCCTATCTGAATTCCCTCAGCTGTTTCAACTGGATACCATATTCTTCACTTTCTGGCCTTGCTCAAATGTCTGTGCCCTGCTACTAGGCCCTCTTAAAACAGTTGCAACATTTCACTCAGAGATGCCAGCATTTCAGAAGTGACTGAACTGATAACAGTGTATTTAGGTTTTAAGACAAAGTAGCTGAGGTCTTTTTGAATAAAAGAGGTTAAAAACACATCCAGTGGCAAGGTAGTGTATCCTGCTTTGTTCTGGCCTATATACTGTACTGCAATGCTGTCTACCACACTATCTTCTTAGTATCTCTGTTGCAGAGGGAATATTAGAAAAGAACATCTGTCAAACTCAGAATACAATGAAGTCAAATAAAACTGAGGAAACTCCTAAGTAATGCAGAAACACAATTTGTGCTATATTCCTGTACACTGCAAGTGATCCTGACCAGAAGACCATTGTACATCGAGGAGTTAGTGATCCACAGTAAAGTTAACCTGAGTAGGCCCAGGCCCGTGCTGTGCTGGGCTGTGCTGGCACCTACAGCTCGGCCTTCAGGCCTGTGTTGGGCTGCACAAATTCCTCGGCCGCGGGATAAACTCAGCTCACTGTAACACAGGCAGCTCCCACTTGGTACCAGTGATTACGCTACCTGCATGGCCTTGCCTTTATCTAACAGTGCAGCAAGCAGTTCTCATGAGAACATCGTTTCTGTTTGACAGTAGAAATGATGAATAGAGTTGTTTCCTTGTAAGAAAATCCTGTAATAGCTTGAATGACTGAAAGGGGAGAATCTCTTCCATAGACAGGGTCTGCCCAGTGTGCTGCGCATGGATCAGAGGCTTGTTCGATGCCACACCACTCAGGGCTCCCACCATCTTAGAGTAGCTATGCTATTATCTTCTTATACCATTAGCTCTAAGAAATAGCATTTTAAATGATACTTACAGAGTCAGAGTGTCTTTCTTACTGGGATCATAACAGACCAGTACCTCCTGCTGCAAAACAATCTTATACATGCCGCAATTCACATGGACCTGAGAGAGTAGGAAGGCATTTAGACTAAAGTTTCATTCTCCGTTCTGCATTTTCTTGATTCTGTAGGTTTCAGTCACACATCAAAAGCAAGCATAAGCCTGTAGGTCCCACTGTGTGAGTGCGATTGAAAAAGAATGCTAGTCAAATCTCCAAACGTCAGGCAGCAGGGTAACTAGTCTAAGGGCTCCTTTCAAATCAAGGTGGTCTGTTTAAGCCATTGCTCAAATAGTGAGCAAAACAGAATGTGTTTGGAGATTTGGACAAATATCTGAAAGGCAGAGGAAATAGCCACAGACTATTCAACCATCCAAATCTTTTCAAGAATGCTGAACCACCACTATAAAACTGGTATTGTTGAGGGGGAGGAGGTTTAGTGTCTTCCAGAAATACTGATTCAAGTTTGCTTGAGGCTCACAAAAAACCCCAAAGTTTTTGTAAAGGCCAATGCTATAAGCTCAGAGCACCTGCATTTAAACTGGCACCTGTTCATACTGTTATTAGGAGTTGAAAGTGAATTGAGTGGTAGGACTCTAAAAGGAGAGTTCGGAAATCCACATTGTACTCCAGGCTCTGCTATTTGTTAGGTTATGTGATTAAAGGTTAATCTCGTCAAACAGAAAGGAGCAGAGGAACAATGCCAGGCAGAGGAACCCCAATAACCTAATCGGAGCCAACCAAGCACCCTGACCAGGCTACTCTTAAGGCTATCAGAGGAAGATGATCAGCCGCATTGTCCAGTTGTAACACCCACCAGATGAGTCAACAGGACAGGCTCTCTCCAACCACCCAATCACCTTACAGACTGGGAGGGTGTGTGTGTGTGTTTACTGCCTAGAGGGGTACGGGACTCATTATGGGATGCCAGGAATTGTACAAGACTTACTATGGGATGTTTAGACGAAGGCCCGAAGGCAGGGAAAAGGAAGGATCAAGGTGCTTTGGGGAGGAACAAGCATGGGGAAAATAGGGGGAGTTAAGGGGTTTTGTTGTGGTTTAACCCGGCAGGCAGCCAAACACCACACAGCTGCTTGCTCACTCCCCCACCACCAAGTGGGATGGGGGAGAGAAATGAAAAAAAAAAGTAAAATTCATGGGTTGAGATAAAGACAGTTTAAAAGAACAGAAAAGGAAGGGAAATTAAGAATAATAATAATGATGATAGAACATACAAAATGAGTGATGCACAGTGCAACTGCTCACCACACGCCAACCAATGCCCAGCCAGTCCTCGAGCAGTGATCACCCCTCCCCAAACAACTCCCCCTGGTTTATACACTGAGCATAATGTCATATGGTATGGAATATCCCATTGGCCAGTTTGGGTCAGCTGTCCTGACTATGCTCCCTCCCAGCTTCTTGTGCACCTGGCAGAGCATGGGAAGCTGAACAGTCCTTGACTTTGTGTAAACACTACTTAGCAAAAACTAAAACATCAGTGTGTTATCAACATTCTTCTCATACTAAATCAAAAAAACACTATACCAGCTAAGAGGAAGAAATTTAACTCTATCCTAGCCGAAACCAGGACAATATCCACCCCTTATTCTATACCATCTACGTCATGCCCAGGTCTCACATTTTCCAATACATTCCAATAGATCACCACCACCTTTCTTGTCTTTTGATATATATACACACAGATATCATTCCCTTAGTCTATGGGCCACCCCTCTAAAATGTCCTTTGAGTTCATTTAGTCCACGACTTTGGTCTCCATCTGTCATAACAGTCTTTCAGGGCAGGAGAGATGGTGTGTGGTGTTGGACTGTTGCATCCTGAAGACAGTTCTGGTTCCATTATTGCTGCGCATGTCCAGTTCTATCATCGTTGCACTTTGCTCGGCTTCATCAAAGTTCATTCTTCATTGATCTGGGTGATTCTTACTGCAATACCATTGATATGACATATAGAAACCATAGAAGTGATGATATACAGTATTATATAGCAAGTAACATCATACAATTCAGTTCATTGGCTATTTTCACCCAAAGTCAAATCCCCTTGAGGTACACACCGGACTTCCCCATCCTTTCGCATCACCCACCAAGTGCACCCA
Source organism: Calonectris borealis (assembly GCF_964195595.1). Taxonomy (NCBI): domain Eukaryota; kingdom Metazoa; phylum Chordata; class Aves; order Procellariiformes; family Procellariidae; genus Calonectris; species Calonectris borealis. The sequence goes on along the minus strand of NC_134351.1, from coordinate 49,068,169 downwards.
GGTCCCTGAGCAAAAGCAATCCCACGGATGGGTTTTCCCTTGCCAGAGGCAGGAGTAACCCAGACTGTCTTCCCCAGCATATTCCTTATGTGCACGACAGGGACTTTATACCCCTCTACAGTACGTAAGAGTTTTGATTGGGCAGGGCCAGCTCGATTGGCAGATCCCCTGGTGTTGACTAACCAGGTGGCTTTTGCTAAATGTGTATCCCAGTGCTTGAATGTCCCATCACCCATTGCCCTCAGCATAGTCTTTAGCAGCCTGTTGTATCGTTCGATTTTCCCAGAGGCTGGTGAATGTTATGGGATGTGATAGACCCACTCAATGCCATGCTCTTTGGCCCAGGTGTCTATGAGGGTGTTTCGGAAATGAGTCCCGTTGTCTGACTCAATTCTTTCTGGGGTGCCATGTCGCCATAGGACTTGCTTTTCAAGGCCCAGGATGGTGTTCCGGGCAGTGGATGGGGCACGGGATGCGTTTCTAGCCATCCGGTTGTTGCTTCCACCATGGTGAGCACATAGCGCTTGCCTTGGTGAGTTTCTGGGAGTGTGATATAATCAATCTGCCAGGCCTCCCCATATTTATATTTCAGCCATCGTCCCCCATACCAGAGAGGCTTTACTCGCTTGGCTTGTTTGATTGCAGCGCATGTTTCACATTCATGGATAACCTGTGCAATAGCGTCCGTCGTCAAGTCCACCCCTCGATCACGAGCCCATCTGTATGTTGCATCTCTTCCTTGATGGCCTGAGGTGTCCAAGCTATAAATAATTCACCCTTATGTTGCCAGTCCAGATCCACCTGAGCCACTTCAACCTTAGCAGCCTGATCCACCTGCTGGTTGTTTTGATGTTCTTCAGTGGCCCGACACTTTCCCACAAGACGACAGGACCCATCAGTGAACAGGGCATATTGCTTCTCGTTTTCTGGTAGTTTATTATACAGTGGGGCTTCTTCAGCACGCGTCACCTCCTCCTCTGGGGATATTCCAAAATCTTTGCCTTCTGGCCAGTTCGTGATCACTTCCAAGATTCCTGGGCGACTGGGGTTTCCTCTTCGGGCCCGTTGTGTGATCAGTGCGACCCACTTACTCCACGTAGCATCGGTTGCATGATGTGTAGAGGGGACCCACCCGTTGAACATCCAGCCCAGCACCAGCAGTCGGGGTGCCAGGAGGAGCTGGGCTTCAGTACCAACCACTTCCAAAGCAGCTTGAACCCCTTCATATGCTGCCAGTATCTCCTTCTCAGTTGGAGTATAGTGGGCCTCGGATCCTCTGTATCCCCAAGTCCAGAACCCCAGGGGTCGACCTCGAGTCTCCCCTGGTGCTTTCTGCCAGAGGCTCCAGGTAGGGCCATTCTCCCCGGCTGCGGTGTAGAGCACATTCCTTACATCTTGTCCTGCCCGGACTGGCCCAAGGGCTACTGCCTGAACTATCTCCCGTTTAATTTGTTCAAAGGCTTGTCGTTGCTCAGGGCCCCATTTGAAGTCGTTCTTCTTCCTGGTCACGTGATAGAGAGGGCTTACAATCAGGCTGTAATCTGGAATATGCATTCTCCAAAAGCCCACAACGCCTAAGAAAGCTTGTGTTTCCTTTTTGCTAGTTGGTGGGGACATGGCTGTTATTTTGTTGATCACATCCGTTGGGATCCTGACGACGTCCATCTTGCCATTTTATTCCTAAAAACTGTATCTCCTGTGCAGGTCCCTTGACCTTACTTTGTTTTATGGCAAAATCGGCATTCAGAAGGATTTGAATTATTTTCTTCCCTTTCTCAAAAACTTAATCTGCTGTGTTATAAAAAAAAAAAGGAAAATTCTTGGGTTGAGATAAAGACAGTTTAATAGAACAGAAAAGAAGGGAAAATAATAATAATAATAATAATAATAATGGTCGAATATACAAAATGAGTGATGCAGAATGCAATTTGTCACCACCCGCCGTCCTATACTCAAGCAGCGATTCCTACTTTCTGGACTACGCCTCCTATTTATATACTGAGCATGACATCATATGGTATGGAATATCCCGTTGGCCGGATTGGGTTAGCTGTCCTGACTATGCTCCCTCCCAGCTTCTTGTGCACCTGGCAGAGCTTGGGAAGCTGAAAAATCCTTAGCTATAGTAAGCACTACTTAGCAACAACTAAAACATTAGTGTGTTATCAACATTATTCTCATACTAAATCCAAAACACAACACTATACCAGCTACTATGACGAAAATTAACTCTATCCCAGGCAAAACAAGAACAGGTTGAAAGGGGTTGGTTACACATAAAGAGGCTGCTGGTCAGTATACTTGTCTGGCCATGCCCTGTGCCTGATCACCACAGTCTGTCCGGTCTTCTCATTAAACTCAATTTCTAACTCTTTTTCCTGGGTGAGGGACTCTATTCTGTGTGCATGTGTGTGTGTATGGGGGTCTGAGTGCCAGCAACTGGATAGGGGGCTATGGGTCATAGGGTCCTATGCATTTAGAGTGCCAGCAACTGGAGAGACCGAAATGCATGCATATTGTGTGTGGGTGTGTATGTACGTATGTGTAATTGCTAGTGAACATCAGAACCCAGACTAGCCAGTGAATAGGATAAGAAGTAAGGGAGCCAAGTGTCCTGGTTTTGGCTGGGATAGAGTTAAATTTCTTCCTAGTGCTGTGTTTTGGATTTAGTATGAGGAGAATGTTGATAACACACTGATGTTTTCAGTTGTTGCTAAGTGCCTTGCTAGTCAAGGACATTCAGCTCAAGAAAAAAAAAATCAAAAACCCAAAACCAAAACCAAAACAAAGGCTGGGAGGGAGCATAGCCAGGACAGCTAGCCCAGCTGGCCAACAGGGTATTCCATACCATGTGACGTCATGCTCAGTATATGAATGGTAGGTGTGTTCCAGGAAGTAGCGATTGCTACTAGGTTATCGGTCAGCGCGGGTGGTGAGCAATTGCATTGTGCATCACTCATTTTGTATATTCTATCATTATCATCATTATAATTATTATTATTATTTTCCCTTTTCTGTTCTATTAAACTGTCTTTATCTCAACCCACAAGTTTTTCTCACTCTTACCCATCTGATTCTCTCCCCGTCCCACTGTGTGTGGGGAGAGTGAGCAAGCACCTGCGTGGTATTTGGCTGCCTGCCAGGTTAAACCACGACAGTCCTTTTTGGCGCCCAACGTGGGGCACGAAGGGTTGAGATAACGACACATCTGACACGAAAGGGTTAAAAAAAATTCGTTATAAGCATTCATTATATCAGTTTAGTAGTCGCTGGTCACAATGTTGGTTTATTTGGTCTCAGAGTTGTTGGATCTGTTCTTGGAGTTTTGGTATGTAGCACCTTACTGGCTGTCTATACTGCTGATTATCAGTATTTATGTGGGGTTTCTCATCTCTGGGAAATGGATTAAGGTCATCGCTTTGCTATACTGTGTGACACTGCTTTATGTTATGATAAAATTATTGATCAGGAGCCTGTACTCAGCACTGCCATCATTCCTGTTCTTCGGGAGCTCTCTCTTGGAAACTATTAATAATTACACTTTTTACCCCTTCTCCTCGGAGAGCCAATTTACGGGGGACACAGCTTCCTTCACCTTCCCCTTCTCCTCCAGGCTGATTACAATAGCTCTTCAGGATTTTGCATATCCTTGGGATGTGCAAAGCAGCATGTTCCTACTGCTATGTCTCCTGAATGTGTTTCAGGCCTTGTTTAAGGTTAAACAACTATTTAAGAATACCACCCAGAGATCTGCCCCGAGGCTGGATAGTTATGAGTGGCAGGGTGTGTGGGCAAGTGCCTAGGACAGTGGTCACCTCCACTGTTTTGGAACTTCACCCCTGAACAAGTGCAGAATCCTGAAAAACTAGTAGAATATTTGGAAAACATATGCTTTCACCCTGGCAATTCCAGAGAGACCCAGATTACGGCAACGTGCTGGGGCCTGGCCCATGCCTACCGAGCCCTGTTCAACACTATTCAGAACCCTCAAGGGGGACAGAAGTCTCTGGATCTGATGACAAAATGATGGGCACTGCAGCTACTCAAACCCCCACGACTAGCACTGCAGCTACTCTGAACCCCGCGACAGGTACTGCAGCTGAACCAGAGGACCAACCCTTGCTGGTATCCATCGCCCCTGTACAGAAGAGGAAATCTTTGAAGCGGAGGTCAGGTCGTTTAGAAAGGGATGATGGAAAAGCAGGGCCATCACGAGGAGGGGAGGAGGAAGAGGAAGAACTCATAAACGAGACGGAAACCACACGATCCCTATCCCTGAGTGAGCTGCGAAATGTGCGGAAAGATTTCAGCCGACGTCCAGGTGAGCGTATTGTTACCTGGCTGCTCCGATGCTGGGATAATGGGGCCAGTAGCCTGGAATTAGAGGAGAAGGAAGCCAAACAGCTGGGATCCCTTGCTAGGGAAGGGGGCATTGACAAAGCAATTGGAAAAGGGACACAGGTCCTCAGCCTCTGGAGGCAACTGCTGTCAGGCGTGAAGGAAAGGTACCCCTTCAAGGAAGATGTTATATATCGCCCAGGCAAATGCATCACCATGGAGAGGGGTATCCAGTACCTGAGAGAATTAGGCATGCTGGAGGTGGTTTATAATGACCTGGACAACGACCAAATGCCCAAAGATCCAGATGAAGTCCAGTGCACGCGACCCATGTGGCGGAAGTTGGTACGGAGTGCACCAGCGTCATATGCCATTTCGTTGGCAGTACTGTGCTGGAAAGAGGAAGAAGCACCAATGGTGGATGATGTGGTTGGCAGACTCCGGGAATATGAAGAAACTGTCTCCTCCTCCCTTGTCTCGGTTGTGGAGAAACTGTCCCGGAAGGTCCAGCAATTCAAAGAGGATATGTCCTACTCTCCACCTGTACGGACCAGTATCTCAGCCATTAGGAGTCAGCGTTCTTCTGCTCAAGAGAGAGGATATAGAAGGTACACACCACGGGGCACCCTGTGGTTTTACCTGCGTGACCACAGAGAGGACATGAGGCAGTGGGATGGAAAACCTACCTCCATCCTAGAGGCACGGCTACATGAGTTGCACGGAAAAACAATGACAGAAGGGGGTTCTCCCAGGAAAAATGCTGCTCCAGTTTTCAGGAAAAACCTGTCTCACGACGGTCCAGTTTCCAGTGAACAGTTCCCCAGACAGAGTAGAAGGGCTGATCTTACTTTGGATTGTGATGAAGAAATTCTGGACTCGCGTCTGCAAGAAGTGAGAAACAGATACTATGACCAGAACTAGAGGGACCCTGCCTCCGGCCAGGTGGAGGAAAGGGACAACCGGGTTTACTGGACTGTGTGGATTCGATGGCCTGGCACACCAGACCCACAGGAGTATAAGGCTCTCGTAGACACCAGTGCACAGTGTACCCTGATGCCATCAAGCTATAGAGGGGCAGAACCCATCTGTATTTCTGGAGTGACAGGGGGATCCCAAGAGTTAACTGTATTGGAGGCCGAAGTGAGCCTAACCGGGAATGAGTGGCAGAAGCACCCCATTGTGACTGGCCCAGAGGCTCCGTGCATCCTTGGCATAGACTACATCAGGAGAGGGTATTTCAAGGACCCAAAAGGGTACCGGTGGGCTTTTGGTATAGCTGCCCTGGAGACGGAGGAAACTAAACAGCTGTCCACCTTGCCTGGTCTCTCGGAGGACCCTTCTGTTGTGGGGTTGCTGAGGGTTGAAGAACAGCAGGTACCAATCGCTACCACAACAGTGCACCGGCAGCAATATCGCACCAACCGAGACTCTCTGAACCCCATCCATGAGCTGATTCGTCGACTGGAGAGCCAAGGAGTGATCAGCAAGACTCGCTCACCCTTTAACAGTCCCACATGGGCAGTGCGAAAGTCTAATGGAGAGTGGAGACTAACAGTAGACTACCGTGGCCTGAACGAAGTCACGCTGCCGCTGAGTGCTGCTGGTCCGGACACGCTAGAATTCCAATACGAACTGGAGTCAAAGGCAGCCAAGAGGCATGCCACAAATGATATCGGTAATGCGTTCTTCTCAATCCCTTTGGCGGCAGAGTGCAGGCCACAGTTTGCTTTCACTTGGAGGGGCGTCCAGTACACCTGGAACCAACTGCCCCAGGGGTGGAAACACAGCCCTTCCATTTGCCATGGACTGATCCACACCGCACTGGAACAGGGTGAGGCTCCAGAACACCTGCAATACATTGATGACATCATCGTATGGGGCAGCACAGCAGAAGAAGTTTTTGAGAAAGGGAAGAAAATAATTCAAATCCTTCTGAATGCCGATTTTGCCATAAAACAAAGTAAGGTCAAGGGACCTGCACAGGAGATACAGTTTTTAGGAATAAAATGGCAAGATGGACGTCGTCAGGATCCCAACGGATGTGATCAACAAAATAACAGCCATGTCCCCACCAACTAGCAAAAAGGAAACACAAGCTTTCTTAGGCGTTGTGGGCTTTTGGAGAATGCATATTCCAGATTACAGCCTGATTGTAAGCCCTCTCTATCACGTGACCAGGAAGAAGAACGACTTCAAATGGGGCCCTGAGCAACGACAAGCCTTTGAACAAATTAAACGGGAGATAGTTCAGGCAGTAGCCCTTGGGCCAGTCCGGGCAGGACAAGATGTAAGGAATGTGCTCTACACCGCAGCCGGGGAGAATGGCCCTACCTGGAGCCTCTGGCAGAAAGCACCAGGGGAGACTCGAGGTCGACCCCTGGGGTTCTGGACTTGGGGATACAGAGGATCCGAGGCCCACTATACTCCAACTGAGAAGGAGATACTGGCAGCATATGAAGGGGTTCAAGCTGCTTTGGAAGTGGTTGGTACTGAAGCCCAGCTCCTCCTGGCACCCCGACTGCTGGTGCTGGGCTGGATGTTCAACGGGTGGGTCCCCTCTACACATCATGCAACCGATGCTACGTGGAGTAAGTGGGTCGCACTGATCACACAACGGGCCCGAAGAGGAAACCCCAGTCGCCCAGGAATCTTGGAAGTGATCACGAACTGGCCAGAAGGCAAAGATTTTGGAATATCCCCAGAGGAGGAGGTGACGCGTGCTGAAGAAGCCCCACTGTATAATAAACTACCAGAAAACGAGAAGCAATATGCCCTGTTCACTGATGGGTCCTGTCGTCTTGTGGGAAAGTGTCGGGCCACTGAAGAACATCAAAACAACCAGCAGGTGGATCAGGCTGCTAAGGTTGAAGTGGCTCAGGTGGATCTGGACTGGCAACATAAGGGTGAATTATTTATAGCTTGGACACCTCAGGCCATCAAGGAAGAGATGCAACATACAGATGGGCTCGTGATCGAGGGGTGGACTTGACGACGGACGCTATTGCACAGGTTATCCATGAATGTGAAACATGCGCTGCAATCAAACAAGCCAAGCGAGTAAAGCCTCTCTGGTATGGGGGACGATGGCTGAAATATAAATATGGGGAGGCCTGGCAGATTGATTATATCACACTCCCAGAAACTCACCAAGGCAAGCGCTATGTGCTCACCATGGTGGAAGCAACAACCGGATGGCTAGAAACGCATCCCGTGCCCCATCCACTGCCCGGAACACCATCCTGGGCCTTGAAAAGCAAGTCCTATGGCGACATGGCACCCCAGAAAGAATTGAGTCAGACAACGGGACTCATTTCCGAAACACCCTCATAGACACCTGGGCCAAAGAGCATGGCATTGAGTGGGTCTATCACATCCCATAACATTCACCAGCCTCTGGGAAAATCGAACGATACAACAGGCTGCTAAAGACTATGCTGAGGGCAATGGGTGATGGGACATTCAAGCACTGGGATACACATTTAGCAAAAGCCACCTGGTTAGTCAACACCAGGGGATCTGCCAATCGAGCTGGCCCTGCCCAATCAAAACTCTTACGTACTGTAGAGGGGTATAAAGTCCCTGTCGTGCACATAAGGAATATGCTGGGGAAGACAGTCTGGGTTACTCCTGCCTCTGGCAAGGGAAAACCCATCCGTGGGATTGCTTTTGCTCAGGGACCTGGGTGCACTTGGTGGGTGATGCGAAAGGATGGGGAAGTCCGGTGTGTACCTCAAGGGGATTTGACTTTGGGTGAAAATAGCCAATGAACTGAATTGTATGATGTTACTTGCTATATAATACTGTATATCATCACTTCTATGGTTTCTATATGTCATATCAATGGTATTGCAGTAAGAATCACCCAGATCAATGAAGAATGAACTTTGATGAAGCCGAGCAAAGTGCAACGATGATAGAACTGGACATGCGCAGCAATAATGGAACCAGAACTGTCTTCAGGATGCAACAGTCCAACACCACACACCATCTCTCCTGCCCTGAAAGACTGTTATGACAGATGGAGACCAAAGTCGTGGACTAAATGAACTCAAAGGACATTTTAGAGGGGTGGCCCATAGACTAAGGGAATGATATCTGTGTGTATATATATCAAAAGACAAGAAAGGTGGTGGTGATCTATTGGAATGTATTGGAAAATGTGAGACCTGGGCATGACGTAGATGGTATAGAATAAGGGGTGGATATTGTCCTGGTTTCGGCTAGGATAGAGTTAAATTTCTTCCTCTTAGCTGGTATAGTGTTTTTTTGATTTAGTATGAGAAGAATGTTGATAACACACTGATGTTTTAGTTTTTGCTAAGTAGTGTTTACACAAAGTCAAGGACTGTTCAGCTTCCCATGCTCTGCCAGGTGCACAAGAAGCTGGGAGGGAGCATAGTCAGGACAGCTGACCCAAACTGGCCAATGGGATATTCCATACCATATGACATTATGCTCAGTGTATAAACCAGGGGGAGTTGTTTGGGGAGGGGTGATCACTGCTCGAGGACTGGCTGGGCATTGGTTGGCGTGTGGTGAGCAGTTGCACTGTGCATCACTCATTTTGTATGTTCTATCATCATTATTATTATTCTTAATTTCCCTTCCTTTTCTGTTCTTTTAAACTGTCTTTATCTCAACCCATGAATTTTACTTTTTTTTTTCATTTCTCTCCCCCATCCCACTTGGTGGTGGGGGAGTGAGCAAGCAGCTGTGTGGTGTTTGGCTGCCTGCCGGGTTAAACCACAACAAAACCCCTTAACTCCCCCTATTTTCCCCATGCTTGTTCCTCCCCAAAGCACCTTGATCCTTCCTTTTCCCTGCCTTCGGGCCTTCGTCTAAACATCCCATAGTAAGTCTTGTACAATTCCTGGCATCCCATAATGAGTCCCGTACCCCTCTAGGCAGTAAACACACACACACACCCTCCCAGTCTGTAAGGTGATTGGGTGGTTGGAGAGAGCCTGTCCTGTTGACTCATCTGGTGGGTGTTACAACTGGACAATGCGGCTGATCATCTTCCTCTGATAGCCTTAAGAGTAGCCTGGTCAGGGTGCTTGGTTGGCTCCGATTAGGTTATTGGGGTTCCTCTGCCTGGCATTGTTCCTCTGCTCCTTTCTGTTTGACGAGATTAACCTTTAATCACATAACCTAACAAATAGCAGAGCCTGGAGTACAATGTGGATTTCCGAACTCTCCTTTTAGAGTCCTACCACTCAATTCACTTTCAACTCCTAATAACAGTATGAACAGGTGCCAGTTTAAATGCAGGTGCTCTGAGCTTATAGCATTGGCCTTTACAAAAACTTTGGGGTTTTTTGTGAGCCTCAAGCAAACTTGAATCAGTATTTCTGGAAGACACTAAACCTCCTCCCCCTCAACAATACCAGTTTTATAGTGGTGGTTCAGCATTCTTGAAAAGATTTGGATGGTTGAATAGTCTGTGGCTATTTCCTCTGCCTTTCAGATATTTGTCCAAATCTCCAAACACATTCTGTTTTGCTCACTATTTGAGCAATGGCTTAAACAGACCACCTTGATTTGAAAGGAGCCCTTAGACTAGTTACCCTGCTGCCTGACGTTTGGAGATTTGACTAGCATTCTTTTTCAATCGCACTCACACAGTGGGACCTACAGGCTTATGCTTGCTTTTGATGTGTGACTGAAACCTACAGAATCAAGAAAATGCAGAACGGAGAATGAAACTTTAGTCTAAATGCCTTCCTACTCTCTCAGGTCCATGTGAATTGCGGCATGTATAAGATTGTTTTGCAGCAGGAGGTACTGGTCTGTTATGATCCCAGTAAGAAAGACACTCTGACTCTGTAAGTATCATTTAAAATGCTATTTCTTAGAGCTAATGGTATAAGAAGATAATAGCATAGCTACTCTAAGATGGTGGGAGCCCTGAGTGGTGTGGCATCGAACAAGCCTCTGATCCATGCGCAGCACACTGGGCAGACCCTGTCTATGGAAGAGATTCTCCCCTTTCAGTCATTCAAGCTATTACAGGATTTTCTTACAAGGAAACAACTCTATTCATCATTTCTACTGTCAAACAGAAACGATGTTCTCATGAGAACTGCTTGCTGCACTGTTAGATAAAGGCAAGGCCATGCAGGTAGCGTAATCACTGGTACCAAGTGGGAGCTGCCTGTGTTACAGTGAGCTGAGTTTATCCCGCGGCCGAGGAATTTGTGCAGCCCAACACAGGCCTGAAGGCCGAGCTGTAGGTGCCAGCACAGCCCAGCACAGCACGGGCCTGGGCCTACTCAGGTTAACTTTACTGTGGATCACTAACTCCTCGATGTACAATGGTCTTCTGGTCAGGATCACTTGCAGTGTACAGGAATATAGCACAAATTGTGTTTCTGCATTACTTAGGAGTTTCCTCAGTTTTATTTGACTTCATTGTATTCTGAGTTTGACAGATGTTCTTTTCTAATATTCCCTCTGCAACAGAGATACTAAGAAGATAGTGTGGTAGACAGCATTGCAGTACAGTATATAGGCCAGAACAAAGCAGGATACACTACCTTGCCACTGGATGTGTTTTTAACCTCTTTTATTCAAAAAGACCTCAGCTACTTTGTCTTAAAACCTAAATACACTGTTATCAGTTCAGTCACTTCTGAAATGCTGGCATCTCTGAGTGAAATGTTGCAACTGTTTTAAGAGGGCCTAGTAGCAGGGCACAGACATTTGAGCAAGGCCAGAAAGTGAAGAATATGGTATCCAGTTGAAACAGCTGAGGGAATTCAGATAGGCCAAGACAGTTATTCGTATTACAGTTTTGCTAGCACAGCAGGACTCACAACTTCTGCTCTTGTATCAAGTTAGCCTGACATCTTTGACTCTAAGCATTTAACTCATCAGTTCTATGGGCTGATAAGCTGCTTCTCCAGGAAGCCCTGACACCTTGGTTGGATGTTGGATCAGAGGAAATCATAGAATCATAGAATAGTTTGGGTTGGAAGGGACCTTTAAAGGTCATCTAGTCCAACCCCCCTGCCGTGGGCAGGGACATCTTCAACTAGATGAGGTTGCTCAGAGCCCCGTCCAACCTGACCTTGAATGTTTCCAGGGATGGGGCATCTACCACCTCTCTGGGCAACCTGTGCCAGTGTTTCACCACCCTCATCGTGAAAAATTTCTTCCTTATATCTAGTCTAAATCTACCCTCTTCTAGTTTAAAACCATTACCCCTTGTCCTGTCACTACAGGCCCTGCTAAAAAGTTTGTCCCCATCTTTCTTATAAGCCCCCTTTAAGTATTGAAAGGCCGCAATAAGGTCTCCCCGAAGCCTTCTCTTCTCCAGGTTGAATAACCCCAGCTCTCTCAGCCTTTCTTCATAGGAGAGATGTTCCATCCCCCTGATCATTTTTGTGGCCCTCCTCTGGACCCGCTCCAACAGGTCCATGTCTTTCCTGTACTGAGGAATACTATGTCACATCATGACTTTTGTTTTATTATTTCTGCATTCTTTTTATATCAACCTCTCTGGAGGGAATAGTTAGCTTTGCTCTTAAGAATATAGTAGGTGAGAGAGGGCAGGGCCATATAAATGGTTTTCATTTAATGTAAAATTAATTTAAGCCTCCTAGTTAGGGGGGGTCTCTTGCTGAATGATCATAAAGACATGCCGTGATTACCTGTTACCAGGTAGTGCAATATATGGGTTGGGGGGGGGCTTCTTTTCTCCGCAGTGGGTATTGGTCACAACAGGTAACACTCTGCCAATCTCATTATCCTTACCATCTGATCTAAAATGACAAACTGTGTTTCCTGTGTTTACATTTCCCAGATAATGGAACTCATGTCAATAGTTAGCATTTCTCAGAGACAGAGTTTCCAGCCTCCCTGTTATTCCCAATCTATGAGAATTCCCAAATGCCTGGGTGACATTAAATGTCTGCTTCTGAATCACCTAATCTTGCAGGATTTCTTTATTCGTAATCTCGGTTCCTTAGCTTTGCTCTGACAGGAGGAGTTGGGTTGGCACTGAAGATCTGAGTTGGATTAGGCAGTTCCATTGGGAAGCCTGTACATGACATCGTTTTGAGATCAGACCATTACTATAAAGTCAGGTCTGTCTTGTTCTTTTTTCTTTTTTTCCAAAGGTCAAAGAGGTAAAAGGCAGTGATGGGTATGAGCATTATTAAAGTTGGAAGAAGCTGACATAGCAGTCACAGAAGAATAAGTTTATAATGTTTAAATACAGCTGCCAGAATGGAAGAGTATTAAAGAACATTAGCATATTTGTGTGTGTAAAGAATAAATCTACAATACTATGTTGTGGGTTAACCCTGTTTGGCAGCTAAGCAAAACACAGCCACTCGCTCACTCCCCACCACCACTCCAGTGGGACAGGGGAGAGAATAGGAAGAGCAAAAGCAAGAAAACTCATGGGTTAAGATAAAGATAGTTTAATAAGCGAAGGAAAGAGGAAGAATAATGAAAAAAAAAACCAACAGCAAAAAAACCAAAACAAGTGATGCAAAGGCAGTCACTCACCACATCCTATGAGGAGACTGATGCCGATCCAGTCTCTCAGCAATGGCTACCTTCCTGTTGGAGTGACCATGGGTCGGAATAGGAGCGCGTTCCCGGAGTAATGAGGAGTCCCAATGTGGGTATGGTCATTCTCCTTTATTTCAAGATATTGTGCTACTTTTATAAGCTAGCCACAGTAACACGCGCACCTCCGAATCCTCTATTGGTTTACAGTCAGCAAGCACACGAATCTTAACATACACAGATTGGTCAAAAGCAGGTGTCCACGCGAACGCTTCCTGTGCCTGCATTCCGTTACATAATCTACTGATATTTACATTCCTCAGCCTGTTTTTCCTACTCTACTATCACTTCAGAGACTCTAAAACTACAATTGCTCTTTAGCAGCCTTATACTATTACTAACAAATCCTCAGTGCTTGGAATGTTCATAGGATGACCGTTATTTAATAAAAATCCCTCCACAAATTCCCCCTTTTTGTTTTTGAACAATCCAAGCCTGATTTACTACTTTCGATACAGCCTTTTTTATACAACTAAAAGCAATACAAAAGCATACACACAATATTAAGATGATAATCAATATATGCAAACCTTCTTTTATCAGAGCTATCAGCCATTGCAGCAACTCTCTAAAAATATTCATGAGCCATTCATCCAAAATGCCATGATTTTGTGGTATCATGCTTACATGGTTTTTTAACCATTGTAATTGTTTATGTGTAGACTCACCATGACCGGATAGGTTCATGCAACACATAAACTCTTCTACCCAGAAACCAGGCACACCAAACAGGTTCTGAAAGGCTCAGTTGCCGTAGCAAGAGACAAAACAAAACGCAGATTGATCTGTTTTGTTTGCCCAGGTAACCTCTTCTTGTGAGAGTGCAGGCTTCACCGCTCGGCTAGGCACCCATATTGGTCCCTTATCTGTGGAAACACGCATGTATCCTCTTCCATTAAATATTACCGAAACTGGGCCCAGCCACATGCCAGTGATTGGGTCTCGATACATTACTTTTAGTTTCGGAAGCGTTGTATGAGAGTTAAACTTAAGGTTTTGGTGATGGATTATAATCGATGGCTCTTCTCTGTCTCCCATCAGACACAAATAATTTAGAGTAAATAGGACTTTATGCAGTCTCATCTGCGGGTCCTTTTCTCCCTCCTTTTGCTTTGCTAGATAGTCCTTCAATACCTGATGCGTGCGTTCTACAAGGCTCTGCCCCGTCGGTGAGTGTGGGATGCCAGTAATATGCTTGACCCCCCATCTCATCAGAAAGGTTCTCAACTTCTGACTGGTGTAAGCAGGGCCATTGTCTGTTTTCAGTTGTTCTGGCACACCCAACACCGCGAAGCAAGCAAGGAGGTGCTTACACACATGATGAGCCTTCTCACCCGATAAAGCCGTGGCCCATATTACTTTAGAAAAGGTATCTATGGTGACATGCACATATTTGAGCTGCCCAAATTCAGCAATGTGAGTGACGTCAGTCTGCCAGAGCTCTAAAGCCTTGAGACCTTTTGGATTAACGCCCAGCCCTATTCCAGGTCCATGATTGGGACAGGCCTGTATGATAGAGCACTTGGGACAGGCCTGTATGATAGAGCGAGCTTCGTTTTCTGATAACCCATATTGCCTTCTTAAACCCTTTGAGTTTTGATGAAATATTTCATGACCCTGTCTAGCTTGTAAAAATTTATCTACAGGTGGTACGTGACACGCTGGACTGACAAGATTGTCCGCTATCTGATTGCCTTGTCCTAAACCCAACTCCCATTGATGGCTACGGATATGAATAACACAACACGGAGCCACTCGCTGGGAGATGGTCGATCTTAATTGAATAAATAATTTCCCTAGCTGAGGATTATTTGTTTCCCTAATCAGCGCATCTTGAATTCTTGGTATAAGCCCAGCTACGTATAGAGAATCAGTCACCACATTCAAAGGATGATCAAGCCAGTTCCCTAATGCCCATACCACCGCCATTAATTCTAAAGTCTGTAAGGTATCTCCAGCTTGCCCTTGCAAAATCTTTTTGCACCATTGATCTCTTTCCCACCATACGCATGCAGCTTGTCTAGAACGTTTTCCCGCATCTGTATATACCGTCAACCCCTCGAGTATCGGGCTAACAATCACTTTAGGTTTTTCTAGCCACTGATTTCGTTTTAGAATCTGCCACAATTTCCCTTGAGGTTGCTGAGAATGCACCTTTCCGCTAAATCCTAACAGAGATTCTTGAATGGCCAGCATGTGACGTATCCACCATTCTAAATCTACAGCGTTAACAGGAATACTGATGTCTGCTGGTTCCTGTCCTGTCAGCTCTATAATTCGCGTTCTCCCTTTTCGGATTAATTCCCCTACGGCTTCAGGACGAGTTTGTATACTGCAACGTGGTTGTACCCGTAAGAAAACCCATTCCAAAATTTGAAAAAGGGAGGAATTTGGCGAGTTATCATTACTCTTGTTGTCAATGGCAATCACGGAGTTCATTCCCTGTTGTCCCTTCATCTCCCCCTTCTTGTTTTGCCATTGACATATAACGGCAAAAGGTGATTCTTCGGTGTTACAGATAAGCAAAGAGAGTGGCAGTTCAAGGATTCTTCTTGCGGTCCAGGCTATAGTAAGTTTGTTTATAATGTGCTGTAAGGCTACATGATGTTTGTCCGTCATATGAATTTCAGCTGCAGGCTGAGTGCCACGCAGTAATTCAGTTAGTGGTTTAATGTCTGCATTGGTAATGCCAGCGCAATTGCGAACCCATTGGATGTCGCCTAAGACCGTTTGCACATCAGCCAATGTTTTAAGAGGAGTTTTTAGTGCTATTTTTTGAGGACGAATTTTTGCCTGTTCAATGGTCCACCCTAGGTATTTCCAAGGTGGAGACCTCTGGATCTTTTCTGGTGCAATTACAAGTCCCTTGTCTGCTAGCATGGTTGTTAATTGTTGTATATGATGCACTTCAAAAGGAACTTGTTGACAACACAAAATATCATCCATATAATGATAGATGATAGTTTCAGGCCATTTTTCTCTTATCGGTTGCAGTGCCCAGGCGACATATAATTGACACAATGTAGGAGAGTTTTTCATCCCTTGTGGAAGTACCACCCACTCATACCGCTCTGCTGGTGCTGCTTTATTTATCGAGGGTATGGAAAAGGCAAATCTCTGAGTGTCCTGAGGGTGTAGTGGGATTGTGAAAAAGCAGTCCTTTAAATCAACTATAAGTATGTGCCAATTTTCAGGTAACATATTAGGTGATGGCATTCCAGGTTGTAAGGCTCCCATAGGCAACATTTGGTCATTTATTTTCCTCAAATCATGTAGTAAACGCCACTTCCCACTTTTCTTAGGGATGACAAAAATAGGAGTATTCCATGGACTGACAGATGGTTTGATATGTCCCTCTATAAGTTGTTCGGATACCAGTTGTTTAGTTATTTGCAATCGCTCTTTAGTCATGGGCCACTGGTCAACCCAAACAGGGTCATTGGAGATCCATGTTAACGGTGGGTTGGGCGATTGCTCCCCAGTGCCCATGACTAAAAATGCTTTGTAGTCAGCATTGCCCCGATCTGACTGAGAACATCACGTCCGATTAATGCCTCCAAATTTCCAGGGAGTGACAAAACATGGACCTTCAGTGTTGCCCTCTGGCCTTCTGGGAAACTCACTTGAACCGGTTTACTACTTATATATGAGGCTGAGTTCCCTCCCACTCCTGCAATTAATGCCTTTGGGGTTTCTATTTCCCACTGCAACGGCCAATTTGCTCGATTTATAATAGTTATGTCGGCACCAGTGTCTAACATTGCATTGATTCTTATTGAAAGGTTATCCTGAGTCAAAGTCACAGTTTCGAGTGGGCGATGGTCTAATTTTGTAGTGAAACATACAGCAGGTCCAGTAGAACCAAACCCTTTACACCCACGTTCTTCCCAATCTTGGTTTGATCGATTTAAAGGATTTTTAAAAGCTAATATCTGGGCTATCCGACTGCCCTTTGGGATGAAGAGAGGAGGACTAATTGTATAGGCCATAATATGAATTTGACCAGTATAGTCTGCATCAATGACTCCAGGAATTACGATCAATCCTTTTATTCCTGCAGAAGATCGACCTAAAAGGATTCCACCTATCCTATTACTATCAGCTACTAAAGGCCCTACTGCATTGCTAGGGATTTTGCACACTTCTGTATTGGTTAAAGTGAAATCTATTGTTGTTTCCAGGTCGACTCCCAAACTTCCTTTGGTGGCAGCCGAGTGTTTTAGTAAAAACCCTGATTGCTGCTGTTGTTCTGAGGGGGCATTTGTTTCTGCACGCGGCCTCTCCTCGCGCTCAATTTGAAGTTTCCTGAACAGGCCTTAGTAGCATGGGTATTTTTTTGACACCGATCACACCATACGGGAGCACGACAATTTCGCTTGCTATGCCCCTGTTCCCCGCAACGATAGCAGATGCCTTTAAAGGGCTGAACTATTCCTGGAGAGTGTTTTCGCCTAACAACAGCTGCCAATGGTTGTACTACTTCTTTGACAGCACTTTGCAGCACAGCTGCCATCGACTCATTTTGTTGTTGAACTCCTGCTCTTTCCACCCGAGAAAGCATTTCTTCCACTCCTGCCCCTTTGGGCAGACTGGCTAGAATGGCCTTGGTAGTGTTATTGGCGTTATCAAAGGCCAAAATTCTAAACATTTGTTGTTTATTGTTCTCTCCCAAATCTGGGTGGTTCATTACTGCATCCCAAAGCCTATCAATAAAGTTGCTATACTTCTCAGTTGCACCTTGCGTCACCGAGCTGAAAGAAGGGCCTTCCGATCCTGGTAAGGAAAGAAACGCATCTAAAGCAAGCTTAGAAGATAACTGTAACATATTGACAGGAAAAGTCAGTTGGACATTTATATCCGCATAACGTCCCCCACCAATGAGCATTTCCGCTGTAATCCCATATAATGGATCCCCTGGCTGCTGATGTTGAGCAGCAGCATTCATTGCCCTCTGAGACCATGACGATCCCCATAACAAAAACTGCGTAGGTGTCAACAGAAGCCTCATCGGACTTTGACAATCATGAGGACACATCAAATCAGCAGAAAAAAATCCAAATAACAATTTGTCGCGAGGCTTCCGATTTAACACCATACTGCGATATAGTATTTTTGGCTTGTTGTAGAATCTTCCAATCATGCGGTTCCCATTTTCCTTGACCGTTTTGCTGTACCACCGGAAAAGCCATGGGGCCAATGTTGGATACAACTCCCCACTGTCCATCCAAAATAGCATCCCGAACAACTGCACTCCATCGGCCAGGATGGGTAGCCGCGGTAGGTTCGGAGAAACAGGGTGGCAAGTTGTCTCTCGAACCGGCGGTTGACCAAGGTTCTCCTTTTTGCTGAGTCTGTGTAGTCAAGTCCTTTAGTTGTTGCACAACCTCTTAACAGCTGATTAATACTGTCTGTTGAATTTTTCTCTTTTCCGCTAGATGGCGGTGTGGCAGCACCGGAGGAATCATCGGAGAGTGGCAAGGGGGGGTAGAGAGGAGGGGCGGTGGGAGGAGGGCGGCACGTTTCCCCGCCTGGAATCGGGGGGGTGGGTGGAGCTGGCCACTCCTCCCCCTTCATGCCCAGCGGTTGCTCTTCCGCTTTCGCCTCACACTGCTGCTCCGCTTTAGCTCCGGCAACTTCCGGCTGCTGTGGCGCAGATGATATTGTCGGGCAAGATGGCGAACATAGACTGTCGGGCGTTTTTAAGTCCTGCTCAACTCTATCGCGCAATTCGGCAACAGTCTTACAGGTGGACCCCGTCATACCCTTCACAGCAGGCAGCCCAAAAAATCGCGCGAAAGGTCCCGCCTTGGATTCCATGCTCTTAGACTGTTCCGGCATGGGGTCCGGAGCCAGCATCTGAACAGCCGCACACGCCACCTCCCGTTCAGCTTTCATAACTTTTAAAGTGTCTAGTACGTCTCCCCACAAGTCTGACACAGACTTAATGTCCTTCTCAAATTTTTTATCACCTCCAGTAAGCTTCTGCCACATTAGTTCTCCCAGCTCCCGCCATTCAAGCACAGAAAACGACGTGTGAGTGTCTTTAAAATGTCCCAAACGTTGTCCTAACTTAATTAGCTTGATAAGCTGTTTCACCGTTGTCTCGATCCCTCTCAGAGAGTAGTCCTACGAGCAACGCAGCTGCTGCCTCATTCTCCATAATAGCAGCGCACCCTCTGGGAGGCAGTTGGCCACTCTGCACCGATATCTATTCTATCTGTTTGAGCAATAGAATAGTACAACTCCCAGTCGCTGGTTTCCCACTCCCCTTCTCTCGCTGCGCTTACCGCAGTCTCGAAGAATTGTAGTCTCTGCTACCAGACCCCTGGGTTATGAGCCCAGCATGTTTCCGCATCCTCTGCTACCAGATGTTGGAGTGACCATGGGTCGGAATAGGAGCGCGTTCCCGGAGTAATGAGGAGTCCCAATGTGGGTATGGTCATTCTCCTTTATTTCAAGATATTGTGCTACTTTTATAAGCTAGCCACAGTAACACGCGCACCTCCGAATCCTCTATTGGTTTACAGTCAGCAAGCACACGAATCTTAACATACACAGATTGGTCAAAAGCAGGTGTCCACGCGAACGCTTCCTGTGCCTGCATTCCGTTACATAATCTACTGATATTTACATTCCTCAGCCTGTTTTTCCTACTCTACTATCACTTCAGAGACTCTAAAACTACAATTGCTCTTTAGCAGCCTTATACTATTACTAACAAATCCTCAGTGCTTGGAATGTTCATAGGATGATTTTTATTTAATAAAAATCCCTCCACACCTTCCCTACTCCCCACCCCTCCTCCATTTTTATTGCTGAAGATGATGTTATATGGCATGGAATATCGCTTTAGTCAGTTTGAGTTAGCTGTTCTGTCTGTGTCCCCTCCCAAATTCTTACCCACCCCCAACCTACTTGCTGCGGGGGCAGAATGGGAAAAAGAGAAGGCCTTGATGCTGTACAAGTACTTCTCAGGAATAGCCAAAACACTGGTGTGTTATCAACACTGGTTTAATCACAAATCCAAAACGTAGCACCATACAAGCTGCTATGAAGAAAATTAACTCCATCCCAGCCAGACCCAGCCAGACCCATCTTCCCACATCTCTCAAGACCCTGAACCTCAAGGCAGGGACTGGGGGAATGAAGTCCCTCCCTTCGCAGGAGAATTTCAGGTTCAAGGCCACCTGAGGAACCTGAACATACACAAGTCCATGGGACCCAACAAGATGCATCCCAAGGTCCTGAGGGAATCGGCTGATGTAGTTGCCAAGCCACTCTCCATCATATTTGAAAACTCATGGCAGTCAGGTGAAGTCCCCAGTGACTGGAAAAAAGGGAAACATCACACCCATTTTTAAAAAGGGTAAAAAGGAGAACCCTGGGAACTACCGACCAGTCAGCCTCACCTCTGTGCCTGGTAAGATCATGGAGCAGATCCTACTGGAAGCTATGCCGAAACATGGATGACAGGGAGGTGATTCAAGACAGCCAACATGGCATCACAAAGGGCAAATCATGCCTGACTAATATGGAGTGACCGCATCAGCGGACAAGGGAAGAGCTACTGATGTCATCTACCCGAACTTCTGTAAGGCCTTTGATACGGTCCTCCACAGCATTCTTGCCTCTAAATTGGAGAGATATGAGTTTGACAGAAGGACTGTCAGATGGATAAGGAATTGGCTGGATGGCTGTGTCCAAAGAGTTACAGTCAATGGCTCAATGTCCAAGTGGAAACCAGTAACGAGTGGTGTCCCTCAAGGGTACATATTGGGACCAATACTATTTAGTATCCTCATCAATGACTCTATTGGGTTTACGTGGCAAGGTTTTGGTAGCATTGGGGGCTGCAGGGATGGCTTCTGTGAGAAGACACCAGAAGCTGCCCCTACGTTGGACAGAGCCAGTTCCAGGCGGCTCCAAGACGGACATGCCACTGGCCAAAGCTGAGCCAATCAGCAATGACGGTAGTGCCTCTGTGATAACATATTTAAGGAAAGGGTAAAAACTGCTGCACAATAGGAGCCAGAAGAGAGGAATGAGAATATGTGAGAGAAACAGCCCTGCAGACACCAAGGTCAGTGAAGAAGGAGGGGGAGGAGGTGCTCCAGGCGCTGGAGCAGAGATTCCCCTGCAGCCCATGATGAAGACGCAGGTTGTCCCCCTGCAGCCCATGGAGGTCCACGGTGGAGCAGATATCCACCCTGCAGCCCTTGGAGGACCCCACGCCGGAGCAGGTGGATGTGCCCGAAGGAGGCTGTGTCCCTGTGGAGAGCCCGTGCTGGAGCAAGCTCCTGGCAGGACCTGTGACCCTGTGGGGGGGACCCACGCTGGCGCAGTCTGTTCCTGAAGGACTGCAGCCTGTGGGAAGGACCCATGCTGGAGAAGTTCGTGGAGTACTGTCTCCCGTGGAAAGGACCCCACACTGGAGCAGGGGAAGAGTGTGAGGAGGAAGGCATGGCAGAGATGAAGAGTTATGAACTGACCACAACCCCCATTCCCCATCCCCCTGTGCCACTCAGGGGGAAGAATTAGAAAAGTCCTGAGTGAAGTTGAGCCCAGGAAGAATGGAAGGCTGGGGGTAAGGGGTTTTTTAGATTTGTTCTTATTTCTCATTATCCTACTCTGATTTGATTGGCAATAAATTAAATTAATTTCCCCGAGTCGAGTCTGGTTTGCCTGTGACGGTAATTGCTGAGTGATTTCCGTATGCTTATCTCGACCCACGAGCTGTTCGTCGTATTTCTCTCCTGCTGTCCTGTTGAGGAGGGGGATTGATAGAGCGGCTTGGTGGGCACATGGCGGCTAGCCAAGGTCAACACACCACAGTGACATAGACAGTGGGATTGAGTGCACCCTCAGCAAGTTTGCAGACAACACCAAGCTGAGTAGTGCAGTTGATTCCCTAGAGGGAAGGGATGTCATCCAGAGGGACCTTGACAGGCTTGAGGAGTGGGCCCATGGGAACCTCATGAGGTTCAACAAGGCCAAGTGCAAGGTCCTGCACCTGGGTTGGGGCAATCCCCAATTTCAGTACAGACTGGGGGCCGAATGGATTGAGAGCAGCCCTGCAGAGAAGGACTTGGGGATATACTGATGGATGAAAAATTGGACATGAGCTGGCAATGTGTGCTTGCAGCCTAGAAGGCCAACCGTATCCTGGGCTGCATCAAAAGAAGCATGGCCAGCAGGTCGAGGGAAGTGATTCTCCCCCTCTACTCTGCTCTCGTGAGACCCCACCTGGAATACTGCATCCAGCTCTGGGGTCCCCAGTACAAGACCTGTTGGAGCGGGTCCAGAGGAGGGCCAGAAAAATAGTCAGAGGGCTGGAACACCTCTCCTCTGAAGAAAGTCTGAGAGATTTGGGGTTGTTCAGCCTGGAGAAGTGATGGCTCTGGGTAGACCTTATTGCAGCCTTTCAATATATAAATAGGGCTTATATAAGAAAGACAGAGAGATTCTTTTTACCAAGGCCTCTAGTGACAGGACAAGGGGCAACAATTTTAAACTGAAAGAGGGTAGATTTAGATTGGACATAAGGAAGAAATTTTTTACTGTGAGGGTGGTGAGACACTGGAAAAGGTTGCCCAGAGAAGTTGTGGATGCCCCATGCCTGGAAGTGTTCAAGGCCAGGTTGGAGGGGGCTTTGAGCAACCTGATCTAGTGGAAGATGTCCCTGCTCATGGCAGGGGGGTTGGACTAGATGATCTTTGAAGGTCCCTTCCAACCCAAAACATTTTATGATTTTATGATTCTATGATACTAGCATTTGTCTCAGCATTTGAATATGATGAGGTGATAGTCTTTATCTAGATATTGTACTGGGTCTGGCTGGGATGGAGTTAACTTTCCTCATAGCAGCCCATATAGTGCTGTGCTTTGCATTTGTGGCTAGAACAGTGTTGATAACACACTAGTGTTTTGGCTACTGCTGAGCAGTGCTTGCACAGCATCAAGGCTTTCTCTCTAACCCCCCACCCAAAGGCTGGTAGGCTGGGGGTGGGCAAGAGTTTGGGAGGGGACATAGTTGGTACAGCTGACCCAAACCGACCAAAGGGATATTCCATACCATATGACATCCTGCTCAGCAATAAAAGTTGAAGGAAAGGAGGGGGACATTCATGGTTATGGCATTTGTCTTCTGGAGGAACTGCTACGTGTACTGAGGCCCTGCTTCCCAGGAAGTGTCTGGATATTAGCCTGACAATGGAAAGTAGTGAATAAATTTCTTCTTTTTGCTTTGCTTCCATGTGCAGCTTTTGCTTTTCTTATTTAGCTGTCTTTGTCTCCACCCACAAGCTTGTCCATCTTATTTTCTCCCTCTTCCTGTTGAGGAGGGGGAATGAGAGAGCGACTGGGTTGAGGGTCTGGTAGCCAGCCAAGGTCAACCCACCACAGATATATAAAGTATATCTGTAGTAGGATGAGGGCAATGATTTGGGTCCACTTATTTCAAATTGCATGCTTTCCTAAGGTCATGGCTTACTCACACCTTTGAAAAGCACCATAGAATGTATGGCAGGCTACTTCACTCTCATACATGACATGCAAGGACCCTCATACATTTCTGTTGCCTGGATCACTTCTGATACAATTTTACAGGACACCTCCCACTGCCTTCAGAACGTTGTGGATCATCCCTTCTCTCTGAGGTTCTCACAGAAATTCTTCTAATTGCTTGTGCAGGCGAGTAGAAAGATTTAATTTTTTCAGAAGTGGTTTTCTAAGACAAAAAATTAAATCCAAATTTAAAAATTTTTGGGAAAAAACAGGCCTAATTTTCTGAAGTTCAGGATGCCAACAGATTCTAATTTTAATAAGCAGTGGCAGCTTGAGGTGAGTTTGCCTGTGTGAAACACATGTTCATAGATTATGAAACTGATGTCAACATGGCTATATGTATTCTGAAGGGCACATGTGCTCTTTGGGGGTCCTGCAGTTCTTCTTCCTCCATCATTCATACCAGGTTCCCTCCTGGCTGTTCATGGCATGGACCCACAGAGAAGCTGAACTCCTTATTATAACCATTCATTTCTGAGAACTGTGGGCACAGTCTGTTTCTCCTGTCTCCTCATGAAAATTTAACATTTGGAAGCAAAGAGCAAGGCCAGCTCAGTCACTAGTATGTGCTCTATGCCTCCTAGCTAGCTTGAGGTCTCGGCCTTTCATTCCAGAGGTAAGTTCCCACCTTCCTCTTTCCATAAAAGCCTGGTGAACTGTCGTAGTTTAACCTGGCAGGCAGCCAAATACCACGCAGCCGCTCACTCACTCCCCCCGCCCCCAGCGGGACGGGGAGAGAATCGGAAGGGTAAGAGTGAGAAAAACTCGTGGGTTGAGATAAAGACAGTTTAATAGAACAGGAAAAAAAGGGAAAATAATAATGATAATGATAAAATATACAAAATGAGTGATGCACAATGCAATTGCTCACCACCCGCGCTGACCGATAACCAAGTAGCAATCGGTACTTCCTGGATCACGCCTGCCATTCATATACTGAGCATGACGTCACATGGTATGGAATACCCCATTAGCCAGCTGGGCTGGCTTTCCTGATTATGTTCCCTCCCACCTTGTGTACCTAGCTCAGTCAGTAGGCACAGGAGCTGTCCTTGGACTAGGAGGGCACTTAGCAACAACTGAAAACATCAGTGTGTTATCAACATTCTCCTCATACTAAATCCAAAACACAGCACTAGGAAGAAATTTAACCCTATCCCAGCCAAAACCAGGACAGTATCCACCCCTTATTCCATACCATTTACGTCGTACTTAGGTCTCACATCTTTTTTTAATACATTTCAATTAACCACCACTATCTTTCTTTATATATACACACATATATATATGCACGCACAGATATCATTCCCTTGATCTATGGACTATCCCTCTAAAATGTCCACTGAGTTCATTTAGTCCATGACTTTGGGCTCCATCTGTTATAATAGTCTTTCAGGGCAGGAGAGATGGTGTGCGGTGTTGGGCCGTTGCATCCTGAAGCCAGTTCTCATTTCGGTACTGCTGCACTCGTCCAGTTCTATCATCGTTGCACTTTGCTCGGTTTCATCGGAGTTAGTTCATTCTTCACTAATCTGGGTGATTTTCACTGCTATACCACTGCTATATCAAAGAAATAATGATATACAATATCATGTAACAGTTGACATCAAAATTCAGTTCATTGGCTATTTTCACCCAAAATCAAATACCCTTGAGGTACACACCGGACTTCCCCATCCTTTCGCATTACCCACCAAGTGCACCCAGGTCCTTCAGCAAAAGCAATCCCTCGAATGGGTTTTCCCTTGCCAGAGGCAGGAGTAACCCAGACTGTCTTCCCCAGCATATTTCTTATGTGCACAACAGGGACTTTATCTCCATCTACAGTACGTAAGAGTCTTGATTGGGCAGGGCCAGCTCGATTGGCAGATCCCCTGGTATTGACTAACCAGGTGGCTTTTGCTAAATGTGTGTCCCAATGCTTGAATGTCCCACCACCCATTGCTCTCAGCGTAGTCTTTAGCAGCCCGTTGTATCGTTCGATTTTCCCAGAGGCTGGTGAATGTTATGGGATGTGATAGACCCACTCAATGCCATGCTCTTTGGCCCAGGTGTCTATGAGGGTGTTTCGGAAGTGAGTCCCGTTGTCTGACTCAATTCTTTCTGGGGTGCCATGTCGCCATGAGACTTGCTTTTCAAGGCCCAGGATAGTGTTCCTGGCGGTTCCATGGGGCACAGGATATGTTTCCAGCCATCCGGTGGTTGCTTCCACCATGGTGAGCACATAGCGCTTGCCCTGTCGGGTTTGTGGGAGAGTGATATAATCAATCTGCCAGGCCTCCCCATATTTGTATTTCAACCATCGTCCTCCATACCAAAGAGGCTTTACTCGCTTGGCTTGTTTGATTGCAGCGCACGTTTCACATTCGTGGATAACCTGTGCAATAGCGTCCATGGTTAAGTCCACCCCTCGATCACGAGCCCATCTATATGTTGCATCTCTTCCTTGATGGCCTGAGGCATCATGGGCCCACCAAGCTATAAATAATTCACCCTTATGTTGCCAGTCCAAATCCACCTGAGCCACTTCAATCTTAGCAGCCTGGTCCACCTGCTGGTTATTTTGATGTTCCTCAGTGGCCCGACTCTTGGGCACGTGAGCATCTACATGACGAACTTTGACAACCAGGTTCTCTACCCGGGCAGCAATATCTTGCCACAATGCGGCAGCCCAGATGGGTTTACCTCTGCGCTGCCAGTTGTTCTGCTTCCACTGCTGCAACCACCCCCACAGGGCATTTGCCACCATCCATGAGTCAGTATAGAGATAAAGTCCTGGCCATTTTTCTCATTCAGCAATGTCCAAGGCCAGCTGGATGGCTTTCACCTCTGCAAACTGGCTCGATTCACCTTCTCCTTCAGCAGTTTCTGCAACTTGGCGTATAGGACTCCATACCGCAGCTTTCCATCTCCGATGTTTTCCCACAAGGCGACAGGACCCATCAGTGAACAGGGCATATTGCCTCTCGTTTTCTGGTAGTTTATTATACAGTGGGGCCTCTTCAGCACGTGTCACCTCCTCCTCTGTGGATATGCCAAAATCTTTGCCTTCTGGCCAGTTCGTGATCACCTCCAAGATTCCTGGGCGACTGGGGTTTCCTATTCGAGCCTGTTGTGTGATCAGTGCGACCCACTTACTCCACGTAGCATCGGTTGCATGATGTATAGAGGGGACGCTCCCTTTGAACATCCAGCCCAGCACCGGCAGTCGGGGTGCCAGGAGGAGCTGTGCTTCAGTACCCACCACTTCCGAAGCAGCTCGAATCCCTTCATATGCTGCCAATATCTCCTTCTTAGTTGGAGTGTAGCGGGCCTCGGATCCTCTGTATTCCCGACTCCAGAACCCTAAGGGTCGACCTCGAGTCTCCCCTGGGGCTTTCTGCCAGAGGCTCCAGGTAGGACCATTCTCCCCAGCTGCGGTGTAGAGCACATTCTTCACATCTTGTCCTGCCCGGACTGGCCCAAGGGCTACTGCCTGAACTATCTCCCGTTTAATTTGTTCAAAGGCTTGTCGTTGCTCAGGGCCCCATTTGAAGTCGTTCTTCTTCCTGGTCACGTGATAGAGAGGGCTTACAATCAGGCTGTAATCTGGAATATGCATTCTCCAAAAGCCCACAACGCCTAAGAAAGCTTGTGTTTCCTTTTTGCTAGTTGGTGGGAACATGGCTGTTTTTTTGTTGTTCACGTCTGTTGGGATCTGACGACGTCCATCTTGCCATTTTATTCCTAAAAACTGGATCTCCTGTGCAGGTCCCTTGACCTTACTTTGTTTTATGGCAAAACCAGATTTCAGAAGGATTTGAATTATTTTCTTCCCTTTCTCAAAAACTTCTTCTGCTGTGTTGCCCCATACGATGATGTCATCAATGTACTGCAGGTGTTCTGGAGCCTCACCCTGTTCCAGTGCGGTGTGGATCAGTCCATGGCAAATGGTAGGGCTGTGTTTCCACCCCTGGGGCAGTCGGTTCCAGGTGTACTGGACGCCCCTCCAAGTGAAAGCAAACTGTGGCCTCCACTCTGCCGCCAAAGGGATGGAGAAGAACGCATTAGCGATATCATTTGTGGCGTACCACTTGGCTGCCTTTGACTCCAGTTCGTATTGGAGTTCTAGCATGTCCGGCACGGCAGCACTCAGTGGCGGCGTGACTTCGTTCAGGCCACGATAGTGTACTGTTAGTCTCCACTCTCCATTAGACTTTCGCACTGGCCATATGGGACTGTTAAAGGGTGAGCGAGTCTTGCTGATCACTCCTTGGCTCTCCAGTCGACGAATCAGCTCATGGATGGGAATCAGAGAGTCTCGGTTGGTGCAGTATTGCCGCCAGTGCACTGTTGTGGTAGCGATTGGTACCTGTTGTTCTTCGACCCTCAGCAACCCCACAACAGAAGGGTCCTCTGAGAGACCAGGCAAGGTGGACAGCTGTTTAATTTCCTCCATCTCCAGGGCAGCTATGCCAAAAGCCCACCGGTACCCTTTTGGGTCCTTGAAACACCCTCTCCTGAGGTAGTCTATGCCAAGGATGCATGGAGCCTCTGGGCCAGTCACAATGGGGTGCTTCTGCCACTCATTCCCGGTTAGGCTCACTTCGGCCTCCAATACAGTTAACTCTTGGGATCCCCTGTCACTCCAGAAATACAGATGGGTTCTGCCCCTTTATAGCTTGATGGCATCAGGGTACACTGTGCACCGGTGTCTACGAGAGCCTTATACTCCTGTGGGTCTGATGTGCCAGGCCATCGAATCCACACAGTCCAGTAAACCCGGTTGTCCCTTTCCTCCACCTGGGTGGAGGCAGGGCCCCTCTAGTTCTGGTCATAGTATCCATCTCTCACTTCTTGCAACCGTGAGTCAAGAATTTCTTCATTGCAATTACAATCCAAAGTAAGATCAGCCCTTCTACTCTGTCTGAGGAACTGTTCACTGGAAACTGGACCATCGTGAGACAGGGTTTTCCTGACAACTGGAGCAGCATTTTTCCTGGGAGAACTCCCTTGTGTGATTGTTTTTCCTTGCAACTCACGTACACGTGCCTCTAGGATGGAGGTAGGTTTTCCATCCCACTGCCTCATGTCCTCTCCATGGTCACGCAGGTAAAACCACAGGGTGCCCCGGGGTGTGTACTTTCGATATCCTCTCTCTTGAGGAGAAAAACGCTGACTCCTAATGGCTGATATACTGGTCCGTACAGGTGGAGAATAGGACATACCCTCTTTGAATTGCTGGAACTCCCGGGACAGTTTCTCCACAGCCGAGACAAGGGAGGAGGAGATAGTTTCTTCAAAATCCCGAAGTCTGCTAACCACCTCATCCACCGTTGGTGCTTCTTCCTCTTTCCAGCACAGTACTGCCAACGAACTGGCATACGATGCTGGTGCGCTCCGTACCAACTTCCGCCACATGGATCGGGTGCACTGGACGTCGTCTGGATCTTTGGGTGTTCGGACGTCGTCCAGGTCACTATAAACCACCTCCAGCATGCCTAGTTCTCTCAGGTACTGGATACCTCTCTCCATAGTGGTCCATTTGCCTAGGCGGTATATAACATCTTCCTTGAAGGGGTACCTTTCCTTTACGCCTGACAGCAGTCGCCTCCAGAGGCTGAGGGCCTGTGTCCCTTTTCCAATTGCTTTGTCAATACCCGCTTCCCTAGCAAGGGATCCCAGCTGTTTGGCCTCCTTCCCCTCTAATTCCAGGCTACTGGCCCCATTCTGCCAGCATCGGAGCAGCCAGGTAACAATATGCTCGCCTGGACGACGGCCGAAATCTTTCCGCATATCTCGCAACTCACTCAGGGATAGGGATCGGGTGGTTTCCGTCTCGTTTATGAGTTCTTCCTCTTCCTCCTCCCCTCCTTGTGATGTCCCTGCTTTTCCATCATCCTTTTCTACACGACCTGACTTCCGCTTCAAAGATTTCTTCTTCTGTACAGGGGCGACGGATACCAGCGACAGTTGGTCCTCTGGTTCAGCTGTAGTACCCGTTGCGAGGGTTTGGGTAGCTGCAGTGCCTGTCACGGGGGTTGGAATAATTGTAGTGACTGTTGCCGGGGTTTGAGTGGCTGCAGTGCTTGTCGCACTGGTTGGAGTAACTGCAGTGACTGTTGGCGGAGTTTGAGTAGCTGCAGTGCCTGTTGCGGGGGTTGGAGTAACTGTAGTGACTGTTGCCGGGGTCTGAGTAGCCATAGTGGTTGTTGTGGGGGTTGAAGTAGCCACGGTGCCTGTCGCAGGGGTTTGAGTAGCCACAGTGGTTGTCGTGCGGGTTGAAGTAGCTATAGTGCCTGTCGTGGGGGTTTGAGTAGTCACCGTGTCTGTTGCCGGGGTTGATGTCTGGACAGTATTCCTGAATAGTTGTTTAACTCTAAACAAGGCCTGAACCACATTCAGGAGACATAGCAATATGAACATGCTCGTTTGAACATCCCAAGGATATTCAAAATTCTCAGGGAATATTGTGGACGTCCTCATGAAGAGGATAGAAGAAAAAGGAGTTTCTGACGATATGGAAGGGAAGGTGAACAAGTGGGAGAAAGTGTCCCATCCTGTCTCCCCACTAAATTCATCCTCTGAGGTGAAGACGTAAGAAGTGTAATTATTAATAGTTTCCAAAAGATAGCTTCCGAAGAAGAGGAATGATGGCAGTGCTGAGTACAGGCTCGTGACCAATAATTTTACCATAACATAAAGCCAGGTCACACAGTATAGCAAAGCAATGACCTTAATCCATTTCCCAGAGATGACCAACCCCACATAAAAACTGATAATCAGCAGTATAGACAGCCAGTAAGGTGCTATATACCACAACTCCAAAAACAGATCCAACAACTCTGAGAGCAAATAAATTAACATTGTGAACATCGAGTACTAAACTGATATAATGAATGCTTATAACAAATTTGTTTTAACCCATTCGGGTCAGATGTGTCGTTATCTCAACCCTTCGAGCCCCACGTTGGGCACCAAAAAGGACTGTCGTAGTTTAACCTGGCAGGCAGCCAAATACCACGCAGCCGCTCACTCACTCCCCCCACCCCCCCAGTGGGACGGGGAGAGAATCAGAAGGGTAAGAGTGAGAAAAACTTGTGGGTTGAGATAAAGACAGTTTAATAGAACAGGGAAAAAAAAGGGAAAATAATAATGATAATGATAAAATATACAAAATGAGTGATGCACAATGCAATTGCTCGCCACCCATGCTGACCGATAACCAAGTAGCGATCGGTACTTCCTGGATCACGTCTACCATTCATATACTGAGCATGACGTCACATGGTATGGAATATCCCATTAGTCAGCTGGGCTGGCTGTCCTGATTATGTTCCCTCCCACCTTGTGTACCTAGCTCAGTCAGTAGGCATGGGAGCTGTCCTTGGACTAGGAGGGCACTTAGCAACAACTGAAAACATCAGTGTGTTATCAACATTCTCCTCATACTAAATCCAAAACACAGCACTAGGAAGAAATTTAACCCTATCCCAGCCGAAACCAGGACGTGAACCTACTTCAATTACTGATAAAGATAAGTTAAAAATTGAATAAATGTCCATTGGTGGAGTGGGAGATACCTTTGCAGCAGGGTAATTAGTTGAAACCTACCTGTCATTAATTACTGGTTTACCTGGACCTTGGAGGTAGGAGACCATGGGTTCCTGTCCTGGTTCTGACTGGGACAGAGTTAACTTTCTTCCCAGTAGCTTGGGGGGTGTGCTGTGTTTTGGGTTTGGTATGAGAGGAGCGCTGATGGCCCATTGATGCTTTGGTTGTTGCTGGGTAGTGCTTGCACCGGGGAGTCTTTTGGTTTCTCTTTTTGGCCTCCCATGCCCTGCCACGTGCAGGGGAAGCTGGGGCGGGGGGGAGCATAGCCGGGGTGGTCGACCCAGCTGGCCAATGGGGTATTCTATACTATGTGACATCATGCTCAGTATAAAAACAAGGGGGGGTGTGGGGGGGCTCGCTCCCCGTTTGTGACAGACGGTCGGCAGTCGGTGAGCAGTTGCATTGTGCATTGCCTGCTTTGTATATTCTGCTATTGTTGTTGTTATTGTTATTATTACTGTTCTACTTTGTTTTATTTCAATTATTAAACTGTTTTTATCTCAACCCTGGCCGAGCCCAGAGAGTTGTGGTCAACGGAGTTAAATCCAGTTGGCAGCCGGTCACGAGCGGTGTTCCCCAGGGCTCAGTATTGGGGCCGGTCCTGTTCAATATCTTTATCAACGATCTGGATGAAGGGATCGAGTGCTCCCTCAGTAAGTTTGCAGACAACACCAAGTTGGGCGGGAGTGTTGATCTGCTCGAGGGTAGGAAGGCTCTGCAGAGGGACCTGGACAGGCTGGATCGATGGGCTGAGGCCAACTGTATGAGGTTCAACAAGGCCAAGTGCCGGGTCCTGCACTTTGGCCACAACAACCCCCGGCAACGCTACAGGCTTGGGGAAGAGTGGCTGGAAAGCTGCCCAGAGGAAAAGGACCTGGGGGTGCTGGTCGACAGCCGGCTGAACATGAGCCGGCAGTGTGCCCAGGTGGCCAAGAAGGCCAATGGCATCCTGGCCTGTATCAGAAATAGTGTGGCCAGCAGGAGCAGGGAGGTGATCGTGCCCCTGTACTCGGCACTGGTGAGGCCGCACCTTGAATACTGTGTTTCAGTTTTGGGCCCCTCACTACAAGAAGGACATTGTGGTGCTGGAATGTGTCCAGAGAAGGGCAACGAAGCTGGTGAAGGGCCTGGAGCACAAGTCCATGAGGAGCGGCTGAGGGAACTGGGACTGTTTAGCCTGGAGAAGAGGAGGCTGAGGGGAGACCTCATCGCGCTCTACAACTACCTGAAAGGAGGTTGTAGCGAGGTGGGTGTTGGTCTCTTCTCCCAAGTAACTAGCGATAGGACGAGAGGAAATGGCCTCAAGTTGCGCCAAGGGAGGTTTAGATTGGACATAAGGAGAAATTTCTTTACTGAAAGAGTGGTCAGGCCTTGGAACAGGCTGCCCAGGGAAGTGGTTGAGTCACCATCCCTGGAAGTATTTAAAAGACCTGTAGATGAGGCGCTTAGGGACATGGTGTAGTGGGCATGGTGGTGTTGGGTTGACGGTTGGACTCGATGATCTTAGAGGTCTTTCCAAACTTAATGATTCTATGATTCTATGTTTCTATGATTTTCCTACTTGTGCCCTCCCAATTCTCTCCCCCATCCCACCAGAGGTGGGGGGTGAGCGAGCGGCTGCGTGGGGTTTAGCTGCTGGCTGGGGTTAAACCACAACAGCCCTTTTTGGCACCCAACGTGGGGCAGTGAAGGGTTGAGATAACAACAGATTAATTAGAGCATATTAAGGAATTTATATCTGTTAACATATTAATTTGTTCTGCATCATGCTCTTGTTTTTACTGTACCTGTTAAAGACTGGAGTTGGGTTTTGTAGTCTGCTGTGCTCTGCAGTGATTAATGATGTTTTGCCTGGGAGATTTGTTACTAAAACGCTGGCATTGGGGGTTATTTGGTATTTGGGATTTGTAATGAAGCCTTTACTGTATTTCGGGTACCACCTCATGGAGACCATTAGCAATTATACCTCTTCCTCTGAGAGATTTTTTATGGAGGAAATAGAGAATGGCACCCTCACTACCTTCCTCTATGATGTCATCTCCTTCGTTAAGATAACTTGTCAGTACCTTGAACATCCCTGGGTAGTTAAGATACATCTCTTGGTACTCCTTGGGAATATTGTTGTGGTTTTATCCAAGGTTAGTAAGCAATTTAAATATTTCATCCAGAGATCTGCCCCAAGGCTGGATAGTTATGAGTGGCAGGGTGAGTGGGATAGCATGGGCAAATGCCTAGGACGGTGGGCACCCCCAGTGTTCTGGAACTTCACCCCTGAACAAGGGCAGAATCCTGAAAAATTAGTAGAATATTTGGAGAAAGCATGCTGTCACCCTGGCCATTCTAGGGAGACACAAATCACTACAATGTGCTGGGGCCTGGCCCATGCCTACCGAGCCCTGTTTAACACTTCTCAGAACCCTTGAGGGGAAGAAAAGGTCTCTGCAGCTGATGACAAAACAACAGGCCCTGTGGCTACCCCACCCCCCGTGGCAGGCACAGCAGCCACTCTGCCCCCTGCAACAGAGAACCAACCCATGCCGGTATCAGTTGCCCTTATACAAAAAAGAAAATACACAAGGAAATCAGCTCGTTTAGTAAGGGATGAAAATGAACCAGGGCCATCATGAGAACAGGAGGAGGAGGAGGCAGAACCCATAAATGAGATAGTAACCACCCGATCCGTATCCCTGAGTGAGCTGCGAGATATGCGAAAAGACTTCAGCTGTCGTCCAGGCGAGCACATTGTCACCTGGCTG
This sequence comes from Calonectris borealis, assembly GCF_964195595.1. Lineage (NCBI taxonomy): Eukaryota > Metazoa > Chordata > Aves > Procellariiformes > Procellariidae > Calonectris > Calonectris borealis. The sequence continues at coordinate 49,034,342 of NC_134351.1, read as the reverse complement.
CTCTGATGCTGGGATAACGGGGCCAGTAGCCTGGAATTAGAGGGTAGGGAAGCCAAACAGCTGGGATCCCTTTCCAGGGAAGGGGGCATTGACAAAGCGATTGGACGAGGGGCACAAGCCCTCAGCCTCTGGAGGCGACTCCTGTCAGGCGTGAAGGAAAGGTATCCCTTCAAGGAAGATGTTCTATGTAACTCAGGCAAGTGGAGCACCATGGAGAGAGGTATCCAGTACCTGAGGATATTAGCCGTACTGGAGGTGATTTTTGATGATCTGAACAACGAGCAGTTATCCAAAGACCCTGATGAAGTCAAGTGCACGTGACCCATGTGGCGGAAGTTTGTATGGAGCACACCAGCATCACACGCAAACTCATTGGCAGTAATGACCTGGAGAAACGGGGAGGAACAAACAGTGGATGAATTAGCTGGCCAACTCCGGCAATATGAAGAAAGTCTCTCTTCCTCCCTACGGGCCTGTGCCTCTGCTGTGGAGAAACCGTCTCGGGAGGTCCAGCAACTCAAAGAGGATATGTCCTACTCCCGACCTGCACGGGCCAGTGTCTCAGCCATTAGGAGTAAGCGTTCCTCTGCTCAAGAGAGGAGATACCGTGGGTACACGCCCCGGGGCACCCTGTGGTTTTACCTGCGTGACCACAGAGAGGACATGAGGCAATGGGATGGAAAACCTACCTCAGCCGTACAGGCATGGGTACGTGAGTTGCAAGGAAAAACAACCACAAAAGGGGGTTCTTCCAGGAAAAATGCTGCTCCAGTCTCGAGTGGGCAGTTCCCCAGACAGAGTAGAAGGGCTGATTCCACTTCCGACCTTAATAAAGGGACTTTTGATTCGTACCTACAAGAAGTGGATAGCGAATATGATGACCAGGACTAGAGGGGCCCTGCCTCCGGCCAGGTGGAGGAAAGGGACAACCAGGTTTACTGGACTGTGTAGATTCAATGGCCTGGCACATCAGACCCACAGGAGTATAAGGCTCTCGTAGACACCGGTGCACAGTGTACCCTGATGCCATCAAGCTATAAAGGGGCAGAACCCATCTGTATTTCTGGAGTGACAGGGGATCCCAAGAGTTAACTGTATTGGAGGCCGAAGTGAGCCTAACCGGGAATGAGTGGCAGAAGCACCCCATTGTGACTGGCCCAGAGGCTCCGTGCATCCTTGGCATAGACTACCTCAGGAGAGGGTATTTCAAGGACCCAAAAGGGTACCGGTGGGCTTTTGGTATAGCTGCCCTGGAAACGGAGGAAATTAAACAGCTGTCCACCTTGCCTGGTCTCTCGGAGGACCCTTCTGTTGTGGGGTTGCTGAGGGTCGAAGAACAGCAGGTACCAATCGCTACCACGACAGTGCACCAGCGGCAATATCGCACCAACCGAGATTCCCTGATTCCCATCCAGGTTCCAATGGATGTGATCAACAAAATAACAGCCATGTCCCCACCAACTAGCAAAAAGGAAACACAAGCTTTCTTAGGTGTTGTGGGCTTTTGGAGAATGCATATTCCAGATTACAGCCTGATTGTAAGCCCTCTCTATCACGTGACCAGGAATAAGAACGACTTCAAATGGGGCCCTGAGCAACAACAAGCCTTTGAACAAATTAAACGGGAGATAGTTCAGGCAGTAGCCCTTGGGCCAGTCCGGGCAGGACAAGATGTAAGGAATGTGCTCTACACCGCAGCCGGGGAGAATGGTCCTACCTGGAGCCTCTGGCAGAAAGCACCAGGGGAGACTCGAGGTTGACCCTTAGGGTTCTGGAGTCGGGGATACAGAGGATCCGAGGCCCGCTACACTCCAACTGAGAAGGAGATATTGGCAGCATATGAAGGGGTTCGAGCTGCTTCGGAAGTGGTTGGTACTGAAGCACAGCTCCTCCTGGCACCCCGACTGCCGGTGCTGGGCTGGATGTTCAAAGGGAGGGTCCCCTCTACACATCATGCAACCGATGCTACGTGGAGTAAGTGGGTCGCACTGATCACACAACGGGCTCGAATAGGAAGCCCCAGTCACCCAGGAATCTTGGAAGTGATCACGAACTGGCCAGAAGGCAAAGATTTTGGAATATCCCCAGAGGAGGAAGTGACGCGTGCTGAAGAGGCCCCACTGTATAATAAACTACCAGAAAAAGAGAAGGAATATGCCTTGTTCACTGATGGGTCCTGTCGCCTTGTGGGAAAGTGTCGGGCCACTGAAGAACATCAAAACAACCAGCAGGTGGACCAGGCTGCTAAGATTGAAGTGGCTCAGGTGGATCTGGACTGGCAACATAAGGGTGAATTATATATAGCCTGGTGGGCCCATGACGCCTCAGGCCATCAAGGAAGAGATGCAACATATAGATGGGCTTGTGATCAAGGGGTGGCCTTGACCATGGACACTATTGCACAGGTTGTCCATGGATGTGAAATGTGCGCTGCAATCAAGCAAGTCAAGCGAGTAAGTCCTCTCTGGTATGGAGGACGATGGTTGAAACATAAATATGGGGAGGCCTGGCAGATTGATTATATCACACTCCCACAAACCCGACAAGGCAAGAGCTATGTGCTCACCATGGTGGAAGCAACCACCGGATGGCTAGAAACGTATCCCATGCCCCATCCACTGCCCAGAACACTATTCTGGGCCTTTGAAAAGCAAGTCCTATGGCGACATGGCACTCCAGAAAGAATTGAGACAGACAACGGGACTCATTTCCGAAACACCCTCATGGACACCTGGGCCAAAGAGCATGGCATTGAGTGGGTCTATCACATCCCCTACCATGCACCAGCCTCTGGGAAAATCGAACGATACAATGGACTGCTAAAGACTACACTGAGAGCAATGGGTGGTGGGACATTTCAGCACTGGGACACACATTTAGCAAAAGCAACCTGGTTAGTCAACACCAGGGGATCTGTCACTCGAGCTGGCCCTGCCCAATCAAAACCCTTATGTACTGTAGAGGGGGATAAAGTCCCTGTCGTGCACATAAGAAATATGCTGGGGAAGACAGTCTGGGTTACTCCTGCCTCTGGCAAGGGAAAACCCATTCGAGGGATTGCTTTTGCTCAAGGACCTGGGTGCACTTGGTGGGTGATGCGAAAGGATGGGGAAGTCCGGTGTGTACCTCAAGGGGATTTGACTTTGGGTGAAAATAGCCAATGAACTGAATTGTATGACGTTAATTGCTATATAATACTGTATGTCATCACTTCTATGGTTGCCATATGCCATATCAATGGTATTGCAGTAAGAATCACCCAGATCAATGAAGAATGAACTTTGATGAAGCCGAGCAAAGTGCAACCATGATAAAACCAGACATGCGCAGCGATAATGGAACCAGAATTGGCTTCAGGATGCAACAATCCAACACCACACACCATCTCTCCTGCCCTGAAAGACTGTTATGACAGATGGAGACCAAAGTCGTGGACTAAATGAACTCAATGGACATTTTAGAGGGGTGGCCCATAGACTAAGGGAATGATATCTGTGTGTATATATAAAAAGACAGGGAAAGTGGTGGTGATCTATTGGTATGTATTGGAAAATATGAGACCTGGGCATGATGTAGATGGTATAGAATAAGGGGTGGATATTGTCCTGGTTTCAGCTAGGATAGAGTTAACTTTCTTCCCAGTATCTTGTGGGGGTGTGCTGTGTTTTGGGTTTGGTATGAGAGGAGCGTTGATGGCCCATTGATGCTTTGGTTGTTGCTGGGTGGTGCTTGCACCTTTTCGGCCTCCCATGCCCTGCCAAGTGCAGGGGAAGCTCTGTGTGTGTGGGGAGCATAGCCGGGGTGGTCGACCCAGCTGGCCAATGGGGTATTCTATACCATGTGACATCATGCTCAGTATAAAAACAAGGGGGGGTGTGGGGGGGCTCACCCCCCATTCGTGACACGCGTTCAGCGGTCGGTGAGCAGTTGCATTGTGCATTGCCTGCTTTGTATATTCTGCTATTGTTGTTATCATTGTTATTATTACTCTTCTACTTCATTTTATTTTAATTATTAAACTCTTTCTATCTCAACCCGTGAATTTTCCTGCTTGTGCCCTCCCGATTCTCTCCCCCATCTCACTGGAGGTGGGGGGTGAGCGAGCGGCTGCGTGGGGTTTATTTGCTGACTGGGGTTAAACCACGACAGTTCCATTCCTAGCATTTCCAGGGATCTCTGTGTGACATTGTATTAGGACCCTAAAGTTTCTGAAATCCCATAAAAGCTATGGGGAACTTGGCTTCAAGGAGATTTTGATCAGTCACCGTTTCCCTGAGGGTGTTTTTTCAAAATATTCCCTTTGTTAGTCTGAGTCTGCTGCCATAAAGCCATTGGGAAACACTGCGCTTCCAACAGGAGCAGAACCAGACCATATCTAAGCATTTTGAAAATCTCTTTGTCTCTCTCCAATTCTCCATCTGGGCAAATCAATTTGCCAGCTCACAGACCAAGTCAGGCTCTCTAAAAAGAGTCTCATCATTTCAAAGCCTTCATATGAATTTATATCTTTCTGACTTATTTTCCCCATTTTATTGAAGTTGCATCTCATACCCACTTGAGACCAAAATCAGCCTCCTTCTGTTCTGGTGGTATAATCTGTACTCAGTTAGTGATCATGAAACAGGGTATCTTGTCCAGGTGCCAGCAACCAGGGAGACTTGGATACAGGGGCAGCTACTGGATAGACTGAGTGTCTGAGCCCAGCTGCTGGAGGGATACACATTGTATCTATGCATATATATTCCCAATAACAGACCTTCATCCTGAACTGCCAGAGAGGGGAACCAGGATGTGAATGGTCAACAGCCTCATCCTGTTCCCCTTTGGGACCTTAACTTTCCAAAGAAAAAGGAGCTTTAGTAGAACTGATCATGCTCAAGAATGAAAGTAAGAAATCCCAGCAGTTTGACTTGTGCTAAAAGCTGAGAAATAAATCAAATTAGGCAAGCAGAGAATTGGCTGTCCATTTCTGTTAGGATTGTTGCTCTCAGGATCATCTGCTGTGTCCTGATGTAAAAGGATGGTTAGGCTCTGTAAAGGACAGTTTAAGCAAAAGGAGAGGAGAGCACATGTACAACAGTTGGCTTTTCTGCTGAGTCTGTCTTGACCAGATCTAACTGCTCAGCTCTTCAACAGTGCCATATTTTTGACATTTCCCCTTGTATTCTCACAGGGAATTATTCAATGTGACAATATATAATACAGTACTTATTGGACTCTCTGTGTTTCTTAAGTCTTTCAGGAGCTCTGAATAATTTGGCTTTCTCCTAAGAACCACTTCACTCTGTCCTAGTTATTGTTCCTGTCTTGGCCTTTAGTAGCTTTGCAGAAAGCGGTCGTTCCAATTTATTTCCAGTGTGATCTCTGCATATAATGCTATGTTCCAACAGGTATGATCAAGCACTCTACAGATGATGAGACAGAGGTGGGACATGCCAGTTTCCTTTCTGGCATTGCATGGAGAAAATAAGTAGAACAGCAGAAGTGATAAAAGAAGACTAAGTCTTTTCCATCCATAGAGAATCACAAACATGGGGAATTAGGAGAGAAATAAGAGAACAGATTCGTCCCCATCAAAATTGAAATATCAATGGCTTTCAAATTAGAGTTCCAGCTGCTGACTATTTGTCAGCCAAACAGAACAGTCATGCTGTTATGCCTTGTGTACCTGGTGGGACAAGAAAGCAAAACTGACCAGCTGTAGAACCACTATTTGCTGTTTGACAGAAATGCTGACATCAGTGCACACACACACACAAATAATAGAAAAACAGGCTAGTCAGAGATGCATAAAATCATGCAGCCTGGACAGGTCTGTTGAGTCCAGTGTCTTCTCTCAGTGAGTAGGCAGCACTTGGTGCCTCAGACTAGTGTGTGGAAGATAAAATAGGAAGATGTCTTTGCTAAATAAGTTTAATGAGTCCTAAACTGTGAAAATGAGAGCTAACTCCTCTTTTCTGACTTTTTTTTTCTCTATTATTAGACCTGTGGGGAGTGCCATGGAATAACCAGAATGCAATTTTGATCAGGTCAGAACAGAAGCAGTTTATTACTATAGCTATAGGAGAGAACACAGAGCAGCAGCGCGACAGCCTCTGTTGATATGATATGTTGATATGTTGATATCATATATGTTGATATGTTGATATGTCCAAATGGGGCAGTGTTACAGAGTTTATATACCTTTAGGTTATACAACTCGTTCTTCACCAAACTGTGTCAGATAAGCAGGACTATAGTAAATTGCAACAAGGAGTGGCAACATGTGGATTATTTCATATAGGGAGGCTCTGGACAGTGAGATAAGAAAGCTCTAGATGGTACCTCTTTTTTACAAATAATTCACTACTTTGTTAATTAAATTGTGCTGACTCAGTGAGGCCGTTAGGTCATGCTGACATGTATTTCTTAACTAGTGAGGCCTGCAAAGGCCTATGAAGTATGAACTATTTTACTCTCACAGGAATAATTTAAATGTCTTGTCTCTTCCAGAATCTTGCTTGATTGTTGGCTCCAGCTACCTCCTGTTCTTCCTAGGAACACTCATGCAGTTATACCTTGAGTCAACTTCCTTATAATGCCCTACTGACTTCAGAAGGGGGCTTTTCCCACCTTATAGACACAGGGCAGTCAGGGAAAAAGGATGGTCAATCTCTAAGCCACTAACTGAAGTTTAATCTTTCCTTGGTCTCCTGCCTCTCCTCATCAGTCAGCCAGTAATCCACATTGACTAGAAACAACTACAGCAGCAAGCCATGGAATCAAACATTGCTGCTGAAATCACATGCTATTTTTAAAGACCCTGAATACTGTTGTACATGCTTGATGTGGGTACATATGTTTTGCCTTAGAAGAAGATTCGAGTACTCTGTTGATTAGTCTCTGTCTCTGACCATAGCTAAGACCAAGGAAGGGAGAGGAAGATGGAGAAAGAGTCTTCATGGAGAATTATGGAATTGTTTTATCACTCAGTAAATATAATCCTTGCCTTCCTCTGATTAATGATTAACTCATAAAGCATGAGGCATCCTAGCCTTTGCATCAGAAGTGCTTATTTACACCAGTGCAGCAAGGGAATGCGTGTTCCTATTTTCCATGTAAATATTAAATCCTTTTTCTGAATCTCATTAAGAACTTGGCCCGGAGAGGACCTAAGAAAATAGGTATTTTTCAATTATTAAAGCAATTTTCTTTTGTTTTTCTGTTCCCAGACGGAAAAAAAAAAAAGCATTCATTCTCCACAGAGGAAAATCTTATCACAGAGACCCATAAACTCTCCTGGCAGTCTGTAGGGGCATAACCTTTGTCTGCTCCTGGCAGCCAGTAGAGGCCCCTCTCTTAGCTCAGGAGATGGAGGGGAACATTCTTACTGGGCAGAAGGTACTTCTTCACTACTCTGGTGATATAAGAACCTAAACTGAGAGAAATTTGGGGGTCTCATCTTGTGATTCTTGTGAAATGCTGAGCAGGACGGGTGTGTCACAGTCATTGCAAGACTTCTAACTGACCACAGATTAGCCACGATGTAATGCGAGTTCTGCATATATGGTTTCTTTGTGTCAGAGTAGGTATAACTAATATGTAGATTAACATACCAGGAAAAATACACTTTCAGGGAGCCAGCACAAGGTTTCTGGGTCATTCAAACTCTCCTTTGCTGTGTTGTTTCACTCCCTGTGATTAGAAATACATCAAATATGTCTATAGAATTGGCATGGTTAGTCTGCCTGGGAGAGAGGAGATTGTCTTACTGTGGAATGAAATTATGCAGCAATTTCCTCCTCAGCACAGCAAGACAGTGAATTTGACTCTTCACTATAGAGAAGAATGAATAAGGATGGTTGCATTTCTGTACACCAGCTGTACTCCAGATTCCTAATCCTCTAATCATGTCTATTTTAGACATGATACATAATGTTACTATGGGAAAATGTAGATATTTGAAGAGGAATGTTTGTCGGGAGGGGGAAAGAAATCAATTCCTTAAATGAGGCATTCAACCTCAGTCTGGAATGCAAGCTATACTAGCGAAGACAGAGGCTCGAAGTTAGTTGCCTGAGTTTTATAACTCATGTATTAATTGCTAACAGCAGTGATGTATCTCTGAGATTTCTACAATTTTAATTGGTATTCTAGCTTGCTTTCACCACCAACCTAAATATTTCCTTGTTTATGTTAGGTGGGCTGTAAAGAGGGCTTGCAGTTGCTTGCACTTGAAGGAGAGATCCCACAAAGAATTTGCATCTCTCTCCTGTTCTTTCACACTCCCAGTCATGTTGAATGCACCTCAATATTACTGGTAAGGCATAAAACAGTCCCTCTCTTTATTTTCTAGTCTGTAATAGAAATGCAGCTGTGTTTACATTTTTCTAAATCCCTTAAGGATGTACTTCTGCAAATGCAGAAGTATATCACAGGGTTAATAACACTAGGACAAGGATACATTCCTGAATGCTCAGGAAAGACAGACAGTCTGGCAGTTGAATGTTAGCAAAACACTGATCAATGGAAAGATCTCCTGAACAACTCTGAGCAAGTCCCTTAGGATCAGAACGAATAAGGGTTGTAGGCCTGCAATCCCAAACTGTCACTTGGCCTCTGAGGGAGCAACCTATGAAGCCTGAGTTGTATGTGGTCATCCATAGAATACCTGGAGTGATTTTAGGTGCCTCAAAAGATTGTTCCAAACTTGTGCTGAGTGGGGAGCTGTGCCAACCAATAGGAGATGCTGAAGGTGGGGGATGGGGAGTTGTCTCCACTCCTGCCAACCTCAAGATCATCAGCACCTCACTTAGAGGTATAAGGAAGCACCTCAGTTGGGGAGCTCCGTTCCTTCGTCTGAAGGTAGGCCCTTCCTGTAAAAGAAACAGAGCATTAAACCACCATTGGATAAATGCATCAATTTGGGAAGAGATAGTGTTTGGCATATCCTTCATTCCTGGCACATTCTCTAGCTACAAGGTTTCAGAAGGATGCTCAAGTGAGCTCCTCTTTAGTCTAGAAAAAGTTTTATCTTTTCTGCAAAGTTTGAAAGCTTTATCTTTTCTGCAAAAAGCACACTTTGAACAGGAGGAACTTGAAAGTATGTTGCCCCTAAAACAGCCTGCAGGCCAGGGAGTTGAAAGTGTAATTTTGGGAGAGATGGGCAAAAAGGCAGAAGTTAAGAACTGCATAACTCCTTTTGGGGTATCACGTCAGCCCCTGAAGAGAAAAGAAAGGGCTGCCACAGCAGGTTATTTTAAAATAAATCCCAAGGCTGCCATTTGCATCTTATGTGGAGTCCACCATGGTAAAGAGGGCTGAGGAGGTCGTCTTGGTTCATCCAGCACCATCTAGAGTGAGAAGTGGATGCATGCCTTGTTTCTGGGTCATAATTGAGTACAGGTGTGAGAAAAGAGCTGAGGTGTATATGGCCACATGGACAGAGGTGCCTATATGCCACATTAGGCCCACTTTAGGTCTCTAAGTACATTTTTTGGAGCTGGCTCCTCTACTGGGTGTATGTGGCAAGGTTTTGGTTGGTGGCCTCTGTGGGAAGAGGTCAGGGGATGCCCTGTGCTGGACAAAGCCGGTTCCAGCCAGCTCAGCAACAGCCAAACAGGCCAAAGCTGAGCCTATCAGCAAAGTTTGCGGTGCCTCTGTGAAAGCATATTTAAGATGGGACAAAAAATGCCACACAGGCAGAGGAGGAGGGGAAAAAAAGAGTGTGAAACAGCAGTGCAAACACCAAGGTCAGAGAAGGAGTGGAAGGGGATGCTCCATGGCACCAGAGCAGGTATTCCCCTGAAGCCCATGGAAGAGACCATGCCAGAGTAGAATCTCCTGACAGGAACTGCGACCCATGGAGAGTCCATGCTGGAGCAGATTTTTCCTGAAGGACTGCAGCCCATGGAAGGACCCACATTGGAGCAGGGGGAAAGTGTGAGGAGGAAGGAGTTATGGACTGACCATAATCCCCCTATCCCTCCCCTGTGCCACTGGGGAGGGGGAGCGGGGAGTAGAGGAGTCAGGAATGAAAGAATGAAGTTGAGCCTGGGAAAAGGGGGGGGGAAGGTGTTGTTTTAATTTTTGTCTTTGTTTCTCACTATACAAATCTATTTTAATCAGCAATAAATTAAATTAATTTTTCCCAAGTCAAGTCTGTTTTGCCTGTGACGGTAATTGGTAAATGATCTCTCTGTCTTTATCTCGGCCTATGAGCTTTTCCATCTTATTTTCTACCTGGTCCTGTTGAGGAGGGGGAGTGAGTGAGCGGATGGGTGGGAGTTTGGCCCTTAGCCAAGGTTAACCCACCGCATTCCTCAGCTGATTCATAAAGAAAATGCAGTGATTTCCACGTGCCTTATCAAAAGGTGAGTTGTTTCGCTGGGAGCCATAGAAGAATAATTCTTCCTATTGCACAATAAAACAAGTTACTGTCATTTTAAACCCTTTAACTGAACGTGATTAGCACTTGAAAGAGTTAATTGTTGGAACCAAGATTGCAGAAAACACTGTGATCTTATAACAGCATTAAAATAACAGAAAATTTAGGGATCATAAAGTTGATCCATGTTTGGAGCATTAATTTCAAGCATATTGTGGTGGGTTGACCTTTGCTGGATGCCAGGTACCCACCAAGCTGCTCTATCACTCCCCTTCTCAGCAGGATAGGGGAGAGAAAATATTACAAAAGGCTCATGAGTCGAGATAAGGACAGGGAGATCACTCAGCAATTAATGTCATGGGCAAAACAGACTCGACTTGGGGAAATTAATTTAATTTATTGCCAATCAAAAGTCAGAGTAGGATAATGAGAAATAAAAACAAATCTTAAAACACCTTCCCCCCACCCCTCCCTTCTTCCTGGACTCAACTTCACTCTGGACTTCTCTACCTCCTCCCCCCAAGCGGCGCGGGGGGACGGGGAATGGGGGTTGCAGTCAGTTCATTACACATTGTCTCTGCTGCTCCTTCCTTCTCATGCTCTTCCTCTGCTCCAGCATGGGGTCCCACCCACGGGAGACAGTCCTCCACAAACTTCCCACAGGCTACAGTTCTTCATGAACTGCTCCAGCGTGGGTCCCCCACGGGGTCACAAGGCCTGCCAGAAAACCTGCTCCAGCGTGGGCTCCTCTCTTCACGGGGTCACAGGTCCTGCCAGGAGCCTGCTACATTGCATTCTTCCCACAGGGTCACAGCCTCCTTCGGGCGCATCCACCTGCTCCAGCGTGGGGTCCTCCATGGGCCGCAGGGTGGATATCTGCTCCACCGTGGTCCTCCATGGGCTGCAGGGGGACAACCTGCGTAACCCTGGTCTTCACCACGGGCTGCAGGGGAATCTCTGCTTCGGCTCCTAGAGCACCTCTCCCCTCCTTCTTCACTGACCTTGGTGTCTGCAGGGCTGTTTCTCTTACATATTCTCATTCCTCTCTTCTGGCTGCTGTTGCGCAGCAGTTTTTACCCTTTCCTTAAATATGTTATCACAGAGGGACTACCACCGTCGCTGATTGGCTCAGCTTTGGCCAGTGGCAGGTCCATCTTGGAGCCGTCTGGAACTGGCTCTGTCAGACGTGGGGGGAAGCTTCTGGTATCTTCTCACAGAAGCCACCCCTGCAGCCCCCCCGCTACCAAAAGCTTGCCATGCAAACCCAATACACTTGGATTCTTTTTAGTTATTTGCTGGAAATTGACAAAGTTTTCCAGACAATGCCAAAGGAGTGATTCATGTCTTCTATGGCTTTCTGAATGCATTTAGAATATTAAATATTAAATGTCCTTGATGATGCTAAGATTCTGAGATATGATGAGAGCTGTTGTTTTTGTTGTTGTTGATTAGAGGGAAATTATGCAGTGTACAAGTACTATGTTGTTTATATATTTAAATTTCACTACCTTAACTAGAACATTAAAAGGTTATGTTATATAGATGTGACTAGAGCTGAACCGACCAGTGTAATTGAATGAGTATCTTGATTAAAGATATTGTAGGTTATATTCAATATTTGGAGGTATTTGCAGAAGGCTGCTAATCAAACCAGCACTTGAGCTGGAAGCATAACACTCCCTGCAACTAAAGTTTTGAAGCTTGCAAATCCTGAATGTATAATTATATAATATTTTAAGACATACTTTAAAAATCTAAGCCAGCACTACATTAATGTCCTATAATTCAATTTAATATTATAAAAGTGTTTCAATGCAATATGCTGGCTGTATGACTTCTTTTATTTTGTCAACCCAGTAAAATAATCATATATTGAAACTATTAAACATATGCTAGAGAGTTACTGTATACAAAAGACTAGGTGTAGTTTGAATTTTGATAGTGGCATTTAAAAATAATGGTTCAATACCTTAAAGCTTTAAAGAGCAAAAGTTTAGGAATATGTGGAAGTACAAAAATAATTCTGTTATTAGGGACAACTGAAGGCTGTAAGGGTGAAGATTTTTCTAAATAAAAGGCATCTAGTTAAAGTCCTAAAATTCTGCCTAAGTTAGACTCTGACTCAGAAAGGGCCTTGGGTCATGGCTTTACTATACAAAGTTTTCAGTGAGACTACCAGGTCAAGGAATTCCTGACCTCTGGTCCTGGGTCCTGCCACGGTTCTTGCAGCCTCCATATGTGTTTGTGGGGTCAGGTTGGGAAGTAGATGGGAAGCTGATCCAATTTGAAAAGAAAAAAAAACTATTTTAAAATTGTTTTCTAAGCTAAAAAAGCAATTTCCTGATCCATTTCTCAACCTGGCCACACAAGCAGTGGTGCTGGAACAGCTCAGATGGCAGAAAAGAGGTAGAAACAAGCAGGGAGAGACAGGGAAAAGGATGATATAATTGCCAAACAGTGTGTATCACAAAACCACGGCACTAGGCTCCAAAATCCCTGCTCAGTTCCTGAATCAGACCCTGGCTCAAAAAGGAATTTAGGCATATGCTCTATCCCATTTCTAATCAGGAAAGCACTTCACCATGCACATGCAATTACTTTATTAACCAGGGATCAATATGGGAAGGAGAATCATAGAGAGTCATAGAATCATTAGGGTTGGAAAAGACCTCTGAGATCATCAAGTCCAACCGTCAACCCAACACCACCATGCCCACTAAACCATGTCCCTAAGCGCCTCATCTACACGTCTTTTAAATACTTCCAGGGATGGTGACTCAACCACTTCCCTGGGCAGCCTGTTCCAAGGCCTGACCACTCTCTCAGTAAAGAAATTTCTCCTAATGTCCAATCTAAACCTCCCTTGGTGCAACTTGAGGCCATTTCCTCTCATCCTATCGCTAGTTACTTGGCAGAAGAGACCAACACCCACCTCACTACAACCTCCTTTCAGGTAGTTGTAGAGCGCGATGAGGTCTCCCCTCAGCCTCCTCTTCTCCAGGCTAAACAGTCCCAGTTCCCTCAACCACTCCTCATAAGGCTTGTGCTCCAGGCCCTTCACCAGCTTCGTTGCCCTTCTCTGGACACATTCCAGCACCACAATGTCCTTCTTGTAGTGAGGGGCCCAAAACGGAACACAGTATTCGAGGTGCGGCCTCACCAGTGCCGAGTACAGGGGCACGATCACCTCCCTACTCCTGCTGGCCACACTATTTCTGATACAGGCCAGGATGCCATTGGCCTTCTTGGCCGCCTGGGCACACTGCCGGCTCATGTTCAGCCGGCTGTCAACCAGCACCCCCAGGTCCTTTTCCTCTGGGCAGCTTTCCAGCCACTCTTCCCCAAGCCTGTAGCGTTGCATGGGGTTGTTGTGACTCAAGAGCAGGATCCGGCACTTGGCCTTGTGTGGCGATTAAGGGCACGGACTCTGTCTGAGAGGGAACGAAGACGAAGACGTTTATTATACAGCACAAGTGCCCTTTATACCTCACATTATGCCACGTATGCAGTTCAAAGAATCCCCTGTGTCGTGGTTTAACCTGGCAGGCAGCCAAATACCACGCAGCCGCTCACTCACTCCCCCCGCCCCCCCAGTGGGACGGGGAGAGAATCGGAAGGGTAAGAGTGAGAAAAACTCGTGGGTTGAGATAAAGACAGTTTAATAGAACAGAAAAGGGAGAATAATGATAATAAATAATGATAGTGACTTGCGGAAACCGGACTCCACAATCTATGAGATTGTAAAGTAGGTATGTTTATTCAGCGCTGGGCAGCACGGGGGGTAGTCCCACCAAAATCGTGCGCGCCTCAATGCGGCACTCACCATAAATATATACAGTAAAATATTACATATTCATAGAGTTTTGTAATATGCCTATACATATGCATGACCTGTCCCCGCTTTGTATTAAAATGAGTTCCAAGAAGTCATTTCCATAGACCCCTCCCATCTGCGCTTGCGCATTGCCTCCTAGTGGTGGTCGTCGGGGGTCGTGGGGATGAAGGCTGATAGTTCCTCTTCGTCACCGCTAGTAACCTTTTGTTCTTGCGCAGGCTCAGTTGTCTTCTTACTTTTGTCCATACCGCAGGGTCAGTTTTAGCTGGCTTCTTGAGACAAGTTTTTAGTCTTTATCAGGAGCTGTCCTTGTGAGGCGCCTCAGTTAATTTACACCATAGCTAAGTCGGCCTTATCAGGCTGAGCCGGCCTTGTGAGGAAAAAAGTATCAAGCCCCTACCTACTGATTCAATCTTCTAACTACTATTAATCATTCAACTACTAAAATTCCTTAATCCCTTGTCTCAATAGAATATACAAAATGAGTGATGCACAATGCAATTGCTCACCACCCACGCTGACCGATAACCAAGTAGCGATCGGTACTTCCTGGATCACGCCTACCCTTCATATACTGAGCATGACGTCACATGGTATGGAATACCCCATTGGCCAGCTGGGCTGGCTGTCCTGATTATGTTCCCTCCCATCTTGTGTACCTAGCTCAGTCAGTAGGCACGGGAGCTGTCCTTGGACTAGGAGGGCACTTAGCAACAACTGAAAACATCAGTGTGTTATCAACATTCTCCTCATACTAAATCCAAAACACAGCACTAGGAAGAAATTTAACCCTATCACAGCCGAAACCAGGACAGTATCCACCCCTTATTCCATACCATTTACGTTATGCTTAGGTCTCACATTTTTCGATACCTTTCAATTAATCACCACTATCTTTTTTATATATATACATATATAATACATATACATACATATATACATATAATACATATACATACATATATACACATAAATATATATAAATGTCCATTGAGTTCTTTTAGTCCACAACTTTGGGCTCCATCTGTCATAACAGTCTTTCAGGGCCAGAAGGATGGTGTGTGGTGTTGGGCTGTTGCATCTTGAAGCCAGTTCTCATTTCTGTACTGCTGCGCTCGTCCAGTTCTATCATCGTTGCACTTTGCTCGGTTTCATCGGAGTTAGTTCATTCTTCATTAATCTGGGTGATTTTCACTGCTATACCATTGATAGCAACCATAGAAATAATGATATACAATATCATATAACAATTGACATCATAAAATTCAGTTCATTGGCTATTTTCACCCAAAATCAAATCCCCTTGAGGTACACACCGGACTTGCCCATCCTTTCGCATCACCCACCAAGTGCACCCAGGTCCTTGAGCAAAAGCAATCCCATGGATGGGTTTTCCCTTGCCAGAGGCAGGAGTAACCCAGACTGTCTTCCCCAGCATATTTCTTATGTGCACAACAGGGACTTTATCTCCATCTACAGTACGTAAAAGTCTTGATTGGGCAGGGCCAGCTCGATTAACAGACCCCCTAGTGTTGACTAACCAGGTGGCTTTTGCTAAATGTGTATCCCAATGCTTGAATGTCCCACCACCCATTGCCCTCAGTGTTGTCTTTAACAGCCCGTTGTATCGTTCGATTTTCCCGGAGGCTGGTGCATGGTAGGGGATGTGATAGACCCACTCAATGCCGTGCTCTTTGGCCCAGGTGTCTATGAGGGTGTTTCGGAAATGAGTCCCGTTGTCTGACTCAATTCTTTCTGGGGTGCCATGTCGCCACAGGACTTGCTTTTCAAGGCCCAGGATGGTGTTCCGGGCAGTGGCATGAGGCACAGGGTATGTTTCCAGCCATCCGGTTGTTGCTTCCACCATGGTGAGCACATAGCGCTTGCCGTGCCGGGTTTGTGGGAGTGTGATATAATCAATCTGCCAGGCCTCCCCATATTTGTATTTCAACCATCGTCCTCCATACCAAAGAGGCTTTACTCGCTTGGCTTGTTTGATTGCAGCGCATGATTCACATTCGTGGATAACCTGTGCAATAACGTCCATGGTCAAGTCCACCCCTTGATCACGAGCCCATCTATATGTTGCATCTCTTCCTTGATGGCCTGAGGCATCATGGGCCCACCGAGCTATAAATAATTCACCCTTATGTTGCCAGTTCAGATCCACCTGAGCCACTTCAATCTTAGCAGCCTGGTCCACCTGCTGGTTGTTTTGATGTTCTTCAGTGGCCCGACTCTTGGGCACGTGAGCATCTACGTGACGTACTTTTACAACCAGGTTCTCTACCCGGGCAGCAATATCTTGCCACAATGCGGCAGCCCAGATGGGTTTACCTCTGCGCTGCCAGTTGTTCTGCTTCCACTGCTGCAACCACCCCCACAGGGCATTTGCCACCATCCATGAGTCAGTATAGAGATAGAGTACTGGCCATTTTTCTCGTTCAGCAATGTCCAAGGCCAGCTGGATGGCTTTTACCTCTGCAAACTGGCTCGATTCACCTTCTCCTTCAGCAGTTTCTGCAACTTGGCGTATAGGACTCCATACAGCAGCTTTCCACCTCCGATGCTTTCCCACAAGGCGACAGGACCCATCAGTGAACAGGGCATATTGCTTCTCATTTTCTGGTAGTTTATTATACAGTGGGGCTTCTTCAGCACGTGTCACCTCCTCCTCTGGGGATATTCCAAAATCTTTGCCTTCTGGCCAGTTCGTGATCACCTCCAAGATTCCTGGGCGACTGGGGTTTCCTATTCGGGCCCGTTGTGTGATCAGCGTGACCCACTTACTCCACGTAGCATCGGTTGCATGATGTGTAGAGGGGACCCTCCCTTTGAACATCCAGCCCAGCACCGGCAGTCGGGGTGCCAGGAGGAGCTGTGCTTCAGTACCAACCACTTCCAAAGCAGCTCGAACCCCTTCATATGCTGCCAATATCTCCTTCTCAGTTGGAGTGTAGCGGGCCTCGGATCCTCTGTATCCCCGACTCCAGAACCCTAAGGGTCGACCTTGAGTCTCCCCTGGTGCTTTCTGCCAGAGGCTCCAGGTAGGGCCATTCTCCCCGGCTGCGGTGTAGAGCACATTCTTTACATCTTGTCCTGCCCGGACTGGCCCAAGGGCTACTGCATGAACTATCTCCTGTTTAATTTGTTCAAAGGCTTGTTGTTGCTCAGGGCCCCATTTGAAGTCGTTCTTCTTCCTGGTCACTTGATAGAGAGGGCTTACAATCAGGCTGTAATCTGGAATATGCATTCTCCAAAAGCCCACAACGCCTAAGAAAGCTTGTGTTTCCCTTTTGCTAGTTGGTGGGGACATGTCTGTTATTTTGTTGATCACATCCATTGGGATCTGACGACGTCCATCTTGCCATTTTATTCCTAAAAACTGGATCTCCTGTGCAGGTCCCTTGACCTTACTTTGTTTTATGGCAAAACCGGCTTTCAGAAGGTTTTGAATTATTCTCTCCCCTTTCTCAAAAACTTCTTCTGCTGTGTCTCCGCACACGATGATGTCATCAATGTATTGCAGGTGTTCTGGAGCCTCACCCTGTTCCAGTGCGGTGTGGATCAGTCCATGGCAAATGGTAGGGCTGTGTTTCCACCCCTGGGGCAGTCGGTTCCAGGTGTACTGGACGCCCCTCCAAGTGAAAGCAAACTGTGGCCTGCACTCTGCTGCCAAAGGGATGGAGAAGAAGGCATTAGCAATGTCAATTGTGGCGTGCCACTTGGCTGCCTTCGACTCCAGTTCGTATTGAAGTTCTAGCATGTCCGTCACGGCAGCACTCAGTGGTGGCGTGACTTCGTTCAGGCCACGATAGTCTACTGTTAGTCTCCACTCTCCATTAGACTTTCGCACTGGCCATATGGGACTGTTGAAGGGTGAGCGAGTCTTGCTGATCACTCCTTGGCTCTCCAGTCGACGAATCACCTCATGGATAGGGATCAGGGAATCTCGGTTGGTGCGGTATTGTCGCCGATGCACTGTTGTGGTAGCGATTGGTACCTGTTGTTCTTCAACCCTCAACAACCCCACAACAGAAGGGTCCTCTGAGAGACCGGGCAAGGTGGACAGCTGTTTAATTTCCTCCGTCTCCAGGGCAGCTATACCAAAAGCCCACCGGTACCCTTTTGGGTCCTTAAAATACCCTCTCCTGAGGTAGTCTATGCCAAGGATGCACGGAGCCTCTGGGCCAGTCACAATGGGGTGCTTCTGCCACTCGTTCCCGGTTAGGCTCACTTCGGCCTCCAATACAGTTAACTCTTGGGATCCCCCTTTCACTCCAGAAATACAGATGGGTTCTGCCCCTTTATAGCTTGATGGCATCAGGGTACACTGTGCACCGGTGTCTACGAGAGCCTTATACTCCTGTGGCTCTGATGTGCCAGGCCATCGAATCCACACAGTCCAGTAAACCCGGTTGTCCCTTTCCTCCACCTGGCCGGAGGCAGGGCCCCTCTAGTTCTGGTCATAGTATCTGCTTCTCACTTCTTGCAAACATGAGTCAAGAATTCCTTCATTACAGTCCAAAGTAAGATCAGCCCTTCTACTCTGTCTGGGGAACTGTTCACTGGAAACTGTACCGTCGTGAGACAGGGTTTTCCTGAAAACTGGAGCAGCATTTTTCCTGAGAGAACTCCCTTGTGTGATTGTTTTTCCTTGCAACTCACGTACCCGTGCCTCTAGGGTCAAGGTAGGTTTTCCATCCCACTGCCTCATGTCCTCTCCATGGTCACGCAGGTAAAACCACAGGGTGCCCCGTGGTGTGTACTTTCGATATCCTCTCTCTTGAGGAGAAAAACGCTGACTCCTAATGGCTGAGATACTGGTCCGTACAGGTGGAGAATAGGACCTATTGTCTTTGAGTTGCTGGACCTATCGGAACAGTTTCTCTACAGCCGAGACAAGGGAGGAGGAGATAGTTTCTTCAAAATCCCGAAGTCTGCTAACCACCTCATCCACCGTTGGTGCTTCTTCCTCTTTCCAGCACAGTACTGCCAACGAACTGGCGTACCAACTTCCGCCACATGGATCGGGTGCACTGGACGTCATCTGGATCTTTGGGTGTTTGGACGTCGTCCAGGTCACTATAAACCACCTCCAGCACGCCTAATTCTCTCAGGTACTGGATACCTCTCTCCATAGTGGTCCACTTGCCTGGGCCATATATAACATCTTCCTTGAAGGGATATCTTTCCTTCACGCCTGACAGCAGTCGCCTCCAGAGGCTGAGGACCTGTGTCCCTTTTCCAATTGCTTTGTCAATGCCTCCTTCCCTAGCAAGGGATCCCAGCTGTTTGGCTTCCTTCCCCTCCAATTCCAGGCTACTGGCCCCATTATCCCAGCATCGGAGCAGCCAGGTAACAATATGCTCGCCTGGACGACGGCTGAAATCTTTCCGCATTTCTCGCAGCTCACTCAGGGATAGGGATCGGGTGGTTTCCGTCTCGTTTATGAGTTCTTCCTCTTCCTCCTCCTCTCCTCGTGATGTCCCTGCTCTTTCATCATCCCTTTCTAAACGACCTGATCTCCGCTTCCAAGATTTCCTCTTCTGTACAGGGGCAACGGATACCAGCAAGGGTTGGTCCTCTGGTTCAGCTGTAGTGCCTGCTGCTGGGGTTTGGGTAGCTGCAGTGCTTGTCATGGGGGTTGGAGTAATTGTAGTGCCTGTTGCCGGAGCTTGAGTGGCTGCAGTGCCTGTTGCAGGGGTTGGAGAAGCTACGGTGACTGTTGCCGGGGTTTGAGTAGCCACAGGGGTTGTCATGGGGGTTGGAGTAGCCGCAGTGCCTGTCGTGGGGTTTTGAGTAGCCACCGTGTCTGTAGCCGCCCCCGAGACTCGCCGCTCCGCCCGCCCCGATGAGGCACTGCTGCTTGCCCTCCCTCTTTTCTTGTTCCTGAGGGTTGATCTCTGGACAGTATTCCTGAATAGTTGTTTAACCCTAAACAAGGCCTGAACCACATTCAGGACACATGATACCAATATGAACATGCTTGTTTGAGCATCCCAAGGATATTCAAAATTCTCAGGGAATATTGTGGACATCTTTGTGAAGAGGATAGAAGAAAAAGGAGTTTCTGACGATATGGAAGGGAAGATGAACAAGTGGGAGAGAGTGTCCCATCCCGTCTCCCCCTTAAATTCATTCTCCGAGGAGAAAATGTGCAATTACCAATAATTTCTAAGAGGTGGTTCCCGAGGTACAGAAATGACGGCAGTGCCGAGTACAGATACCAGATTAGACTTACGACCAATGATTTTATCACCTCATAAAACAGCAACAAAATGATAATCTTGGCCCAGTTCCGAATAATGATAAACAGCACAAATGGGAACATATACTGCAAGCAAGGTATTACATGACCCAACATTGAGAGCCAGCCCCACAACTTTGACAGCCAATACATCAACATTGTGACCAATCAATATAATGGATGCTTATAACAATTTTGCCTTAACACACTTTGGTCAGATCTATCGTTATCTCAACCCTTCGAGCCCCACGTTGGGCGCCAAAAAGGACTGTCGTGGTTTAACCTGGCAGGCAGCCAAATACCACGCAGCCGCTCACTCACTCCCCCCGCCCCCACAGTGGGACGGG
Source organism: Calonectris borealis (assembly GCF_964195595.1). Classification (NCBI taxonomy): domain Eukaryota; kingdom Metazoa; phylum Chordata; class Aves; order Procellariiformes; family Procellariidae; genus Calonectris; species Calonectris borealis. Next base: position 49,013,544 of record NC_134351.1, on the reverse strand, counting down.
GAGAGAATCCGAAGGGTAAGAGTGAGAAAAACTCGTGGGTTGAGATAAAGACAGTTTAATAGAACAGAAAAGGGAAAATAATAATAATAAATAATGATAGAATATACAAAATGAGTGATGTACAATGCAATTGCTCACCACCCACGCTGACCAATAACCAAGTAGCAATCAGTACTTCCTGGATCACGCCTACCCTTCATATACTGAGCATGATGTCACATGGTATGGAATACCCCATTAGCCAGCTGGGCTGGCTGTCCTGATTATGTTCCCTCCCATCTTGTGTACCTAGCTCAGTCAGTAGGCATGGGAGCTGTCCTTGGACTAGGAGGGCACTTAGCAACAACTGAAAACATCAGTGTGTTATCAACATTCTCCTCATACTAAATCCAAAACACAGCACTAGGAAGAAATTTAACCCTATCCCAGCCGAAACCAGGACACCCTAGTACATCCCCTAAGCAAAGGTCATCTCTAACTCGTGATCGACACTCTTCCGCTAATTTCCTTATCTTTTGTCACGCCCTCAGAACCGCGAACTGCCACGTCTTACCTCCCTTTTTCCCACGGCTTCTTTCACTTCCCATCTTCCCACGGCTTCTTGTTTACCAACGCTATGATACTGCTTGTACTCTTAGACATTGATTCCTCCACATCTCCCCCTTTTTCTTTTACAACAAACACTGAGCTAATTGACTTTTCTATTATTCGTTTTACACATTGCCACAAACATGGTACACATACAAGAATACATACAAATACAATCAAACGTATAATTCCCAGTTCAATCAAACTCATTACCCATTTTGCCAAGCCCCAATAATTCTATCTCTTGTGGCTCTACGCTCAGGGGTGGGCAGTACACCAAACATCCATCCCAATTGTCAGTCATATTGCGGCTGCCACTACAAAGTGTTGCATGCGGCTCCGTGAGACCTAGGGTCCAATTGTCCCACGGGAGCCCCACTAAGCAGGTGGAAAAAAGATTTCCAGGTGACGAGAGCGAAAGGCAAATCGTCTCCTGGCCTGTCTGATTCGCAAGGGCGATCCAGACGTTCTCTTTGGGCTGTGATGGGGCCCAAAACGCGCTTACGCCTGCGACAACGGCGAAAAAGACGGCTTGACGAACCGCGCTGGTACCCATCTTGGTCCTCGATCTGTGGAGACACAAGCATACCCTCGACCCCAGGTTATCAATGAAAACGGGCCTTCCCACTCATGAGATTCCAGGTTTCTCACCTTTACCCACGCCTTGTCCCTTATGATTGCCTCATGACCTTCAACAGAATCAAAATGTCTGCAAATCGGGGGTCCACCTTCCTCAGCCCACCGATTGAGAAAATTAAGAACATAAACGGCTTTTGCCAATCTTTCCTGTGGGGTTAAGTCCCCTACTCCCCCTTTTTGTTTTGTTAACATGTCTTTGAGCGAACGGTGCGCACGCTCAACAATGGCTTGCCCTGTGGGGCTGTGTGGAATTCCCGTGATATGAGTGATTCCCCACGTTTGCAGGAAGGTCCGTGTGGCTTGGGCAACGTACCCGGGGCCGTTATCTGTTTTTATTTTGCTCGGTACTCCGAGAATGGAAAAAGCGAGAAGAAAATGTTTTCGGACATCCCGGGACTTTTCCCCAGTGTGGGCTGTGGCTGCAATTGCTCCCGAAAATGTATCCACTGAGACGTGGACACATTTGAGTCGACCAAAGTCGGGAAGATGTGTAACATCAGTCTGCCAAAGTTCGAGCGCCTGCAAGCCACGAGGGTTGACTCCCCCCGGCTGTGGAGGGCCCGCACACTGGCACTCAGGGCATGCAGTGACAATTTGGCGTGCTTGCGTAAGTGGTAAATGAAACATTCTAGCCAAGGCCTTAGCGTTCTGATGATATGTGAACGCCTCGCTTGCTCAAATTTCCCTGGGACAACAACAGCCCCTGCAAGCGAATCAGCCAACCGGTTTCCCTCAACCAGGGGCCCCGGCAATGCAGTATGAGATCTGATATGCAATATAAAAAAAGGATGGATCCTTCGATGAATGCGTTCTCTGAGGGTTTCAAACAGAGCAAAAAGCTGGGCATTATTTACATCTTTCAAATAAGCAAACTCCATGCGGGACACTACCCCTGCAACATATGCAGAGTCAGTCACGATGTTGACGGGGCATTGTCATTTGTCAAACACTCGTACCACTGCCGCCAACTCCACGATTTGTGGTGAACCGTCTTGTTTCCGGATATCAGATTGCCATTGATCGTGGTCGTCTTTCCAGACAATGACAGACTTACCCGTGCGCCCGGACCCATCCGTGAAGACCGTTAGAGCGTCCAAAGGGGTCACGCTACATTTCGGCAATTGCTGCAGTGGTAGCGGGGACTGCAGCCATTTATGACTGGGTGGGTGAACAGAAATCGCTCCTGTAAAACCTTCCATAGCCATTTGAAAAGGTACAGACATTTGCATCAACCAAGTTAATCATAGGCATCACGACAGAAATGTAAATGGTGTGCGGCTCTTTTCCGCACAGCGCTATCAACCGTTGCCTCCCTCTCATGACCAGGGATGCAAACATTTCTGCTCTAGTGGTGATGGTTTTTCCAAATTGATGGGGAAGAAACACCCATTCTATGACCAACAACTGTTCGCCGCTGGGTGTTGGCTTCCATTGAAACAACAAACCATATGGTTGGAAGTCAGTGTTCACTATTGCTAACTGAAAAGGAAGCTCTGGATCACAGCGCTGTGCTTGCCGAGCCGATATCATTGTAGCAATCCGCTGCAACGCTTGCTGAGCCTCGGGGGTTAACGTTCGTCGAGATCCCAACGCAGGATCACCTTTTAGCAAATTAAACAGAGGTCTCAACAGCTCGTTGTTGATTCCCAACAGAGGCCTTACCCAATTGATGGTGCCCAATAATTTCTGCAAATCAGTCAGGGTGTGGACCTGACTACTGATCTTGAGCCCTTGCGGTATCACAGTTTGCTCAGTAATGCGCCACCCTAGATATTTCCAGGGAGCGGTCTGCTGCACCTTTTCTGGGGCAACTATCAAGCCGTTACGCTGGAGGCTCGTTACGACAACCTCCATGGCTCCTCGTATCATGGCCTCAGAGGGGGTTGCTACAAGGATATCATCCATATAATGATAAATTACGACTTCAGGCAATTGGGTGCGGGCTGGACTAAGGGCCCGTGCCACGAACCACTGACATATGGTGGAACTATTTTTCATGCCTTGCGGGAGCACCGTCCAATGGTACCGTTGACTCGGCTGGGCTACATTAGTCGCGGGTACAGTAAAAGCAAACCGCGGCGCGTCATCTGGGTGTAGCGGAATGGTAAAAAAGCAGTCCTTAAGGTCTATTATAGTGATGTGCCAGTTCATAGGTATCATGGTTGGTGAAGGGAGACCTGGCTGTAGAGCTCCCATGTCCTCTATAGCCTCATTTATACGTCTTAGGTCGTGAAGGAGCCTCCACTTTCCTGATTTCTTCTGGATGACAAAAACTGGTGAGTTCCATGGGCTCGTGGATGGCACAATGTGCCCAGCGCGCAGCTGCTCAGCAACTAGGTCCTGCAAGTGATGCAGCTTATCCGTGGGGAGGGGCCACTGATCCACCCATATAGGCTTTTCACAGGACCATTGCAACTTCAGGGTGTGCTGCCGATCAGTAGCCCCTAGGATAAATTTGTCCCCAGCATGATTCCCCATTGTGACAAACAGTCTCGTCCCCACAGCGTGAGAGGAACCGGAAGAACGAACGGTCGGACATTGGCCCGCCGACCCTCCGGTCCCTCGATTTGAATTAATTGAACACTCTGCAGTGGTGCTGTTTGCCCCCCGATACCTGTAAGGGCAATCGGGACCTGTTTCGTTGGCCATTGAGCTGGCCAGTGTGACTGCGCAATGACTGTCACATCAGCTCTGGTATCAATAAGGCCGCTGATGCGCACAGACTGCTGAGGGCCACCGCCTGACAGGCAGCAAGGCAGTTGCGGTCGCCCCGCAGCGACAGGCTGCGCCCACCACAGTTGTGGCGTGCCGGTGGAACCAAAACCTTCACCCCCCCGTTCCTGAGGCTCCGCCGCAGGAGGGGCAGCTCGAAAGTAGACGAGCTGCGCTATTCGTGCTTCTGCCGGCACGTAACAGGGCGGAGTAGGCGTCCACAACATGATTTTAATTTCTCCCGTATAGCCTGCATCGATAACCCCCGGGAGAGCGAACAAGCCCTGTAACGCGGCGGATGAACGTCCCAGTACGAGTGCGCTGTAACCGCCACCTAGCGGCCCCCGCGCTCCGGCGGGCACCGCTTGAACAGCCGTAGAAGTCGGGTTCACTGGGTGGGAGGGGGCCAAGTCCACGCCGGCACTTCCCCGTGTCCGGGCGGATAATTCGGAGGCACGGATGCCAGCGGGGGGCTGGGGGCAGCTTGCATCATCACACGGGGGGTTGCTTGTGTCATCGCGCGGCCCCTCCCCGCGCTCCTGCGACCGTTTCCCTGGGTAGGCTGACCGTCTTTATCATACCGCGACCGGCATTGATTCGCAACGTGCCGGCCCTTCCTACATTTTGGACACGTTCCCAGTTGTGAGTCAGCCGGTTCCCGCCTCCGCCTGCCTGCCTGCGGGCACTGTCTCTTAAAGTGACCGGGACGGCCACAGGTGAAGCACGTCTGTTGGCTAAGCTTGATGTTTGCAAAAGCAGCAGCCATCGCCACAGCCTGGTGCTCCGTGGTCCCCACACGGTTGCATTCCTCTATCATTTCAACTACCGTAGGGTTTTTTAACGGACGGAGCACCTTCTGGCAATCTGCGTTAGCGTTTTCAATTGCCAATTTTTGTAATAATATTTGCCGCGCTTCCTCATTCTCTACTTGTTTGTCCAAAGCATCTTTTAATGTCTCGATAAATTTCATATACGGTTCCTGCGATCCCTGCCTAATATTAGTAAACGAGCGTTGGGGCTTCCCTACATCGGGGACCTTCATAAATGCTTGGTAGGCAAGATTCTTTTAATCATTTAGGGCTTCCATCGGGAGTTGTACCTGGGCAGGGGCAGTGGCATATCGACCCTCCTACCAATGCCTCAACTCCCAAGAATCTCAGTGGATCTGCCGCGGGCCGCCCCAAATAGTCCAGGGCTTTTGGCCTCACAGAGTCGCCGCCACTCCCCATTCCAGAGCATAAACTGAGCAGAGGAGAGCAACAATTGCGCCAGCGTTTTACAATCGAGCGGACATAACGTATAACTCCTCATGACTGACCCTAGCATGTTCGCAGAGTAGGGGGCATTAAGGCCAAATTCAATCACTCCCCTTCTCAACTCCTTCACTACTTGGAAATTCAGAGCCTCCCACCGGGACCTTTGATGAGCTTCATAAATCACCGGGAACGCCCGGACCTCACGGAGCTTAACCGCGAGGTCAGAGTCCCCTTCTTTCTCTGCCTCCCTTTGAATCCCCTTCCACACATCATGCAGATGCGGGGGATATAAATCCGGCTCTTTCTCTGGGTCGACCGGTCCCGGATCAAACGGGTTGGGATCATCACTGCCACTACCCTGCTCCCCCCAGGCAGCCACCACTCCAGCCTCAGTGGCCGAGGGCGCAGAAGGCTCTTCGGCCACAGATGCGCTCCCTCCTGACTTTTCACCTCTCAGCTCGTCTTTAGCACTGACATGCTTTTTTAGGGTCTCATACAGAGTCCTCCAAGGCGCTAGCAGTCCCGCAGCCACCGAGTCCGAACGAGTGGCAGCATCCCAAAGCTGGGTGCCTGCTTCATCCCAAATTTTTGGATCATAAATGTTAGTAGAATCGACTCCCTTAACGGTGGTTGTCACCCACTTCAGGAGTCGTCTCAAGTCCCCATTATCCATGGTTACTTGATATTTCTTCAGGATCAATTCCATGGTCCTGCAAACAGTTTTTTCCTCCTTTGTCATGTTTGAACCCATGACTACTGCCCCCCGCTGCTCACCTCTGTCCTGCAGAGACGATTACGCGACATCGCTATCCTGTTTCCTTTCAACAGCTTTTATCCCGTTTCCTTTCAACGGCTTTTATCCTGTTTCCTTTCAATGGCTTTGCAGTTCAGCGGGGCTCGCCGCCGGATCGGCAATTGCCGACTTTATGGCCCTTCAGACAGAGGGTCCCTGTTCGGGCGCCATTTGTGGCGATTAAGGGCATGGACTCCATCTGAGAGGGAACGAAGACGAAGACGAAGACGTTTATTATACAGCACAAGTGCCCTTTATACCTCACATTATGCCACGTATGCAGTTCAAAGAATCCCCTAGTACATCCCCTAAGCAAAGGTCATCTCTAACTCGTGATCGACACTCTTCCGCTAATTTCCTTATCTTTTGTCACATCTCAGAACCGCGAACTGCAACCTCTTACCTCCCTTTTTCCCACGGCTTCTTTCACTTCCCATCTTCCCACGGCTTCTTGTTTACCAACGCTATGATACTGCTTGTTCTCTCAGACATTGATTCCTCCACAGCCTTGTTGAACCTCATACAGTTGGCCTCAGCCCATCGATCCAGCCTGACCAGGTCCCTCTGGCATAGCCTTCCTACCCTCGAGCAGATCAACACTCCCGCCCAGCTTGGTGTCGTCTGCAAACTGACTGAGGGAGCACTCGATCCCCTCATCCACATCATTGATAAAGATATTGAACAGGACCGGCCCCAAAACTGAGCCCTGGGGAACACTGCTTGTGACCGGCCGCCAACTGGATTTAACTCCGTTCGCCACAACTCTCTGGGCTCGGCCGTCCAGCCAGTAAGTCATTGAATCAAGGTTTTCAGGACCTTTGCTCAAATTTTCAGCACCCAGTGACTCTCACAGCAGCAGTGGGATTATACATGTGAATACATTTACTGCCATCAGTAGAGGGAAATAGGCTGTAGCCTGGCTTGTACTCAAATCTTAGATAGCAATGTCTGTGCAGAGTAGCAATATTTCCCCATCATACAAACAGCTGCACTCATGAGGAATTTACTCCATCTCATTGGGAACACTTACCTGAGGAAAGTGAGTTAGCATGGAGAATGTTAGCCAAACTGTGAGAGTTTGATTTTCACACACTTTTCTTAGACACTGGGATAATTTAAGGATTGTTATTTTTGCCTGAGGACACAAAGATGGTTTGGATGACTGTCTCCTGATGTCCCTGTCTTCTATGCAGTTTGGGAAAACTTTGGGGGTGGGGGGTCTTCACACAGCAGCCCCTTGTATGAAAGCATTTAAATACATAAATAATCCTGCAAACATTGATGTATTTACCCACGTCTGAGGCTGAGCAGAGGCAAAGAACAACAAAAATGTAAGGAAGGAGAAAATATTTCCCAGCCAGACTGTCACTTGTCCTTTCAATAAGGCAGAGAAGGACAAAGGGAGTTTCTTCCCTGTGCCCAGGAGAAAGCAGGCTCGTGGGGACTGCTGCTCCATGATGTCAAGAGGGTTGTTCTACAGGGCAACGGTACAGCTGTTGTTCCATCACCTAGAACAGTGGCTAAAAATGCTCTGGTTCCAATAAAAGGCTGAAAGATATACTTTTCCTTCAACTCTTCCTTACAGCAAGGAGAGAGCTGTGACTTCTGCCCCTAAAAGGTGTATTCCCATGTGTGTTATTTGAATTCTAATTCTAACAGTTTTGCTCATGCTGTGTCCAGGCAGCATTAATAAAAAGTGTCCCTTCTATCTATCAAGACATTGATTTTCATGAAATCTGTAGGAATGCAGTATTTTTGAAATCTCTTCTTGGTCAAATATCATAGCAAATGGTCAGTGGGTTTACAAAAAAATAATGGTGAGAATAGAGACATACAAACAGCAATATCACATATGCTTTGTTTGATTTCCATCAGGTGAAAAATGATTGTGTGAGTGACAGCCAGTCACATTTTAGCATTTCTGTTTCCAGTGAAAGGACTGGTAGAGAGGTAAAATGAAGCTTTTTCCTTATGCATCTGGGATTTTTAATGAAGACACTTGGAAAAACTCAAAGATAGAGAATGCTGGCATCAGTCCAGGGGAGGTGGATTAGGGAGGGAGATTGGTGAACCACTGAAAAGAGGAATAAATGGTTCTGTTACACTGGTTATAGCCAACTCTTCCCACACCTTGACTGTTGGCAGTGATGTTATTTACTAGGTATGCTCACTTACTTTTGGTCACCTCCCATCTTTAAATGATGCACTTATTTAATTTGAAGACAGTGCGTACAATCAATAAAAAGGGATCTTTTTATCTTCCTCATCAGTCTCTTATCAATGAACATGCACTTTTTTCTTTTTAGCTTCTTAGTTATACTGCTTTTAATTTATAAATGTATGGAAGAAACAGAGTGCAAACAAACACATGATGGAGTGGTTTGATACTACAAGGGTATATTGCTGCATCTGTCTTTTTGAAGATTTGGGGGTGGGTTAAAGGAATGCAATGTTTTGGGATTAGATTGCTTGGCCTATACCAAGGCTTGGTCACTGAACACCCTTCCTTAATCTGTGATTCATTGGGCCCATGAATAGCATAAAGCCTCTAAAAGGAGCCAGCTCAGTTTGGCATCACATTTCAGCATCTCAGGTAGACTGTACTGTCCTTGGTGTTACCTGTGGAGCAGGGCCAGAGAAGCAGTTTGGCTGATGATTCAGTTTTCCTCTTGTGCTTCCTCTCTCCCTCTGTACAACCTCCTGTTGGCACAGGAATAAGTGGAGCCTTGAAGTGCCTCTGAAGGGCAGGGTATGGTCCTGTTCTTCTCAGTGAGGGAAGTAGGGCCCTGGAAACACTAAAACTCCGGTGGGACTGGGATGGCAAAGCAGTTCTGCTCACTTAGTTGGCTGGGGAAGGGGGACATATGAGGAAGATGAGGCAGGCTGGTCTGAGCAGGACTTACTGTAAGATGCTGAAGCAGGCCTGCGAGCCAGATCTGGAGATGCTGTGGGGGAAGGAACATGCAGCAGAGTAGGGTACTGCAGCCTGGAAAGGAGCCAGACCTGAAAGAGATGCTGCAGATGCAGGCAGTGGGAGGGGTTAGAGATGGCATGGGGGCAGGAGATAGTACAGACTGGCTGGGCTCTGACAGGTGGAGGAAGAGCATGAAAAAACAAGGGACTTACAAGAAGTTACTCTAGTTCCTTTTTTGCCTGGCTAGACCTACACCTTTAGGAACATTGTTCATTTCTGCTTCATGTTCACCTGACCCCACTCCAGGTGTCAAGTGAGACCCATTTGGCAGAGCCCTTTTCTGTTCCCCATTGTCCCTTAGCCCAGAGGTCAATGGGTGAGGAAGGGAGGGAGTGCACCCACCACTACACACAGGCTAGCCATTGGTAATGAGATAGGAGGCTGCTGTGATTTCATGGGGGTTGTGCACACAAATAGCAACATATGATCTGAACAGGTAATAATCCCTTTCTTTGTGTTGTATAAGAGTGTCGTGGTTTAACCTGGCAGGCAGCCAAATACCATGCAGCCGCTCACTCACTCCCCCCGCCCCCCCAGTGGGACGGGGAGAGAATCCGAAGGGTAAGAGTGAGAAAAACTCGTGGGTTGAGATAAAGACAGTTTAATAGAACAGAAAAGGGAAAATAATAATAATAAATAATGATAGAATATACAAAATGAGTGATGCACAATGCAATTGCTCACCACCCGCGCTGACCAATAACCAAGTAGCAATCGGTACTTCCTGGATCACGCCTACCCTTCATATACTGAGCATGATGTCACATGGTATGGAATACCCCATTAGCCAGCTGGGCTGGCTGTCCTGATTATGTTCCCTCCCATCTCGTGTACCTAGCTCAGTCAGTAGGCATGGGAGCTGTCCTTGGACTAGGAGGGCACTTAGCAACAACTGAAAACATCAGTGTGTTATCAACATTCTTCTCATACTAAATCCAAAACACAGCACTAGGCAGAAATTTAACCCTATCCCAGCCGAAACCGGGACAAAGAGCTAGGTAGCATTATTGTGATTTCTTAACTTCATGGTGACCCTTTTAAGGGCAGTGCAAGATCGCTATGTTCATTTCTGTTTGCCTTAACACAAGAAAGATGTCAGCAAAGCAGAAGCACAGTTTAAAGGAGAACAGCTAGAGATGAATAGGCTGGAAAGGAACGAAGATTACAGGAGAAGAGTAAAAGAATTTAACATAGGTAGTAGTAGTTTGCCTAAAGGGTCAGTGAAGGGAAGGTGGGGACTTAATGGTGGGTTAAACATAATATAAAGAATTGTTCAGAGCAGCCTCAGTGGGTTAAAGTATCTTACTGGAGGTAGGGAGGTTTAAAAATAAAATATGAATGGAAACTATTCTGAAGGGAGATGCATTAGAAAACCTGTGCCAAACACTCAGATTCTGTAATCTCTCATCTGTACAATGAGAACTCAATGGTTCTTGACTCTTATTCAGCTTTGAAGTGTTGCACACCTGAAGGACTCAAGTGTCTGAAAGCATGTCTGCTTTTTCCTAGCTGTATCAGTTAACCTAATAAATTATATATCCTCTCCCTAGAAACTTTGCCTACTTCTATCCACAGACCGTTACAGCTGCCATGACAAGGCTGCTGTAATATTCCCCTTTTGACAGTGGCTGTGTTGTTATTGGTGTTTGAAATGTGTTTGAAATATGTTTTGAGATACTTGAAAGAGACTGCACTGATGCAGAATATTATCAGCAAAGCAATGCAGTTGATTTGTAATAAGAGGAACCATATATATAACTATGCAGTGCAAGCTGTTAGTCCTGTCTGAGGTTACTGATCACATCATTAACCTGAAGAACAGACACATCAGTGGTAATGTAGACTAGACTGTATGATAATTTATCATTTTACATTCTTAAAGAGATAGTTATCACTGGCTGTGTTTTAAGGTAAATTCTTCAGGAACTCAAATGTAGTTGTATTGTGATCTTTTCAGTTGGTTACTACAAGCTTGCAGGAAGCCTTGTAATTAGAAATTAGTCCTTGATAGGAGAAGACCATAAAAACTCTGTGGGAATTACTGTGATGTTGATAAACCTCTTTTATACAAATATTTCTAACATTCCCATAGAGATCTTTGTGAATAGTGGCGGTGAGGAGGAGGAGGAGATAGGAGGAGACAAATTATTTTTTTTGTAACTACCAAAAATATACATAAAAAGGAAATTACTTTTTGGATGTGTGAATGAGGTAATATTAGAAACAAATTCAGGGCAATTCAAAGGACTTGACTCTGTTTCCTTATGCCTTGTACAGACATTTATACCAAGGAGAAAGGGGACTTCATGCTGCCAAATCTTTGGTGTAAATGTTTGTACAAGGAACTGGACATTGGGCTAGGAGTTCCTCTCCTTTGTGCTTGTATGTCTATATTGTTACACAGATATACGAGGGGGGTGTATGCAAGGGCTGATTATAATCTCACTTATGCTGTTTTAACTGGTCTCTGATGATTTACTTCTGCTTTCACCCACTGCACTGGGTGAAATGAGAATCGGTCCCAGAGTATGTCATAAACATTGGTAGTGCTGCAGAATGATGAGCAAGTTAAATGCAAAGTGGAAGCTTTGTTAATTTTGAAATTCTTTGATTTTTGTCAAATGGGTTGAGGACTTAAACACTGTATTCTCATATGTTAGGAACATGCCAGCTTTTGAGAAGTACTTTTGAGAGTTGGGTTTGATGTGAAGGTTTGTTTTTCTTTTTTTTAAAGAATTTGGGGAAGGGTTGAAAAATGGAATATAAAAGATGATACAAACCACCTCTCTGTAATAACTTAAATGCAAATTTGTCAGAGGCTGGAATGATTTTTTCCTCTGCCTGACCTAAGATGCATCCCAGCACTATTGTTAGCAAATCAAACTCACTACAGTGCTTGGAAAAAAATGCTGTCTCTAGTTGTCAGGAAGGGAGAAACTACAGTTGAAAAGCTGACTTCCCTTAGAGAGCTTGGATATCAGGCTTAGTGAGCCCAGGTCCAGCCCATACACTCCTATCCTTATCCTTGCTTTGGTGAGATTGTATAATTGATGGCCATCTCCTCTGATCAAGCACTGGATGGAAAGAGAGGAATAGAATGAATGCACAAATCCTGCCTGCCTGCCTCCCTTTGATTTGATGGCCTTTATTCCTTCTAATTGGATAAAATAGGAAGTCACTGATAGTCCTGTGTTGCTAGATGTACTGATTTCACTCAGACCAGCCCTGCAGAGGGGTGGGAAGGGAAAGAATGAGTATGTCTGTATATCAGAGAAACAGACTGTGAAGGGGGCTAGGAAGGAGGAAAGTGAACTGAGCACTCGCAAGCACTCAAGAAGGACAAAGAGGGAGGGGAGAGGAAGGGAGTTACCATCCTCTTGGTATTGCTCTTCCTTTCAAACCTCTGTGTAATGATATTGTTTGCAGTGATGCTCAGACAGCAAGCACCTGCTACTCTTTAATGATTCAGCCTCTTTCAGATGCCACTTTAACACAACAGGATGCTGCTGCTGCTATTGTCACTTCTGCTGCTGTGTTACTGATTTTGCTTTTGCACTTTCTGCCGCATGACAATTGTTTTCCTCCTTTAAGCAGATACCAGCCTCAGATGCTCAAGGTGAGAGTCTTGCCTTTTGCTCTAGGCTATTGGTTCACTTAATCCAGCCAATTTATTCCTTATTTCTGGGTTTGGTTTTGTTATTTTCCTGTTTTTTTCTTTTTGCTTTTCTGGGGATGTTTTTTTCCCTCCCTCTGAAGATCTGGAAAAGCTTGAGAGGTGTTTAAGGAATTCTAAAAATGGCCAGGAAACAGGAGCTTAGTGATTACAAAGCTACTCTTGCTTGAGAGGGGAAGAGAGAGGGCTCTGGATGGAAGAGGGAGGCTGGTTGCTTTTTTGTGTATGTTAATCCTCTTCCGATTTGGATGATGTTGCTGAATTTGGACTCTGACTTCCACTGTGTGACTATTATTTTTTCTGTCTGTGTCTCATAGTAATGGACTGTAATAGAGTTAAGGCCTTTTGGAGGTGAGCTGTTTGACAGCTGATGTTTAAACATGTCTGAAGTAGCTGCTGACATTTCCCCCAACCCTTCAGCTCAGCTGAGCCCTGATGCATCTCTTGATGGGCTTCCAGCTGAGGAGAACATGCTGGGGATCCAAAGAGAGAACAAGAGGGTCCAGGGACTAGCAGGCCTTGCTGATACCTCCTGTGTGTGCCTGGAGGCAGAGCAACTGAAGGGTTGCCTAAACTCTGAAAAGATTGGCATCGCCCCCATCCTGGCTTGCCTGCTCAGCCTTTGTCCCTGCATTGCTGGCCTCAAATGGGTATTTGTGGACAAGATTTTTTAGTATGACTCTCCTACCCACCTTGACCCTGGGAGGATAGGACAAGATCCAAAGAGTGCTGTGGAACCTACAGCTCTGTCTGCTTGGGTACCTTCAGAGGTATATGCCTCACCTTTCCCCATACCTAGTCCCGAGAGCAAGGCTGAAGTGACAATGCAATCTGACAGCTTGCTTGTGTCCTCCAAACCATTCCTCCAGCCTTCTCTATATAACCGCATCTTAGATGTTGGGTTGTCCTCTGCTGCACCTTCATTGGCACCACCCATCCCGGAGCCTACCACAGTATCCCAGACACAGGCAACAGAAACCAGTCTCCAAACTGCTCCAAAACTTTGTAAGTAGAAGCTATGTTTCTTTGCTTTTCTTTCCACAAAAAAGATACTTAATTTTTTTGCAACTGTCCTCAAGGAGGACACGTGATTGGCATGCTAAACTTAAATGTGCTAAGGCAGGTATAGCTTGCGTTACATTCTGAGGATTGCATCAAAGGGCTCTTGAACTTCTAGGTGTACATGGCAATGAACAGGGCTTGGTTTGGGATCTTCTTAAAGAGCCAGTGCAAGCCACTTCTCTGCATCCAAGTGTAGGGAAGCATGGAATTAGGCTGGTTGATATGCATTTACCTAATAGCTGTTCCACGTGGTCTAGCAGGCTATCTCTCTTGTACTGGATCTTCCATGCACGTTCATTTTCTTTGCCCTGCCTGCAGAGCACATCTGCTGCCTCCTCCTTGAATTCTGTTGCTGGAAAACATCATCTTCCTGAAACAGTCAGGGAGAGCAGTGGGAAAGAGTGACAGTGTATTTGAAGCAGCTAGAGACACTGGGAGTTGTTAACGTAGCAGTTACATTTATGATCTTTCCCTTTTCTTCAGAGCAGAGGACACATTTCTTTGCATTTCAGAATCATCAGAACACTGCATGGCTGAAGTGTAATTTATTTGAGCTGTGTAAAAATTGTGCAACTCTAGTAAAAGAGAAGGCAGTGTACTGTACTGTGAGAGCACAAGGCTACGACTTTCAGTAGAAAGCTGCAGTGGTCAAAATGAGCAACTTGGTTCCTTATAAATTGTCTTGCAGGACCCCATCTCATTTCTCTCCCTTGTTCTCTTCCTGTAATACTTCAGGATAGCCACTGTGTGGTGGTTAGTACATACCGAATCTCATCCTTATGCCCTGAAGTCCCTAGAAATTTGCCACTGAATTTAGCCCCAGCAGGATCAGTCTCAGTATAGATGTGTGACAATTAGATAAGGTATATTGGACCAACTGCTTTGCTGGTGAGAACGAGCATAGCTCTAGTGATTTCAGTGGAGGTTCACCCATTTCTACCAGCTGAGAATCAGTCCCAAATAGCTTACTGTTGGATGCAATTCCAGAATAACTGAAAGGAAATTTTAGATGCTCCCATAGAAGTATTGCTGCCTTTTGCTTTGATAATAAGTCATGACGCATCTGTTGGATGAAAAAAACTTTTCTGAAGGCAGTGATCTTACAGAGAAATATAGCGAAGAAGTTAAATGAGAGCTTGTTTTGTCTGTGTAATTGTCTGTAAGCCATTACCAGAGTTGTTAGGACATCAAACCAGCTTTGCAGTAATACCAAAATTATGCTAAGGATATTTTTTTTTTCTGCAAATGCAGAAAATCATTTTTTGGCAGTGTTTTCATCTGCATCTCGGAAGTGGTGTTAAAAATATGGCAGATCTCACTGTAGTCACCACCTCATAGAGTGACCAGGGAATACATTACAGTCAAAATGGCTTCTTGCCTAAAAGAGGGAAAAAGAACCAAGAGCCAGTTATGCTAGAATCAGCCTCCCCCCTTTCAGATTTCTGTGTGAAAGAAGAGCCTTTTTCTTCACCTGATAATTTGAGCTCTGAAGTAAATGAAGAGGAAAAATATTAATCTTTGGAGCAGTCACCAGCAAAAAGCCATTATCTGCATTCAGATCTGCTCATATCTGGGAAATAAATGGATGTCGAGAAATTAAGTGATTGGGTTGGATTTTTTACTGTTAGGGGTTTCTTTTTCTTAAGATAAATGTCTCCTAAATGTTTTAAGGCATCTGACTTCCACATAGATATTGACTGAAAGGAGAGGTGGGGTACCAACAGTAGGTTTTTTTTGGTTTGCTCTGAGAAAGTCTTGTAGACAGCAGTCATTCTAACTGCAGCAAGAGGCTGAAGTTCCTTGCATCTGTATGAAAATATAGCTGGAAAAGTATGTTGCCAAATACCTGTCTTCAAAGATAAAAAAAAAAAATCTTTTTTGAACTGCTCTAAAAATACTGTCTTGTTTGTTGTTGTTGTTGTTTTTTTTTGAAGTAGCTGCATTTCAAACACATCATGGTGTTTCATGCAGAAAAGTTTTTTTTAAAGGTTGACAGACTGCATCATTTTTTTTATGTATGCTTTTGTGAAGTATAAAATTTTGAGAAAGATGCCTTGAGAAGTAATATCTGTAGACTGGATCGCCCCCCTTTTTTGCCTTTCAGTGTTGTTTTTTTGTTTTCAGGCAGAGCAAGGTAACTTGTTCCTGGAGAGCCCCAAAATCCCCTTGTAATGGAAGTAGCCTTCTCTTTTGCACTATAAATATTTTTTTAATCCAGAACCAAGAAAGAGCTGTTACATCTCATTCTGTGACTGACATTGTTTCTGAAGCAGCCCCTTCTATGAGTTTCAGAATCCTTTTCTCTCTTTTCTGTCTTACTCAGCATATTCCCTTTAAAGCTGTATCCTTCAAAGTTATAGTCTGTTGAGAGCTAATTGATTATTCTTTCTCCTGGAGCCTGGGAGAGAAAGCAGGAGAAAGATAATCCTAGTAATTACATCTGGTGCATTAGACTTAAGACTGGTCTCCCTTCTATTATTATACTTTGCCCTTTATCAATATAGAACTAATCTCTTCCATTCTTTTAGGGATTCTGTTTTAGATTGTAATGCTATTTTTTCTTCAGTAAAGGTGAATGTGTAGGGAGCGTGTCAGTCTTAGCTCAATTACACTGGAGAAGGTTTCATTACATAGGGGATATAATATTATGCACTAACCTAGAATCTCTGTGAGAATACATGCATCATAAGAGTGCTAACACAGTTCATGAGCTAAATTGTATTTCTCCCCCCCCATCACCATTAAATACAATTCCATGAGTCTGTAATAGTTCCACAGTACTATGAAAATTGTGTTTCCACAAAATTTAATATAGTTATAAACAAAACATTCCCTTTGTTACAGCTCTTTCAGCTCATGGCCTCAGAAGCAATTATGTTTAGTGGCAAAGCATTTTACAGCTTCTTATAACAGTCAAAAGGCCCTGTTGGTATGGTTTTATATTTCTGTGGTTATGTCCCTGCAAAGGATGTGCAAAGCTCTTGTGTTTTGGCTTTTCCCCAAAGCAGACAGTTCCTGCTGGGGCCTGGCAACAGAGAACTGGGCCCAAGTCCTTGGGAGCATGTGCCATTGACCACTTAAGAGGCAAATCAGGAGATTAGATTCTGCTCTTAACAGCAGCAGTAAATCTATTTTGCTGGAGCAGTTTAGAAGAGAGACTGTGTATTTCCCAAAGCTTAAAGATGCATAAGAAGAACACGTTAAAACAGTTGATACTCCATTTCTGATGCAGTACTGATGTTGCTTGGCTTCAGACACCTAACAAGTACCCACATTAGGAATCTAGGCTCCCATCAGCTTCCTAGTTAGCAAAGAAACCCCTTCTGGGAATGATGTCTAGCCTGGGTTTTCTAAATTGCCCCCTAAGTGATACTCTTTGCCCCCCTTAAATTGCCCCCCCTAAAAGTGACTCTCTTTTTCCACTGAGTGTATAAAGAGGACTAACCTCCTAAATTATGCTTTTAAGCTACACTGTATGAAGACTTCCTTTAGAAGCCATGAGTTTTATTTGACTAGTGTCTTGTTTATTAATAACTTCTGGTCACAAGGAATCTATAATTATAGTCATGCATATGTATATGCACTTAGAAAAAGTGATAACATGGATAAAATGATGAACCAAAATATCAAACAAGTTCTGTGTCAAACTCAGCAATAAAGCATCAATACACCGAGCCAGCCAGTCTGCATTTCCCTAAAACAATTTTTGATACAATATCCCAGTGCTTATGGGGGCTTGCAGTTGTGTGTAGTCATGGTAGTAATATTAAGAGTAAAGTAGGATTGGGACTGATGGACAGAGGTGTATAAGATGCCACAAATTTAGGGATTTCAGGTCCATTAAACATACTAAAGTGGTGACTGAGATATACAGACTATCCCTTTCCACCCCAGTTAATAACACTGTCTTTAAAATGCCCTCAATGAGCACACATTTCAGAAGAATGTCTTGTCATTCTGCATCTTTTTTTACTCTCTCTTATTTTCCCCCTTGTTAATGTTCATTCTTTGCATAGAAATACCTCTTCTCCTATTTAACATGCAGAAGACTGAACTGATCTGTGTATCCAACCCTTCTTTTCCTTCCCTTGGAACACCCCCCAAAGCCATGGCTTTCACAACTACTCGAAAGGTGCAGTTTTTCTGGATATGTTGTTTTCTAAAGCTCAGAACATGATGAGGAAACAAATACTAGTTTCTGAAGTAATTTCTCTTAATACTCTGAATATCTTACTGTGAAATAATGGATTGCACTTATGCATTTTTTAAAAAAAGCTTTATTTTAATTTGTAAGCTTCACTGAGAGACTAAGTTATGTATTCATGCTACATGGAACTTTTACAGTACCTCCATCCTCATTTATATACATATGCCTATGCTGTGTGTGTGTATATATATACATATTACAGAGTATATGGACATTGTTTCTTTATAAAAAATGACATCTAAGACTGTACTGTATCATAAGTTAAAGCAAAGCTGAATAAATATTGATGTCATAATAAAGCTCAGGGTTTGGATTTTCACTGCAGTGGAATAAAATTATCTTTCAGTATCTATTGTACTTTTAAGTGAAATATTAGATTTCCTGTTTGTGCAGATCAGCACACACAACAGCCCATCTCAGGTATGTGATACAGACAGTAGTCTTTGGGTACAGATAAACTTTGGGGAACTTTGTTAGCATCAGATAGGAAGGCAGAATTTGGCTTGCAAGAGGCTAAGTAGCAGATTAATCATGATGCAGAGTTGAAATGATCTAAATGAGCATTTTCACCATTTGTAGTCTTGCTAATGGAAATGGAATAGATTTGCTGCAGAAATCTGACTCAGAATCAGTAACAATGCAATGAGGCAGCTGGTTCAGGGAGAGAACACGTGATTACCGATCTACTGCAGACAGTACATGGGCAGAGACTGCTCTGGCTCT
The DNA here is from genome assembly GCF_964195595.1 of Calonectris borealis. Taxonomy (NCBI): domain Eukaryota; kingdom Metazoa; phylum Chordata; class Aves; order Procellariiformes; family Procellariidae; genus Calonectris; species Calonectris borealis. The sequence goes on along the minus strand of NC_134351.1, from coordinate 48,994,917 downwards.
GTGTCAGGAAAGGGCAGACAACCCTAAAAGATACTGTGGCAGGTGATGAAGGGCTTCTTAAAGGACAAAGCATGTTTCACCTAGGATGTGACAGTGTTATGAGAAAAGGCTTTGTGGGACTGTGGACAACGAACTGTTTCTTTGAGAAATTTGGGTCTTTTGGGGGAAGGTGTCTCTTTTATTACAAGGTACTAGGCGAAGTGAAGAATGAAGTCTTTCTGCTTAGGGTTGTGTTTCAGCCAGCTATTATGAAATGGAACCTTAGTCTGTGGGAAATTTGGGCATTTAATGCTTTTAAAAGCACTATGTCAACATTGTGTTTTCAGCGATGGGGCTCTCTCTGGCTTATATTCATATTACATATATTCACATTGCACAGAGCTATGCTGACCTAAGGTGTTATCATATTTCAGCTGGCTGGTAACACTGCCCTACTACAGCCCTCCCCATCCTTCAAGAGCTCTGCCAGTGGCTTATGTGAGCACTCCCTGAGCTGTGGTGGACAAAATCAGCCAATTGTCCTTAACTTGCCAGGCAAAATCTTTTAGGTTACTAAAACCAGCTGCTTTAAAGACAGTCAAAACCAGTCCTACTTTCTGCTCTGTCAGCAGATCTTTGAGGACAGTAACCTTCAGCTGTTGGGAAATGAAGAGCAAGCAGGTTAATGATGACTGTAGATACTCTGGTTAGATCTGGAAAAGGGCATTTGTCTAGCCTGCTTCAGTCTGGAGTGTCCAAATGTATGCCTCTAGGCTTTATTCCCTCACATTTGAGGGAGTGCATTTTCCCTGTGTTGGTACAATGGTCACCTGAAGTCTAGTGTTCTGTTGTGTTGCATTTCAGAAAACAAAATGAAAGTGCCTGTATTATTTCAAGAATACTTATTTAGTGAGACAGTGGAATATAAAAAAATAGGAACCTGAGGTGGGAAAATGGAGGCAGTTGTGTGGGCCACATTATATGAACAAAAGCACTGTGGGAGCTCAGCTTTGCTACCACTGACATAACAGTGCTACTTGTGGCTGCACAGCACGGAGGGGTTCATAAGTTTTTAAGACCTAGCAGACCCTCAGGTTGCTCTGGTACATGAACCACAGGCCAGAGGATATCTTCCTGATGAAGACTTCTTCCAAATCAGCACCCAGTTGTGGTGAGAAGACTGGGAAGGGAAACAGCGTCTGCTTCTCCTTTAAACAGGAGTGTCTTATTTTGACTTTGAATGTGGCTTTCCTTTCTAGCCATCCATCCATTTATGCCTTTCTCTCTTAGATTAAAAAGCTCTTCTATGCCTTATGTTTTCCCCTCACAAAGGTACTTATATACTACAATCAACTCACTTTCAGCTAAGTCTTTTTCACAAGTCAAGCAGTTTGAGGTCCATAATTCTCCCCATGGAGGTAATTATTTTCAGCCCTGGAATTATTTCAGACTCCTTCATGCTTTCCTAGTTTTTAGCTAAATAAAACTATAATTTTGGTATGATGCTCATATGTGGACTAGTCCAGAATCCCAACAAAGGCTGGGATTGTTTGGTGTCTCAGTCACTGCTCAAAAGTGCTCAAAATGTAGGATTTAGCACCAGTGTCCATTTCATATTTTAGGTAGTAAATCAGTAATTATGTCATCAGGGCAGAAAACTCCTGTCTCACACACTAAGGTCCTCACAGTCATGCTCCTTATGCTGTCCCAAAGGTCACGTGCTACTTCTGACCAGGGTGGAAAAACAATCCTGATGGTCAGTAAAGGAAAGGAAGGACCTGGTAGCATCCTTCGTTGGCAATGCTGTGTGCATTTAAGGATCAAGTCCATCTTTCCCATTTCTCAGTCGCCGAGGCGAGCAGCTCCGGTGCTGGCACGATCCACAGCGGAGCGCTCTAGCGCGGTGCATGGGGGTTTCCTGAACCGGGGAAACCTCAGGGGGAGCTGAGAGAGCCGCCAGGAGCCCGCAGCTCGCGCAACAGCGACTGATGAGACCTGGCGAGGCCAGGAGCAACGGCAGCCAAGCCCCCACACGTATAAAAGAAGCCCCTAGGGAGCGCTAGCAACCAAGGCGTGGCGCGGCAGTTGGCGCGGAAGGGCACGCAGGAAGGGCCAGCTGATCAATAACTGGCTCTGAGACTGGTGTCACCAGCAGAATTTTGGGGTTTTTGATCATGGGTTGGTCTACACAACACCAGACCTGCTGGCAACAGATGGGGTACACCTTTCTCAAAGGGGGAAAAGGATCTTTGCGCAGGAGTTAGCAGGGCTCATTGAAAGAGCTTTCAACTAGATTTGAAGGGGGAAAGGGATAAAACCAGGCTCACTAGAGATAAGCCTGGGGGCGTCACGCCAATGTTTGAGGGATGGTGTGCTAGTGAGGTCCTTTGGTCTGCTATCTCAGTGGAGGTAGGGGATGGAGATCCATGTGGCAGCAAAGACGCAAGGGTTATGGATGTGTTAGAAACCACAGAAGCGCCTGAGAAGAGTCACATAGGAATTAGGGCTTCTCCCCCAAAAAGGTGGTGGGATCAATAGCCCAACTGAAGTGCATCTACACCAATGCACGCAGCATGGGCAACAAACAGGAGTTGAAAGCTGTTGTGCAGCTGGAAAACTATGATATAGTTGCAGTCACGGAAACATGGTGGGATGACTCACGCAACTGGAGTGCTGCAATGGATGGCTATAAACTCTTCAGAAGGGAAAGGTGGTGGGGTAGCCCTGTATGTTAGGGAGTGTTTTGACTGTCTAGAGCTTGACGATGGTGACGATAGGGTCGAGTGTCTATGGGTAAGAATCAGGGGGAAGGCCAACAAGGCAGATATCATGGTGGGAGTCTGTTATAGACCACCCAACCAGGATGAAGAGACGGATGAAATATTCTATAAGTGTGGAGGCATGGCTGACGGAACGAGGACATGGCCTTATCCCTATGAGCAATCCGAGCTTTGTTCCTGTCTCACCTAGCAGTGAAGTAAACAGTTAATGCAGAACAAAGAAGAGGAGTGAGCATCGCAAGATCCGGAAGTAGGCGTGTAAGAACGGCACGTGAACAGCTTAGTATTCCAATGAGGTTTAGCTTAGGTGCGCGTGGACAATTACTTGTAACCAATAGAAAAGTTGTAGGCGCGCGTGTTAGTGTGGCTGGCTTATAAAAGTATCGCTGTACCTTGAAATAAAGGAGAATGATCATACCCATATTGGGACTCATCATTACTCCGGGATCGCCTCCCACTCCGACATCTGGTAGCAGAGGATAAACCAGAGGTCGATGGTTTCAAGCTACAATTCTTCGAGACTGCGGTAAGAGCAGCAAGAGAAGGGGAGTGGGAAACAAGCGACTGGGAGAAGTACTGTTCTATTGTTTAAGTAGAATAGATAACGGTGCAGAGTGGCCAACTGCCTCCCAGAGGGTGAGCTGCCATCATGGAAAGTGAGGCAGCTGCTACATTGCTCGCAAGTATACTCTCTAAGAGAGGGATAGAGACAACGGTGAAACAGCTTATCAAGCTAATTAAGTTAGGACAACATTTGGGACATTTTAAAGACACTCACACATTGTTTTCGGTGCTTGAATGGCAGGAGCTGAGGGAACTAATGTGGCAGAAGACTATTGAAGGTGATGAAAAATTGGAGAAGGAGATTAAGTCTGTGAGAGAATTGTGGAGAGACGTACTAGAAACTTTAAAAGCTATGAAAGCTGAACGGGAGGTGGTGTGTGCGGTTGCTCAGATGCTGACTCCGGACCCCATACCGGAGAAGTCTAAGAGCATAGAATCCAAGGCGGGACCTATCGCGCGATTTTTTGGGCTGTCTGCTGTGAAGGGTATGACTGGGTCTACCTGTAAGACTGTTGCTGAATTGCGCGGTAGAGTTGAGCAGGACTTTGAGGTTAAAATGCCTGATAGTCTATGTTCGCCATCTTCCCTGACAATATCATCTCTGCCAAAGAAGACGGAAGTTGCCAGGGCTGAAGCAAAGCGGCAGTGTGGGTCGAAAGCAGAAGAGCAACCGCCGAGCATGAAGGGGGAGGAGCGGCCAGCTCCACCCACCCCCTCAATTCAATGCGGGGAAGGGTGCCGCCCTCCTCCCACTGCCCCTCCTCTCCACCCGCCCTTGCCACTCTCCAATGATTCCTCCGGTGCTGCCACACCGCCATCTAGAGAAAAGGGGGAAACTTCAGTAGAAAGTACTAATAAGCTGTTAAAAGAGGTTGTGCAACAACTAAAAGAATTAACTATACAGACTCAGAAAAAAGGAGAACCTTGGTCAAACGCAGGTTCAAGAGACAACTTGCCACCCTGTTTCTCTGGACCTACCGCAGCTACCCATCCCGGCAGATGGAGTGGAGTTGTTCGGGATGCTATTTTGGAAGGACAGTGGGGGGTTGCCTCCAACATTGGCCCCATGGCCTTTCCGGTGGTACAGGAAAACGGTCAAGGAAAATGGGAACCACATGATTGGAAGATTCTACAACAAGCCAAAAATACTATATCGCAGTATGGCGTAAAATCGGAAGCTTCACGACAGATCGTTATTTGGATTTTTTCTGCTGATTTGATGTGTCCCCATGATTGCCAAAGTCTAATGAGGCTTCTGTTGACACCTACACAGTTTTTGTTATGGGGATCGTCATGGTCTCAGAGGGCAGTGAATGCTGCTGCCCAACATCAACAACAAGGAGATCCATTATATGGAGTCACAGCTGAAATGCTCATTGATAAGGGACCAATATGGGTGCCTAGCCGAGCGGTGAAGCCTGCACTCTCACAAGAAGAGGAACACGTATCAAAAGAATTGTAACAACCGAGACTGTACGTTGTTATGAACTCTCCGTAAGAAGAAAAAAAAAAAAAAAAAAAAGCAAAATTAGATGTGAAGACTGCCACCGATGTAAACCCTGGGTGTTATGCGAATGTTGTCAATGCAGAAAAAGATGGTGGGTTCGGCTTAATCACGCTAATCGATGATGTGATCACTGTTATCAAAAAGAAATTGATTTGACTAAAATATTGTTGATTACTGGGCATGAGATAATTAATACGCTTTCATACCAGATTAGCTGTAATTAGTGGATTAGAGTGGTTGTTGAAAGAGCTCGCTTGCTTATTATTTTAAGTGTTGAATGTAAACAACATAACCTGGTGCCTGAGATCTAGAAAGTACCCTTTAACCAATGGGTTACATCAAAAGGAAAATGTCAAAGGCGGTTTGCATGGAAAGTGAAGCAAAACAACTACAAAAACTGGTGATTGAAACATTAGTAATAGTGATGGTAGTTCCCGTGACCGTGTCCATACATCACATAGAGCCTAGGGAAAATATGTGGGTTACCTGGGCAAACAAAACAGGTCAATCTGCGTTTTGTTTGTCTCTTGCCTCGGCAACAGAGCCTTTCAGAACCTGTTTAGTGGGCGTACCTGGCTTCCGGGTAGAGAAGTTTGCCAGCTACAGCAAAAATAATTGTTCCAACATTAACGCAGTTAGTAACTGTACTGCCTTATTGGTAAATGGATTAAATCGTACAATGTCGTGGGACCCCCAAGAATTGAATTTACTAGGTTCGATGCGTATTGGTAATACATCAGGTAATTGGACTCAAACTTGTGTTGTATTCGGAGGCCCTGGCCTTACTGGCATTAATCATTTTAAAACAAACAATTGGACTGGATGGACCAATGTTACACCACATGCCGCTTATTATAATTATAAAAACAAGGGCGACTTTTGCGGAACAAACACGTCCAGTCGCCAGGGTTTGGGAGCCGCTGGAGCTGAAACACGTGGGGGTATACCTATATGGAATAACGGTACGCCAGAAGCTCTGCCTCCTGAGGTCTTCTTAATATGCGGTGATAGAGCCTGGCAAGGCATCCCAGCAAATATTTTTGGAGGCCCATGCTATTTAGGACAATTGACATTATTGGCACCAGGAGAAAATTGGTGGAAGAATTTAACAACTAGCACAAGTAGTCGCAAAAAGAGGAGTACCACAGGCCTCCCTCCTGACTGCAACGATAAAGTGACACTGCTTAGTGCTACAGAACGGGTGTTCTTGTCACTATTTGTTCCTGGTGCAGCAGCAGCAAGGGCTTTAAATGAGCTAGGGAAATTAGCTTGTTGGGCCGAAAAACAGGCCAACGTTACAACAGAAATTATAGAAGCCTTACTTGAAGATCAAGATAGTTTGTGTCATGCTATATTGCAGAATAGAGCAGCTATTGATTTTTTGTTGCTAGCACAAGGCCATGGATGTGAAGATCTTGAAGGAATGTGTTGCATGAACCTATCCGATCACGGTGAGTCTACACATAAACAATTACAATGGTTAAAAAACCATGCAAGCATGATACAGCAAAGTCATGGCATTTTGGATAACTGGCTCATGAATATTTTTGGAGGGTTGCCACAATGGCTGACAGCTTTGATAAAAGAAAGCTTGCGTATATTGATCATCATTTTAATATTGTGTGTATGCTTTTGTATTGCTTTTAGTTGTATAAAGAAAGCTGTGTTGAAAGTAATAAATCAGGCTTGGATTGCTCAAAAACAAGAAGGGGGAGTTGTGGAGGCATGGCTGACGGAACGAGGACATGGCCTTATCCCCATGACCAATCTGAGCTTTGTTCCTGTCTCGCCTAGCAGTGAAGTAAACAGTTAATGCAGAACAAAGAAGAGGAGTGAGCATCGCAAGATCCGGAAGTAGGCGTGTAAGAACGGCGCGTGAACAGCTTAGTATTCCAATGAGGTTTAGCTTAGGTGCACGTGGACAATTACTTGTAACCAACAGAAAAGTTGTAGGCGCGCGTGTTAGTGTGGCTGGCTTATAAAAGTATCGCTGTACCTTGAAATAAAGGAGAATGATCATACCCATATTGGGACTCATCATTACTCCGGGATCGCCTCCCACTCCGACATATAAGCAGCTGGGAGAAGTCTCACAAGCGCTAGCCCTTGTTCCCGGGGACTTCAACTTACCAGATGTCTGCTGGAAATACAATGCAGCGGAGAGGAAACAGTCTAGGAGGTTCCTGGAGGGTGTGGAAGATAACTTCCTGACACTGCTGGTGAGGGAGCCAACTAGGGAAGGCGCCCCGCTGGAACTGTTGTTTGTGATCAGAGGACTTGTGGGTGATGTGATGGTTGGAGGCCATCTTGGGCATAGCAATCATGAAATGACAGTTTTCAATTCTCGGAGAAGTAAGGAGAGGGGTTAGCAGAACTGCTATCTTGGACTTCTGGAGGGCAGACTTTGGCCTGTTTAGGAGCCTGGTTGACAGAGTCCCTTGGGAGGCAGTCTAGAAGGGCAAAGGAGTTGTTTACCTGTACTTTAGTAAAACCTTTGACACTGTCTCCCACAGCATTCTCCTGGAGAAACTGGCTGCTCATGGCTTGGATGGGTGTACTCTTCGCTGGGTAAAAAACTGGCTGGATGGCAGGGCCCAGAGAGTTGTGGTGAACAGAGTTAAATCCAGTTGGTGGCTGGTCACAAGTGGTGTTCCCCAGGGCTCAGTATTGGGGCCGGTCCTGTTCAATATCTTTATCAATGATCTGGATGAGGGGATCGAGTGCACCCTCAGTAAGTTTGCAGACAACACCAAGTTGGGCGGGAGTGTTGATCTGCTCAAGGGTAGGAAGGCTCTGCAGAGGGATCTGGACAGGCTGGATCGATGGGCTGAGGCCAACTGTATGAGGTTCAACAAGGCCAAGTGCCGGGTCCTGCACTTGGGTCACAACAACCCCCGGCAACGCTACAGGCTTGGGGAAGAGTGGCTGGAAAGCTGCCCAGAGGAAAAGGACCTGGGGGTGCTGATTGACAGCCGGCTGAACGTGAGCCAGCAGTGTGCCCAGATGGCCAAGAAGGCCAATGGCATCCTGGCCTGTATCAGAAACAGTGTGGCCAGCAGGAGTAAGGAGGTGATGGTGCCCCTGTACTCGGCACCGGTGAGGCCGCACCTCGAATACTGTGTTCCGTTTTGGGCCCCTCACTGCAAGAAGGACATTGAGGTGCTGGAGCGTGTCCAGAGAAGGGCAACGAAGCTGGTGAAGGGCCTGGAGCACAAGTCTTATGAGGAGCGGCTGAGGGAACTGGGACTGTTTAGTCTGGAGAAGAGGAGGCTGAGGGGGGACCTCATCGTGCTCTACAACTACCTGAAAGGAGGTTGTAGCGAGGTGGTTGTTGGTCTCTTCTCCCAAGTAGCAAGTGATAGGATGAGAGGAAATGGCCTCAAGTTGCGCCAGGGGAGGTTTAGAGTGGATATTAGGAAAAATGTCTTCACCGAAAGGGTTGTCAAGCCTTGGAACAGGCTGCCCAGGGAAGTGGTGGAGTCACCATCCCTGGAGGTATTTAAAAGACGTGTAGACGTGGCACTTAGGGACATGGTTTAGTGGTGGACTTGGCAGTGTTAGGTTAATGGTTGGACTCGATGACCTTAAGGGTCTTTTCCAACCTAAATGATTCTATTCTAAATGGGGTTATATCAGGCTGTCAACCAGTCACCAGTGGGGTTCCACAGGGCTCAATTTTAGGGCCAGTGCTCTTTAATGTTTTTATAAATGATCTGGGCGCATGAATCGAATGTACATTAAGTTTGCTGATGATACTAAACTAGGAGGAGCTGTGGACTCCCTCGAGGGTAGAGAGGCCTTACAGAGAGATCTGGATAGACTAGAGAGCTGGGCAATCACCAACCGTATGAAATTTAACAAGAGCAAGTGCCGGATTCTGCACCTGGGACGGGGTAATCCTGCTTATACGTACAAATTAGGGGATGAGAGGCTGGAGAGCAGCCCCGCAGAAAGACATCTGGGGGTTTGGGTTGATGGCAAGTTGAATATGAGTCAACGGTGTGCCCTGGCAGCCAAAAGGGCCAACCACATCCTGAGGTGCATCAAGCACAGCATAGCTAGTCGGTCGAGGGAGGTGATTGTCCCACTCTACACTGCACTGGTGCGGCCCCACCTCAAGTACTGTGTGCAGTTTTGGGCGCCTCAATATAAGAAAGGCATCAAACTATTAGAGTGTGTCCAGAGGAGGGCAACCAAGATGGTGAAAGGCCTCGAGGGCAAGACTTATGAGGAGCGGCTGAGGTCACTTGACTTGTTCAGCTTGGAGAAGAGAAGGCTGAGGGGTGACCTCATTGCAGTCTACAACTTCCTCAAGGGGGGCAGTGGAGGGGGAGGTGCTGATCTCCTCTCTCTGGTGACCAGCGATAGGACACGAGGAAATGGTATGAACCTGCGTCAGGGGGAAGTTCAGATTGGACATTAGGAAAAGGTTCTTCCCTGAGAGGGTGGTCGGTCACTGGAACAGGCTCCCCAGGGAAGTGGTCACGGGCACCAAGCCTGTCAGAGTTCCAGGAGCGTCTGGACGACGCTTTTAGTCATATGGTTTAGTTTTATGTAGTCCTGCGAGGAGCAGGGAGTTGGACTCGATGATCCTTATGGGTCCCTTCCAACTTGAGATATTCTATGATTCTATGACCAGGGTGGAAAAACAATCCTGATGGTCAGTAAAGGAAAGGAAGGACCTGGTAGCATCCTTCTAGCTGTGTGCATTTAAGGATCAAGTCCATCTTTCCCATTTCCCAGACAATTCTCTGCAGCCAAACCCTGCTCTGAAGGACACCCTCAACAGGTCTTCTAAGATGAATAAACGGTTTGGCTCAGTGGCTTTAAATGCAGGGACTCCTCTGTTCCCTTGACTCCTGTGTATGCTTCCAAGTAGTTCTCCCTGTGTTGACCCAAGGATGCACATCAGTTTGTGTCAGCTCCATTGGGATCAGATTCTTCCTTCCGAAACCTCCACTGAAGTAACAGCAGCTCCAGAGTATGGATGGACTCATTAGAGGCAAGTGGATCACTTGTGTACCCAATTTAAAGACACTTTGATATTGTGATGGATTTTCTTGTGTTTCTATCCCACACTGGAACTCAGCAATAATTCAGCCTGATAGGGTTGCATGATGTCCAAGTATCTCATATCATCAAAGGGACATGGAAATTCAGGAGCCTGATGATACCAAGAAGAGTCACAACAGCTGATATGCTTAAGAGAGATGGGACTAGCAGGCAGGGACAGAATTCCTTGGCTTGTGAGAAATGTGCAAGCTCTCTCTAACACAATGATTTACAATGGCTGAGAAGATCAGGATACTTGGCAGGATAGTTAGCAGTATGATGGGAGATGAAGTGTTCCCCAAGAGCTAGGTATCAAGACGAGAGAGAGAACTGTAAGGGGAATGGAAGAATGATAATTTCTGGATCTAGCTGAAATTGAGCAGGGAACAAACTGGTTTCCTGTTTGGACTATTTTACTGGGGTTTTGGGAATTGAAGAGCACAGGATAGGAAGGATGATAAAAGGATTCTTACAGGAGTCTGGAGAGGCTGTTGAACTCGTACCTAGCAACAGAGGAAGATAGTGAGATAGCCAGGGAAAGCATCTGCTGGGAAATTGGGAAGCAGTGGATATACTACAAAGAATGGGAGAGAAGGGGAGGTCTGAACTTTCCTGAATTAGAAGAAAGCAAGGAATATCTGTTCCTTGATGCCACAGATAGTTGCAATCTGCACAGGACTCATGGATGACCTTACAGAAGATCCTGCATGATGTCTGCCCCCTATTAAAGGGCCAAAGTACAAATGAAAGCTATTCTTTGGCCATACTACATTTCTAAGGGTACCTCTGCAAGGCAGTTCCTCTCATCTTCAGGCCCAGCCCACTATTGGATTTTCATGGATTTTGAGATTCAGGGATGTGCCCTTTGTGCCTTGCTCCCCGCATCATTCACAAGGGCTGGAGTCAGTCTCTTACACCTGTAGAGCAAAGCCCACAAAGTGGCTTTTTATCATAGAAACCTTCCTGTCACGTTGATCAAAAAGCCTTCAATGCACTTCGGCTATTGCCTGACGAAGATTTATCAACCTACCCTATTTTTGGAGACTTTGATTCAATGACAGCATTAATAGATTTTACAGGTTATCAATAACAATGTTTGCCATTTGTACCTCCTTCAAATATGTACCTTTCATGCTGTACAGCTCTGTGTGCATGTGTTCTATTTGTGTACAAAATAAAGGCTATGTTTCATGATCAAAGAGGCAATCGATATATTAGGACACACTGTTTATTTTTCAAAGACAATTGTAAATGTATACAGATAACCGGTAACAAGCTCAGGAAGCAGAATTACTAGCTGTGAATCAGAGGCAGTATCAATTCCCTTAAGCCACTTAGCTGGGCAAAGGCTAGTCAATGGAAGGGGAACTTGGTGTGTAGGGCAGAAGACAAAAAAATATAAGAATATTCACAGAATCATACAATGGTTTGGGTTGGAAGAGACATTTAGAGATCATCTAGTCCAACCCCCCTGCAGTGAGCAGGGACATCTTCAACTAGATCAGGTTGCTCAAAGCCCCTTCCAACTTGACCTTGAACACTTCCAGGGATGGGGCATCCACAACTTCTCTAGGCAACCTGTCCCAGTGTCTCACGACCCTCATCATAAAGCATTTCTTCCTTATAACCAATTGAAATCTACCCTCTTTCAGTTTAAAACCGTTGCCCCTTGTCCTGTCACTACAGGCCCTATTAAAAAGTCCCTCTCCATCTTTCTTGTAAGCCCCCTTTATATATTGAAAGGCCGCAATAAGGTCTCCCCATAGCCTTCTCTTCTCCAGGCTGAACAACCCCAACTCTCTCAGCCTTTCTTCAGAGGAGAGGTGTTCCAGCCCTCTGATCATTTTCGTGGCCCTCCTCCGGACCCACTCCAACAGGTCCATGTCTGTCTTGTACTAGGGATCCCAGAGCTGGATGCAGTACTCCAGGTGGGGTCTCACAAGAACAGAGTAAAGGGGGAGAATGACCTACCTCTACCTGCTGACTTCTTTTGATGCATCCCAGGATACGACTGGCTTTCTGGGCTGCAAGCACACATTGCTGGCTCATGTCCAATTTTTCATCCACCAGTATGTCCCCAAATACCTCTCTGCAGGGCTGATCTCAATCCCTTCATCCCCCAGCCTGTATTGATACTGGAGATTGCCCTGATGCAGGTGCAGGACCCTGCACTTGGCCTTGTTGAAGATCATGAAGGTTGCATGGTCCCACCACTCTAGCCTGTCAAGGTCCCTCTGGATGGCATCCCTTCCCTCTAGGGAATCAACTGCACCACTCAGCTTGGTGTCGTCTGCAAACTTTGTGAGGATGCACTCAATCCTGCTGTCTATGTCATTGATGAAGATATTAAATAGTATTAGTCCCAGTACGGACCCTTCAGGGACACCACTCATTACTGGCTTCCACATGGACATTGAGCCATTGACTGAAACCCTTTGGATGGAAACATCCAGCCAGTTCCTTATCCATCTGACAGTCTGTCATGGTTTAACCCCAGCCGGCAAGTAAGCACCACACAGCTGCTTGCTCACTCCCCGCCCCAGTGGGATGGGGAGAGAATTGGAAGAGTAAAAATGAGAAAACTCGTGGGTTGAGATAAGAACAGTTTAATAATTGAAATAAAATATAATAATAATAATAATGATGATGATGATGATGATGAAAAGGAAAATAACAAAAAGAGAGAGAGATAAAACTGAGGAAAAAAAAGGGATGCAACCGCTCACCACACGCCAACCGATGCCCAGCCAGTCCCCGAGCAGCAATCGCGCCCCCTGGCCAATGCCCCCCAGCTTATATACTGAGCATGACGTCATATGGTACGGAATACACCGTTGGCCAGTTTGGGTCAGCTGTCCAGGCTATGCTCCCTCCCAGCTTCTCGTGCACCTGGCAGAGTATGGGAAGTTGAAAATTCCTTTATTTAGTATAAATGCTGCTTAGCAACAACTAAAACATCAGTGTGTTATCAAAATTATTCTCATCCTAAATCCAAAACACAGCACTATACCAGCTACCAGGAAGAAAATTAACTCTATCCCAGACGAAACCAGGACAGTATCCACCCCTTATTCCATACCACCTACGTCATGACCAGGTCCCATATTTTCCAACACATTTTGATTAATCACCACAGCTTTTCTTGTCTTTTGATATATACACACACAGATATAATTCCCTTAGTCTCTGGGCCATCCCTCTGAAATGTCCATTGAGTTCATTTAGTCCATGACTTTGGGCTCCATCAGTCAGAACAGTCCTTCAGGGCAGGAGAGATGGTGTGTGGTGTTGGATTGTTGCATCCTGAAGCCAGTTCTGGTACCATCACCGCTGCGCTTTGCTCGGTTTCATCAAACTTCATTCTTCATTGATCTGGGTGATTCTTACTGTAATACCATTGATATGGCATATAGCAACCATAGTAGTGATGACATACAGTATTACGTAGCAATTAACATCATGTAATTCAAATCATTGGCTATTCTGACACAAAATCAAAACCCCTTGAGGTACACACCGGACTTCCCCATCCTTTCGCATTACCCACCAAGTGCACCCAGGTCCTTGAGCAAAAGCAATCCCACGGATGGGTTTTCCCTTGCCAGAGGCAGGAGTAACCCAGACTGTCTTCCCCAGCATATTCCTTATGTGCACAACAGGGACTTTATACCCCTCTACAGTACGTAAGAGTTTTGATTGGGCAGGGCCAGCTCGATTGGCAGACCCCCTGGTGTTGACTAACCAGGTGGCTTTTGCTAAATGTGTATCCCAATGCTTGAATGTCCCACCACCCATTGCTCTCAGCGTAGTCTTTAGCAGACCATTGTATCGTTCGATTTTCCCAGAGGCTGGTGCACGATAGGGGATGTGATAGACCCACTCAATGCCGTGCTCTTTGGCCCAGGTGTCTATGAGGGTGTTTCGGAAATGAGTCCCGTTGTCTGACTCAATTCTTTCTGGGGTGCCATGTCGCCATAGGACTTGCTTTTCAAGGCCCAGGATAGTGTTCCTGGCGGTGGCGTGGCGCACAGGATATGTTTCTAACCATCCGGTGGTTGCTTCCACCATGGTGAGCGAGTCATAGTGCTTGCCGTGGCGGGTTTGTGGGAGTGTGATATAATCAATCTGCCAGGCCTCCCCATATTTGTATTTCAACCATCGTCCTCCATACCAAAGAGGCTTTACTCGCTTGGCTTGTTTGATTGCAGGGCATGTTTCACATTCATGGATAACCTGTGCAATAGCGTCCATGGTCAAGTCCACCCCTCGATCACGAGCCCATCTATATGTTGCATCTCTTCCTTGATGGCCTGAGGCATCATGGGCCCACTGAGCTAAAAATAATTCACCCTTATGTTGCCAGTCCAGATCCACCTGAGCCACTTCAATCTTAGCAGCCTGGTCCACCTGCTGGTTGTTTTGATGTTCTTCAGTGGCCCGACTCTTGGGTACGTGAGCATCTACGTGACGTACTTTTACAACCAGGTTCTCTACCCGGGCAGCAATATCTTGCCACAATGCGGCAGCCCAGATGGGTTTACCTCTGCGCTGCCAGTTGTTCTGCTTCCACTGCTGCAACCACCCCCACAGGGCATTTGCCACCATCCATGAGTCAGTATAGAGATAAAGTCCTGGCCATTTTTCTCATTCAGCAATGTCTAAAGCCAGCTGGATGGCTTTCACCTCTGCAAACTGGCTCGACTCACCTTCTCCTTCAGCAGTTTCTGCAACTTAGCGTATAGGACTCCATACAGCAGCCTTCCACCTCCGATGCTTTCCCACAAGGCGACAGGACCCATCAGTGAACAGGGCATATTGCTTCTCATTTTCTGGTAGTTTGTTATACAGTGGGGCCTCTTCAGCACGTGTTACCTCCTCCTCTGGGGATATTCCAAAATCTTTGCCTTCTGGCCAGTTCGTGATCACTTCCAAGATTCCTGGGCGACTGGGGTTTCCTATTCGAGCCCGTTGTGTGATCAGTGCGACCCACTTACTCCACGTAGCATCGGTTGCATGATGTGTAGAGGGGACCCTCCCTTTGAACATCCAGCCCAGCACCGGCAGTCGGGGTGCCAGGAGGAGCTGTGCTTCAGTGCCAACCACTTCCAAAGCAGCTCAAACCCCTTCATATGCTGCCAATATCTCCTTCTCGGTTGGATTGTAGTGGGCCTCGGGTCCTCTGTATCCCCGACTGCAGAACCCTAAGGGTCGACCTCGAGTCTCCCCTGGTGCTTTCTGCCAGAGGCTCCAGGTAGGGCCATTCTCCCCGGCTGCGGTGTAGAGCACATTCCTTACATCTTGTCCTGCCCGGACTGGCCCAAGGGCTACTGCCTGAACTATCTCCTGTTTAATTTGTTCAAAGGCTTGTTGTTGCTCAAGGCCCCTTTTGAAGTCGTTCTTCTTCCTGGTCACGTGATAGAGAGGGCTTACAATCAGGCTGTAATCTGGAATATGCATTCTCCAAAAGCCCACAACTGCTAAGAAAGCTTGTGTTTCATTTTTGCTAGTTGGTGGGGACATGGCTGTTATTTTGTTGATCACATCCATTGGGATCTGACGACGTCCATCTTGCCATTTTATTCCTAAAAACTGTATCTCCTGTGCAGGTCCCTTGACCTTACTTTGTTTTATGGCAAAGCCGGCCTCCAGAAGGATTTGAATTATTCTCTCCCCTTTCTCAAAAGCTTCTTCTGCTGTGCTGCCCCATACGATGATGTCATCAATGTATTGCAGGTGTTCTGGAGCCTCACCCTGTTCCAGTGCGGTGTGGATCACTCCATGGCAAATGGAAGGGCTGTGTTTCCACGCCTGGGGCAGTCGGTTCCAGGTGTACTGGACGCCCCTCCAAGTGAAAGCAAACTGTGGCCTGCACTCTGCCGCCAAAGGGATTGAGAAGAACGCATTAGCAATATCATTTATGGCGTACCACTTGGCTGCCTTTGACTCCAGTTCGTATTGAAGTTCTAGCATGTCCGGCACGGCAGCACTCAGTGGCGGCGTGACTTCGTTCAGGCCACGATAGTGTACTGTTAGTCTCCACTCTCCATTAGACTTTCGCACTGCCCATGTGGGCCTGTTAAAGGGTGAGCGAGTCTTGCTGATCACTCCTTGGCTCTCCAGTCGACGAATCAGCTCATGGATGGGAATCAGGGAGTCTCGGTTGGTGCAGTATTGTCGCCGGTGCACTGTTGTGGTAGCGATTGGTACCTGCTGTTCTTCAACCCTCAGCAACCCCACAACAGAAGGGTCCTCTGAGAGACCAGGCAAGGTGGACAGCTGTTTAGTTTCCTCCGTTTCCAGGGCAGCTATACCAAAAGCCCACCGGTACCCTTTTGGGTCCTTGAAATACCCTCTCCTGATGTAGTCTATGCCAAGGATGCACGGAGCCTCTGGGCCAGTCACAATGGGGTGCTTCTGCCACTCATTCCCGCTTGGGATCACTTCGGCCTCCAATACAGTTAACTCTTGAGATCCCCCTGTCACTCCAGAAATACAGATGGGTTCTGCCCCTTTATAGCCTGATGGCATCAGGGTACACTGTGCACTGGTGTCTACGAGAGCCTTATACTCCTGTGGGTCTGATGTGCCAGGTCATCGAATCCACACAGTCCAGTAAACCCGGTTGTCCCTTTCCTCCACCTGGCCGGAGGCAGGGCCCCTCTAGTCCTGGTCATCATATTCGCTATCCACTTCTTGTAAGTATGAATCAGAAGTCCCTTTATTAAGGTCGGAAGTGGAATCAGCCCTTCTACTCTGTCTGGGGAACTGCCCACTCGAGACTGGAGCAGCATTTTTCCTGGCAGAACCCCCTTTTGTGGTTGTTTTTCCTTGCAACTCACGTACCCGTGCCTGTAGGGCTGAGGTAGGTTTTCCATCCCACTTCCTCATGTCCTCTCCGTGGTCACGCAGGTAAAACCACAGGGTGCCCCGGGGTGTGTACCCACGATATCTCCTCCCTTGAGCAGAGGGACGCTTACTCCTAATGGCTGAGACACTGGCCCGTGCAGGTGGGGAGCAGGACATATCCTCTTTGAGTTGCTGGACCTCCTGAGACAGTTTCTCCACAGCAGAGGCACAGGCCCGTAGGGAGGAAGAGAGACTTTCTTCATATTGCCGGAGTTGGCCAGACAATTCATCCACTGTTTGTTCCTCTCCATCTTTCCAGGTCATTATTGCCAATGAGTTGGCATGTGACGCTGGTGCGCTCCGTACAAACTTCCGCCACATGGGTCGGGTGCGTTTGACTTCATCTGGGTCTTTGGATAACTGCTCGTTGTTCAGATCATCATAAATCACCTCCAGCACGGCTAATTCCCTCAGGTACTGGATACCTCTCTCCATGGTGGTCCACTTGCCTGGGTGACATATAACATCTTCCTTGAAGGGATACCTTTCCTTCACACCTGACAGGAGTCGCCTCCAGAGGCTGAGGGCTTGTGCCCCTTTTCCAATTGCTTTGTCAATGCCCCCTTCCCTAGAAAGGGATCCCAGCTGCTTGGCTTCCTTACCCTCTAATTCCAGGCTACTGGCCCCGTTATCCCAGCATCGGAGCAGCCAGGTGACAATGTGCTCGCCTGGAGGACGGCTGAAGTCTTTTCGCATATCTCGCAGCTCATTCAGGGATAGGGATCGGGTGGTTACCATCTCATTTACAGGTTCTGCCTCTTCCTCCTCCTGTTCTCCTGATGGCCCTGGTTCATTTTCATCCCTTACTAAACGAGCTGATTTTCTTGTGCATTTTCTTTTTTTTATAGGGGCGACTGATACTGGCATGGGTTGGTTCCCTGTTGCAGGGGGCGGAGTAGCTGCCGTGCCTGCCGTGGGGGTGGGGTAGCCGCTGTGCTTGCTGTGGGGGGTGGAGTAGCCACAGGGCCTGTTGCTTTGTCATCAGCTGCAGAGACGTTTCCTTCCCCTTGGGGGTTCTGAGTGGTGTTAAGCAGGGCTCGGTAGGCATGGGCCAGGCCCCAGCACATTGCAGTGATTTGTGTCTCCCTAGAATGGCCAGGGTGACAGCATGCTTTCTCCAAATATTCTACTAATTTTTCAGGATTCTGCCCTTGTTCAGGGGTGAAGTTCCAGAACACTGGGGGTGCCCACCGTCCTAGGCATTTGCCCATGCTATCCCACTCGCCCTGCCACTCATAACTATCCAGCCTTGGGGCAGATCTCTGGATGACATTCTTAAATTGCTTACTAACCTTGGATAAAACCACAACAATATTCCCAAGGAGTACCAATAGATGTATCTTATCTACCCAGGGATGTTCAAGGTACTGACAAGTTATCTTAACGAAGGAGATGACATCATAGAGGAAGGTAGCGAGGGTGCCATTCTCTATTTCCTCCATAAAAAATCTCTCAGAGGAAGAGGTATAATTGCTAATGGTCTCCATGAGGTGGTACCCGAAATACAGTAAAGGCTTCATTACAAATCCCAAATACCAAATAACCCCCAATGCCAGCGTTTTAGTAACAAATCTCCCAGGCAAAACATCATTAATCACTGCAGAGCACAGCAGACTACAAAACCCAACTCCAATCTTTAACAGGTACAGTAAAAACAAGAGCATGATGCAGAACAAATTAATATGTTAACAGATATAAATTCCTTAATATGCTCTAATTAATCTGTTGTTATCTCAACCCTTCGCTGCCCCACGTTGGGCGCCAAAAAGGACTGTCGTGGTTTAACCCCAGCCAGCAGCTAAACCCCATGCAGCCGCTCACTCACCCCCCACCTCTGGTGGGATGGGGGAGAGAATCGGGAGGGCACAAGTAGGAAAACTCCCGGGTTGAGATAAAAACAGTTTAATAATTGAAATAAAACAAAGTAGAACAGTAATAATAACAATGAGAACAACAACAATAACAGAATATACAATGCAGACGATGCACAATGCAACTGCTCATGGACCGCCGACCGCGTGTCACGAAGCGGGTGCGAGCCCCCTCCCACACCTGGTTTTTATACTGAGCATGATGTCACATGGTATAGAATACCCCATTGGCCAGCTGGGTCCACCACCCTGGCTGTGCTCCCCCCGGTGCAAGCACCACCCAGCAACAGCCAAAGCATCAGTGGGCCATCAAGGCTCCTTTCACACTAAACCCAAAACACAGCACACCCCCCAAGCTACTGAGAAGAAAGATAACTGTGTCCCAGACGGAATCAGGACAGATGGCTCCCGAAGTACGGGGATGATGGCGCTGCTGAGTATAACCTCACAACCAGTAATTTTATCATAGCATAAGCCAGTGTTTCACAGTACAGCAAAGCGATAACTTTAATCCAACTCCCAGAGGTGATAAACAGCACCACAGGGAGTGTATACAGTAAATAAGGTATTATATAAAACAACTCTGAGAACAAGGACAACAACTCTGAGAGCAAATGAATCAACATTGTGACCAGCGACTATTAAACTAATATAATGAATGCTTATCACAAATTTGTTTTAACCCGCTCTGGTCAGATATGTCATTATCTCAAACCCTTTCTGCCCCACATTGGGCGCCAAAAAGGACTGTCGTGGTTTAACCCCAGACGGCAACTAAGCACCACGCAGCCGCTCACTCACTCGCCGCCCCAGTGGGATGGGGGAGAGAATTGGAAGAGTAAAAGTGAGAACACTTACGGGTTGAGCTAAGAACAGTTTAATAACTGAAATAAAATAAAATAATAATAATAATAATAATAATAATAATAATAATTGTAATGAAAAGGAAAATAACAAGAAAGAGAGAGAAACATAACCCAGGAAGAACAAGTGATGCAACTGCTCAGCACCCGCTGACTGATGCTCAGCCTATAGGAAAACCTATCTTGACCCTAGAGGCACAGGTACGTGAGTTGCAAGGAAAAACATTCACAAAAGGGAGTTCTTGTAGGAAAATTGTTGTCCAGTCTCCAATGGGCAGTTCCCCAGACAGAGTAGAAGGGCCAATCTTACACCTGATCTTAATGAAGGGACTTCTGATTCATACTTAAAAGAAGTGGGTAACAAATACTATGACCAGAACTAGAGGGGCCCTGCCTCCAGCCAGGTGGAGGAAAGGGACAACTGGGTTTATTGAACTGTGTGGATTCGATGGCCTGGCACATCAGACCCACAGTGATGGGAAACTGGTGCACAGTGTACCCTAATGCCATATCATGGTTAAACCCCAGCCTGCAACTAAGCACCACACAGCTGCTCGCTCACTCCCCCTCCAGTGGGATAGAGGAGAGAATCGGAAGGGTAAAAGTGTGAAAACTCATGGGTTGAGATAAAGACAGTTTAATAAGTAAAGCAAAAGACACGCACGCAAGCAGAGCAAAACAAGGAATTCATTCTCTACTTCCCATCGGCAGGCAGGTGTTCAGCCATCTCCAGGAAAGCAGGGCTCCATCACACTTAATGGTTACTTGGGAAGACAAAATGCCATAACTCTGAACGACCCCCCACTTCCTTCTTCTTCCCCCAATTTTTATGCTGGGGGATATGCATGATGCCATATGGTATGGAATACCCCTTTGGTCAGTTGGGGTCAGCTGTCTCAACTGTCCCCCCTTCCAACTTCTTGTGGACCCCCAGCCTACTTATTGTGGGGTGGTGTGAGAAGCAGAAAAGGCCTTGGCATAGACTACCTCAGGAGAGGGTATTTCAAGGACCCAAAAGGGTACCAGTGGGCTTTTGGTATAACTGCTCTGGAGACGGAGGAATTTAAACAGCTGTCCACCTTGCCTGGTCTCTCGGAGGACCCTTCTGTTGCGGGGTTGCTGAGGGTCAAAGAACAACAGGTGCCTATCGCTACCACAACAGTGCACAGGCAGCAATACCGCACCAACCGAGACTCCCTGATCCCCATCCATGAGCTGATTCGTCGACTGGAGAGCCAAGGAGTGATCAGCAAGACTCGCTCACCCTTTAACAGGCCCACATGGGCAGTGCGAAAGTCTAATGGAGAGTGGAGACTAACAGTAGACTACCGTGGCCTGAACGAAGTCACGCTGCCGCTGAGTGCTGCTGGTCCGGACACGCTAGAATTCCAATACGAACTGGAGTCAAAGGCAGGCAAGAGGCATGCCACAAATGATATCGCTAATGCGTTCTTCTCAATGCCTTTGGCGGCAGAGTGCAGGCCACAGTTTGCTTTCACTTGGAGGGGCGTCCAGTACACCTGGAACCGACTGCCCCAGGGGTGGAAACACAGCCCTTCCATTTGCCATGGAGTGATCCACACTGCACTGGAACAGGGTGAGGCTCCAGAACACCTGCAAAAAATTGATGACATCATTGTATGGGGCAATAGAGCAGAAGAGGGTTTTGAAAAAGGGGAGAGAATAGTCCAAATTTTTCTGAAAGTTGATTTTGCCATAAAAAAAGGTAAGGTCAAGGGTCCTGCCCAGGAGATCCAGTTTTTAGGAATAAAATGGCAAGATGGACGTCGTCAGATCCCAATGGATGTGATCAACAAAATAACAGCCATGTCCCCACCAACTAGCAAAAAGGAAACACAAGCTTTCTTAGGTGTTGTGGGCTTTTGGAGAATGCATATTCGAAATTACTTGAGGTCGACCCCTGGGGTTTTTGGAGTCGGGGATACAAAGGATCCGAGGCCCGCTACACTCCAACTGAGAAGGAGATATTGGCAGCATATGAAGGGGTTCGAGCTGCTTTGGAAGTGGTTGGTACTGAAGCACAGCTCCTCCTGGCACCCCGACTGCCGGTGCTGGGCTGGATGTTCAAAGGGAGGGTCCCCTCTACACATCATGCAACCGATGCTATGTGGAGTAAGTGGGTCACACTGATCACACAACGGGCCCGAATAGGAAACCCCAGTCGCCCAGGAATCTTGGAAGTGATCACGAACTGGCCAGAAGGCAAAGATTTTGGAATATCCCCAGAGGAGGAGGTGACACGTGCTGAAGAAGCCCCACTGTATAATAAACTACCAGAAAATGAGAAGCAATATGCCCTGTTCCATGATGGGTCCTGTCGCCTTGTGGGGAAGCATTGGAGGTGGAAAGCTGCAGTATGGAGTCCTATACGACAAGTCGCAGAAACTGCTGAAGGAGAAGGTGAATCGAGCCAGTTTGCAGAGGTGAAAGCCATCCAGCTGGCCTTGGACATTGCTGAACGAGAAAAATGGCCAGGACTTTATCTCTATACTGACTCATGGATGGTGGCAAATGCCCTGTGGGGGTGGTTGCAGCAGTGGAAGCAGAATAACTGGCAGCGCAGAGGGAAACCCGTCTGGGCTGCCGCACTGTGGCAAGATATTGCTGCCCGGGTAGAGAACCTGGTTGTCAAAGTACGTCACGTAGATGCTCACGTACCCAAGAGTCGGGCCACTGAGGAACATCAAAACTAACCGGCAGGTGGATCAGGCTGCTAAGATTGAAGTGGCTCAGGTGGATCTGGACTGGCAACATAAGGGTGAATTATTTTTAGCTCTGTGGGCCCATGACGCGTCAGGCCATCAAGGAAGAGATGCAACATATAGATGGGCTCGTGATCGAGGGGTGGACTTGACCATAGACACTATTGCACACAATACAATGGGCTGCTAAAGACTACACAGAGAGCAATTAGTGGTGGGACATTCAAGCATTGGGATACACATTTGGCAAAGTCCACCTGGTTAGTCAACACCAGGGCATCTTTCAGTTGAGCTGGCCCTGCCCAATCAAAACTCTTACGTACTGTAGAGGGGGATAAAGTCCCTGTAGTGCACATAAGGTATATGCTGGGGAAGACAGTCTGGGTTACTCCTGCCTCTGGCAAGGGAAAACCCATTCGTGGTATTGCTTTTGCTCAAGGACCTGGGTGCACTTGGTGGGTAATGCGAAAGGATGGGCAAGTCCGGTGTGTACCTCAAGGGGATTTGATTTTGGGTGAAAATAGCCAATGATTCGAATTGTATGATGTTAATTGCTACGTAATACTGTATGTCATCACTACTATGGTGGCTATATGCCATATCAATGGTATTACAGAAAGAATCACCCAGATTAATGAAGAATGAAGTTTGATGAATCCAAGCAAAGTGCAGCGATGATAGAACCAGACAAGTGCAGCGGCGATGGAACCATAACTGGCTTCAGAATGTAAAAATCCAACACCACACACCATCTCTCCTGCCCTGAAAGACTGGACATTTTAGTCAATGACTAAATGAACTCAACGGACATTCTAGAGGGGTAGCCCACAGGCTAAGGGAATGATATCTGTGTGTATATATCAAAAGACAGGAAAAGTGGTGGTGTTTAATTGCAATGTATTGGAAAGTGTAGGGCCTAGGCATGATGTAGATGGTATAAAATAAGGGGTGGATACTGTCCTTGTTTCAGCTGGGAAACTTTTTTCTTAGTAGCTGGTATAGTGCTGTGTTTGGGATTTAGTATGAGAATAATGTTGATAGCACAGTGATGTTTTTAGTTGTTGCTAAGTAGTGTTTACACAAAGCCAAGGACTTTTCAGCTTCCCATGCTCTGCCAGGTGCACAAGAATTTGGGAGGGGGCACAGCCAGGACAGCTGACCCAAACTGGCCAAAGGGATATTCCATACCATATCATGTCATGCTCAGTATATAAACTGGGGGGAGTTGGCCACAGGGCGCGATCACTGCTCGGGGACTGGCTTGGTGTCGGTCGGCGGGTGTTGAGCAGTTGCATCACTTGTTTTTTTCCTGGGGTTTGTTTCTCTCTCGTTCTTTTCCTCTTCATTACAACTTATCATTATTATTATTGTTGTTGTTGTTGTTGTTGTTATTGTTATTATTGTTATTATTTTATTTTAAGTGTTAAACTGTTCTTTTCTCAACCCACGAGTTTTCTTACTTTTGCTCTTCCGATTCTCTCCCCCGTCCCACCGGGTCGGGGAGTGAGCGAGCAGCTGCATGGTACTTAGTTGCCATCTGGGGTTAAACCACGACACGTGGGGAGAGAGATTACCATTGAAAACTGAGGCCAAAAAGTGTTGAGTACCTCAGCCTTCTCCATGACGGTTGTCACTAGTTCACATGTCTTATTTATCAGGGTGGGTACATTTTCTTTAATCTTCCTTTTCTGGCCAATCTACCTGTAGAAGCCCTTATTATTCTTCACATCCCGCATCAAATTCAGCTCCAGCTGCGCCTTTGCTTTCCTAATCCCATCCCTATGCATCTGGGCAGTGTCCCTATATTCTTCCCAGGATACATGTCCCTGGTTCCACTCTCTCTGCATTTCCTTCTTACACTTTAGTTTGACCAGAAGGTCCTTACTCAGCCATGCTGGTCTCCTGCCTTCCTTGCCTGATTTCTTACACGTGGGAATCGAGAGGTCTTGTGCTCTAAGAAAGATGTCCTTAAAGAGCTGCCAGCTCTCTTCTGCTCCTTTGTCCCCGAGGGCAGTTTCCCAGGGGGTCCCATCCACTAGTTCCTTAAACAACTGAAAGTTTGCTCTCCTAAAATTAAGGGTCCTGACTCTACTCTTCACTTGGCCCATATCCTTCAAGACTCTGAATCCCACCAGGGCATGAACACTGCAGCCCAGGCTGCCACCAATCTTGACCTCTCCAAGTAGTTCCTCTGTGTTGGTAAGCAACAGGTCTAGTAACCCTTCTCCTCTGGTCGGGCTGTCTCTCACCTGGATTAAGTAATTGTCCTCGACGCACTCCAAGAGTCTCCTGAACTGCTCACACCTTGCTGTGCTGCTTTTCCAGCAGATGTCAGGGTGACTGAAGTCCCCCAGCAGGATCAGGGCCTGCAAGCACGATGCTTCCTGTAGTTGAAGTAAGAATGCTTCGTCCACAGGCTCCCCTTGGTTGGGTGGTCTGTAGTAAACACCAACCATGAGGTTTCCTTTGTTGGCTTGGCCAACAAAGGAAATTTTAATCCATAATCTCTCAACCTGTTCATCGCTGTTTTTCAAAGACAGCTCTGTGCAATCCATTTTTTCACATAGAGGGCACCCCCCCGCTCCTCCTTCCTTGCCTGTCCCTTCTGAACAGCTTATAGCCATCGATTGCAGCACTCCAGTCGTGCAATTCATCCCACCACATTTCAGCGATAGTGATTAGATCATAGCTTTCTAGCTGCACAGTGGCTTTCAGCTCCTCCTCTTTGTTACCCATGCTGTGTGCATTGGGATAGAGGCACTTCAGCTGGGCTATCAGCCTTGTCACCTTTTTAGAGGAACATGCCCTAATTCCTTTGAGGCACTTCACAGGTGTTTCCCTGTTGGTCCCTAATACCTCAGCAGCCCCTGGCTCCTGTCTGCTCCTCAGAACTCCATCCCCTTCCCAATGCTAAGTCTAGTTTAAAGCCCTCCTTATAAGTCTGGCCAGCTTGTTGGTGAAGACCCTCTTGCCCCACTTGGTTAGGTGAATCCCATCAGCTCCCAACAGACCCAGCTTCTCAAAGGTAGATCCATGGTCATAGAAGCCAAAACCTTGAGTATGGCACCAGCCACACATCCAGGCATTCACCTGTTCAACTCATCTTCTCCCTCCTGAACCCCTTCCTCTGACTGGGAGGATAGAGGAGAACACCCCTTGTGCTCCTGATCCTTTTAACATTGCTCTGAGGGACATATAGTCTCTTTTGATGGTTCTAAGTTGCCTCGTCGCAGTATCATTGGACCCTACATGGAATAGTAGGCGTCGATGGTAATCTGTAGGGTCCACCAGGCTCGGCAGCCTCTCAGTGACATCGTGAATGCGAGCTCCTGGTAGGCAGCAAACTTCTCTAGAGAAATTGTCTGGACGGCAAATGGGTGCTTCGGTGCTTCTCAGTAAGAAGTCTCCATTTACTAATACTTTCCGTGCTTTTCTGGTGGCGCTGGTTCTAATGCGGGTGGGTGGTTGGATCAACTTTGCATGGTCAGCTTTTCCTGGATCTTGTCCGTTACTCATGTGCTCTTCGTTCTCCAACCCCAGAGCATCGTATCTGTTAGGTAGGGGCACTTTAGGGGAAGGGGGAAGGTTCTTCCTTCTGCCCCGAGCAGAGACAAAGGGTCCACTCTCCTTCATCTCATGAGTTACTTGTGTCAGTCAGCTCGAGGTTGAATTCAGGCTTACCTTCCCCTTGCACAGCCTTAAGGCCGGGCTGTCGCTCAGCCTGGGACAGCGCACAATACCATGTATCAATCTCCTGCTCACATTCCCAGATACTGTGCTGCCTGTTCACCTTTTTAACAGGACTGAGATCTGATAAATATGGCATCTCAGTATACCAACATTCAAAAAAGAATGTGGTATTTAAATTGAATCGTTCTTAACAGATGGCAAGCAGGTTTCCCAAGCTCCTCAGTAATATCTGGTTATGTTCTTTGTGGAGATTGGAAAATAGCTGTGACGTGTTTCGTTTCTCAGGATTGTTACTGACACTTTTAGGTTCCTAATACACATTGATTTTAACAAAGATGCATACCTAGGCTGTATCTGCTGTACGTTTACACTTCCTACATATTTTAATTTTACATATGTTATTCTTTATTACAAATGAAGAGTGATGGCTGTTCTCCTAATCACTATCACACCAAATTGGAGCATGGGAAATTCTGATTAGATATAAGGATTATTTTTTTTCTTTTTTACCATGAGGGTGGTCAAATACTGGAATAGGGGCCCAGAGAGCTTGTGGAATCTCCATCCTTGGAGCTATTCAAAGCTCAACTCGGTAAGACTAGTGCACCGGGGCTAGTGTTTGTTATGATCCCAGTAAGAAAGGCACTCAAATCCCATGAGGTTTTGATTAAAAGGCCGTTTATTGGAGCTAACACTAGAAGGAAAAAGAGGATTGGTAATCTTACATCCCTTCAGATGCTGGGAACCCCGAGTTGTGCAGCAATGGATGGACCTCCAATCAGGGCGCAGCATGCTATGCAGATCCCATTCATGAAAAGGTTCATTGGCATTTTGGTCTTTAGAGCTCTTATAGTATTTTCTATAGAGAAAACAATTCTGTTAATCATTTCTACTGTCAAACAAAACAATATTCACATGTGAACATGCTGCTTCACTTCAAGATAAATACATGTACATGTACAATGGTCTTCCAGTTAGGCTCACTAAAAAGACCTCAAGCAATCTGATCTAAATATACCTGCTTTGAGCCAGAGCTTGGACTAGATGACCTTTGGAGGTCCCTTCCAACCTAAATTATTCTATGATTCTAAGTCATGTCCCGTGCTATATAATGAGTGCAACCTTTAATACTAATGATGTTAGATTGCAGGTCCATAGTATTGAACTCAGGTTCATTGCATAAAGATACACAGGATCTTCGCTGAGTTCTTCTTTTACAAATATCACATAAAAACAGAATAGTCCTAATAATTAATCCAAAATGATAACTTATTAGAAACACTAACTTTTTTTTTTTTAACGGAGCTTGTAAATGTCATTCAAGTCATGGAAATCCTGCCATTGCAGGGGAAGACCTAAAAAGCTTAGTCTATTTAGCTTATCCAAGAGAAAGTTAATGAGAGTGACTTGACCATGGGTACCTATGAGCTACTACACAGAGAAATGATTTTGGATGCGTAGATCTGTCAAGGGAAGGCTGAGCAACATCATATGAGGAGTTGAAATCAGATAATTCAAGCTAGAAACTATCCACAGTTTTGGGTGTTGGGGTTTTCTGGTTTTATTTTGGAGGAGGGGGTGTTGTGGTTTTTTGGGTTTTAAGAACAAGATTAATTAACTGTTGGAAATTTCTCTTTGAGGGTTAAGTGACCTCAAGCATTCACAGGGTGAAACTGTGTTAACATTATTGACAACAGTTGCAACATGCCAACTTGCTACCCCAGGATAACTGGTTTATATATCAATCCCATCAACTTTAGCTAACTCAGGCTCTATTCTCTTGTGACTGTGAATGAATGCAAAATGTATGTTTATGATGAATATTTGAAAAAACTCTTTATGTTCTTATTCTAGTTTGTATTGAATAATAATGGCAGTTCAGCTACACAGTTGGCTTTTTTTCTTGCGACTGTTCAGGGTTGGAATTGTTCTTTTCCCTTCCAGTTATAGCTGGACCTCTGTGTGTAAAAATAGAGGAACCGCTGCAATGACCTTCTGAAATCTAATACTGGTTCTATTAATTAAAAAGGCATTAAGTTTCATTCTTGTGGGTAACCCGGACAGTGAATGCTCATGAAGCATTAGAAGACTAGTCAGGCAAAAATGCTAGAATGCCTGTGTGGATGACCAAGGAGCTCCTGGCCAAAATCAAACACAAAAAGGAAGTATACAGAAGGTGGAAGCAGGGACAGGAAACCTGGGAGGAATACAGAGACATTGTCCAAGCATCCAGGGATGAGGTTAGGAAAGCCAAGCCAAAGCCCACCTATAAATGAATCTGGCCAGGGATGTCAAAGACAAATAGAAGGGCTTTTTAAGTACATAGGTGACAAAAGGAAGACTAGGGAAAATGTGGGACCATTACTCAACGAGATGGGGGACCTGGTGACACTGGACATGGAAAAGGCTGAGGTACTGAATGCCTCCTTCACCTCAGTCTTTCCTGGCAAGACCAGCCTTCAGGAATCCCAGGTCCCAGAGACCAGGGGGAAAATCTGGAGCAAGGAAGATGTACCCTTGGTGGAAGAGGATCAGGTCAGGGAATACTTAAGCAACCTGGACATACATAAGTCCATGGGCCCTGATGGGATGCACCCACGAGTGCTGAGGGAGCTGACAGATGTCATTGCAAGGCCACTCTTGATAATCTTTGCTTGATCATGGTGATTGGGAGAGGTGCCTGAGGACTGGAGGAAAGCAAATGTCCCTCCTATCTTCAAGAAGGGCAGGAAGGAGGACCCAGGGAACTACAGGCCGGTCAGCCTCACCTCCATTCCTGGGAAGGTGATGGAGCAGCTAATCCTGGAAACCATTTCCATGCACACGAAGGACCAGAAGGTGATTGGGAGTAGCCAGCATGGATTCACCAAGCAGAAGTCATGCCTGACCAAACCTGATAAACTTCTATGATGAAATGACTGGCCTGGTGGTTGAGGGGAGAGCAGTGTATATTGTCTACCTATACTTGAGTAAGGTTTTTGACACTGTCTCCCATAAAATACTCATGCAGAAGCTGATGAAGTATGGGCTGGATGAGCAGACAGTGAGGTGGATTGAAAACTGGCTGAACGGCCAGGCCCAGAGGGTGGTGATCAGCAGCACAAAGTCTCAAAAAGTATTTAAAAGTATCTCACAAAGTGTCTCACAAAGTCAGTGGGTGGTGAGCAATAGCATTGTGCATCACTTGTTTTGTATATTCTTTTATCATTATTATTATTTTCCCTTCCTTTTCTATCCTATTAAATTGTCTTTATCTCAACTCACGAGTTTTACCTTTTTTTCCAATTCTCGCCCCCATCCTACTGTGGGGGGAGTGACTTTAAAAGTATCTCACAAAGTATTTAAAAGACGTGTAGATGAGGCGCTTAGGGACATGGTGTAGTGGGTATGGTGGTGTTGGGTTGACGGTTGGACTCGATGATCTTAGAGGTCTTTTCCAACCTTAATGATTCTATGATTCTATGATTCATTGGAGGCCAGTAACTAGCTGTGTGCCCCTGGGATTAACATTGGGGTCAACATCTTCATTACTGATCTGGCTGATGGGGCAGAGTGTACCCTCAGCAAGTTTGCAGATGACACAAAACTGGGAGGAGTGGCTGATATGCCAGAGGGTTGTGCTGCCATCCAGAGGGACCTGGACAGACTGGAGAAATGGGCTGACAGGAACCTCATGCAGTTCAACAAGGGGAGGTGCAAAGTCCTGCACCTGGGGAGGAACAACCCCAGGCACCAGTACATGCTGGGGGCCACCCAGCTGGAAAGCAGCTCGGCAGAAAAGGACCTGGGGGTCCTGGTGGACACCAACGTGAACATGAGCCAGCAGTGTGCCCTTGCAGCAAAGAGGTTAAATGGTGTCCTGGGCTTCATTAGGAGGAATGTTGCCAGCAGGTGGAGGGAGATGATCCTTTCCCCTCTGCTCAGCACTGATGAGGCCACACCTGGAGTATTGTGTCCAGTTCTGGGCTCCCCAGTACAAGACAGACATGGACACGCTGGACACAGTCCAGCGAAGGGCCACGAAGATGACTAAGGAACTAGAGCATCTCTCCTATGAGAAAAGGCTGAGCGAGCTGGGACTGTTTAGCCTAGAGAAGAGAAGGCTCGGGGCGGGGATCTCATCAATGTATATAAATACCTGAAGGGAGGGTGCAAAGAGGACAGAGCCAGGCTCTTTTTCAGTGGTGCTCAGTGACAAGAAAAGAGGCAATGTGCACAAATGGAAACACAGGAGGTTCCGTCTGAACATCAGTGTCGTGGTTTAACCCAGCAGGCAGCTAAACACCACATACCCGTTCGCTCACTCCCCCCCACAGTAGGATGGGGGTGAGAATTGGAAAAAAAGGTAAAACTCGTGAGTTGAGATAAAGACAATTTAATAGGATAGAAAAGGAAGGGAATAATAATAATAATGATAAAAGAATATACAAAACAAGTGATGCACAATGCTATTGCTCACCACCCACTGATTTATGCCCAGCCAGTTCCCGAACAGCAGCCACGCCCCCCCAGCTAACTCCCCCCAGTTTTTATTCAGTATGAAGTTATATGGTATGGAACATCCCTTTGGCCAGTTTGGGTCAGCTGTCCTGGTTGTGTCCCCTCCCAGCTTCGACTGCACCTCCAGCCTCCTCGCTGGCAGGGCAGTATGAGAAGCTGAAAAGTCCTTGATGTAGTTAGTGTAAGCACTGCTCAGCAACAACTAAAACATCAGTGTGTTATCAACATTCTTCTCATCCTAAATCCAAAACACAGCACTATACCAGCTACCAGGAAGAAAATTAACTCTATCCCAGACAAAACCAGGACAGTATCCACCCCTTATTCTATAACATATACGTCATGCCCAGGTCCCATGCTTTCCAATACATCCCAATAAATTACCACCACTTTTCCTGCCTTTTGATATATACACACACAGATATCATTCCCTTAGCCTCTGGGCCATCCCTCTAAAATGTCCATTGAGTTCATTTAGTCCATGACTTTGGGCTCCATCTGTCATAACAGTCCTTCAGGGCAGGAGAGATGGTGTGTGGTGTTGGATTGTTGCATCCTGAAGCCAGTTCTGGTACCATCACCGCTGCACTTGTCTGGTTCTATCCTCGCTGCACTTTGCTTGGTTTCATCAAACTTCATTCTTCATTAATCTGGGTGATTCTTACTGCAATACCATTGATATGGCATATGGCAACCATAGTAGTGATGACATACAGTATTACGTAGCAATTAACATCATGTAATTCAAATCATTGGCTATTCTGACACAAAATCAAAACCCCTTGAGGTACACACCGGACTTCCCCATCCTTTCGCATTACCCACCAAGTGCACCCAGGTCCTTGAGCAAAAGCAATCCCACGGATGGGTTTTCCCTTGCCAGAGGCAGGAGTAACCCAGACTGTCTTCCCCAGCATATTTCTTATGTGCACGACAGGGACTTTATCCCCATCTACAGTACGTAAGAGTTTTGATTGGGCAGGGCCAGCTTAATTAACAAATCCCCTAGTGTTGACTAATCAGGTGGCCTTTGCTAAACGTGTATCCCAATGCTTGAATGTCCCACCACCCATTGCTCTCAGCGTAGTCTCTAGCAGACCATTATATCGTCCGATTTTCCCGGAGGCTGGTGCATGGTAGGGGATGTGATAGACCCACTCAATGCCATGCTCTTTGGCCCAGGTGTCTATGAGGGTGTTTCGGAAATGAGTCCCGTTGTCTGACTCAATTCTTTCTGGGGTGCCATGTCGCCATAGGACTTGCTTTTCAAGGCCCAGGATAGTGTTCCTGGCGGTGGCATGGGGCACAGGATATGTTTCTAACCATCCGGTGGTTGCTTCCACCATGGTGAGCACATAGCGCTTGCCTTGTCGGGTTTGTGGGAGTGTGATATAATCAATCTGCCAGGCCTCCCCATATTTATATTTCAGCCATCGTCCTCCATATCAAAGAGGCTTTACTCGCTTGGCTTGCTTGATTGCAGCGCATGTTTCACATTCATGGATAACCTGTGCAATAGCGTCCATGGTTAAGTCCACCCCTCGATCACGAGCCCATCTATATGTTGCATCTCTTCCTTGATGGCCTGAGGTGTCATGGGCCCACCAAGCTCTAAATAATTCACCCTTATGTTGCCAGTCCAGATCCACCTGAGCCACTTCAATCTTAGCAGCCTGGTCCACCTGCTGGTTGTTTTGGTGTTCTTCAGTGGCCCGACTCTTGGGTACGTGAGCATCTACGTGATGTACTTTTACAACCAGGTTGTCCAGGTCACTATAAACTACCTGCAGCACGCCTAGTTCTCTCAGATACTGCATACCTTTCTCCATGGTGGTCCACTTGCCTGGGTGACATATAACATCTTCCTTGAAGGGATACCTTTCCTTCACGCCTGACAGGAGTCGCCTCCAGAGGCTGAGGACCTGTGTCCCTTTTCCAATTGCTTTGTCAATGCCCCCTTCCCTAGCAGGGGATCCCAGCTGTTTGGCTTCCTTCCCCTCCAATTCCAGGCTACTGGCCCCATTATCCCAGCATCGGAGCAGCCAGGTAACAATATGCTCGCCTGGACAATGGCTGAAATCTTTCCGCATATCTCGCAGCTCACTCAGGGATAGGGATCGGGTGGTTTCCGTCTCGTTTATGAGTTCTTCCTCTTCCTCCTCCTCTCCTCGTGATGTCCCTGCTCTTCCATCATCCCTTTCTAAATGACCTGACCTCCACTTCCAAGATTAACTCTTCTGTACAGGGGCAACGGATACCAGCAAGGGTTGGTCCTCTGGTTCAGCTGTAGTGCCTGTTGCTGGGGTTTGGGTAGCTGCAGTGCTTGTCATGGGGGTTGGAGTAACTGTAGTGCCTGTTGCCAGAGTTTGCGTGGCTGCAGTGCCTGTTGCAGGGGTTGGAGAAGCTACGGTGACTGTTGCCGGGGTTTGAGTAGCCACAGGGGTTGTCATGGGGGTTGGAGTAGCCGCAGCGCCTGTCGTGGGGTTTTGAGTAGCCACCGTGTCTGTTGCCGGGGTTGATCTCCTGCCCACCACCCCTGAGACTCGCCGCTCCGCCCGCCCAGACGAGGCAACGCCGTTTGCCCTCCCTCTTTTCTTGTTCCTGAGGGTTGATCTCTGGACAGTATTCCTGAATAGTTGTTTAACCCTAAAAAAGGCCTG
Source organism: Calonectris borealis (assembly GCF_964195595.1). NCBI lineage: Eukaryota > Metazoa > Chordata > Aves > Procellariiformes > Procellariidae > Calonectris > Calonectris borealis. The sequence continues at coordinate 48,961,822 of NC_134351.1, read as the reverse complement.
AACTACATTCAGGAGACATAGCAATATGAACATGCTTGTTTGAACATCCCAAGGATATTCAAAATTCTCAGGGAATATTGTGGACATCTTCGTGAAGAAAAAGATAGAAGAAAAAGGAGTTTCTGACGATATGGAAGGGAAGATGAACAAGTGGGAGAAAGTGTCCCATCCTGTCTCCCCCTTAAATTCATTCTCCGAGGAGAAAAAAGTGCAATTACTAATAATTTCTAAGAGGTGATTCCCGATGTACAGAGATGATGGCAGTGCCGAGTACAGATACCAGATTAGACTTATGACCAATGATTTTATCACCTCATAAAACAGCAGCAAAATGATAATCTTGGCCCAGTTCCGAATAATGATAAACAGCACAAAAGGGATCACATACTGCAAGTAAGGTATTACATGACCCAACATTGAGAGCCAGCCCCACAACTTTGATAGCCAATACATCAACATTGTGACCAATCAATATAACGAATGCTTATAACAATTTTGCCTTAACACACTTTGGTCCGATCTATCGTTATCTCAACCCTTTGAGCCCCACGTTGGGCGCCAAAAAGGACTGTCGTGGTTTAATCTGGCAGGCAGCCAAATACCACGCAGCCGCTCACTCACTCCCCCCGCCCCCCCAGTGGGACGGGGAGAGAATCCGAAGGGTAAGAGTGAGAAAAACTCGTGGGTTGAGATAAAGACAGTTTAATAGAACAGAAAAGGGAAAATAATGATAATAAATAATGATAGAATATACAAAATGAGTGATGCACAATGCAATTGCTCACCACCCATGCTGACCGATAACCAAGTAGCAATCGGTACTTCCTGGATCACGCCTACCCTTCATATACTGAGCATGACGTCACATGGTATGGAATACCCCATTAGCCAGCTGGGCTGGCTGTCCTGATTATGTTCCCTCCCATCTTGTGTACCTAGCTCAGTCAGTAGGCACGGGAGCTGTCCTTGGACTAGGAGGGCACTTAGCAACAACTGAAAACATCAGTGTGTTATCAACATTCTTCTCATACTAAAACCAAAACACAGCACTAGGAAGAAATTTAACCCTATCCCTGCCGAAACCAGGACAGTTCCTCTCCGTCTTTCCAGGTCGTTACTGCCAATGGGTTGGCGTATGATGATGGTGTGCTCCGTACAAACTTCCGCCACATGGGTCATGTGCACTTGACTTCATCTGGATCTTTGGGTAACTGCTCATTGTCCATCTCATCATAAATCACCTCCAGCACAGCTAATTCCCTGAGGTACTGGATAGCTCTCTCCATGGTGGTCCACTTGCCTGGGCCATATATAACATCTTCCTTTAAGGGATAACTTTCCTTCACACCTGACAGGATTCGCCTCCAGAGGCTGAGGGCTTGTGCCCCTCGTCCAATCACTTTGTCAATGCCTCCTTCCCTAGAAAGGGATCCCAGCTGCTTGGCTTCCCTACCCTCTAATTCCAGGCTACTGGCCCCGTTATCCCAGCATCAGAGCAGCCAGGTGACAATGTGCTTGCCTGGATGAGAACTGAAATATTACCACATATCTTGCAGCTCACTCAGGGATAGGGATCGGGTGGTTACTGCCTCGTTTATGAGTTCTTCCTCTTCCTCCTCCTTTTCTTATGATGGCCCTGCTTCGGAGTAGCCTGCCTCGTCCACTCCTTCCTGCTTCCCCTTCTTATTAGGAGTTTCTTCCCTTACTAAATGAGCTGACTTTCGCATCCAATATTTCTTCTTGTGCATAGGGGCGACTGGTACCGGCATGGGTTGGTTCTCTGGTTCAGCTGCAGTGCCTGTCGCGGGGGTTGGAGTAGCTACAGTGCCTGTCACGGGGGTTGGAGTAGCCGCAGTGCCTGTTGCCGGGTTTGGAGTAGCTGCAGTGACTGTTGCCAGAGTTGGAGTAGCCACAGTACCTGTCATTTTGTCATCAGATCTAGAGACCTTCTCTCCCCCTTAAGGGTTCTGAATAGTGTTGAACAGGGCTCAGTAGGCATGGGCCAGGCCCCAGCACATTGCAGTAATCTGGGTCTCTCTGGAATTGCCAGGGTGACAGCATACGTTTTCCAAATATTTTACTAGTTTTTCAGGATTCTGCACTTGTTCAGGGGTGAAGTTCCAAAACAGTGGAGGTGACCACTCTCCTAGGCACTTGCCCATCCTATCCCACACACCCTGCCACTCATAACTATCCAGCCTCGGGGAAGATCTCTGGGTGGTATTCTTAAATAGTTGTTTAACCTTACACAAAGCCTGAAACACATTCAGGAGACATAGCAATAGGAACATGCTGGTTTGAACATCCCAAGGATATTCAAAATCCTCAAGAGCTATTGTAATCAGCCTGGAGGAGAAGGGGAAGGTGAAGGAGTGGGGGAAAGTTTTCCCCCCTTGTCTCCACCATCAATTGGCTCTCCGAGGAGAAAAGGTAAAGAGTGTAATTATTAATAGTTTCCAAGAGATGGTTCCTGAAGTACAGAGATGACAGCATCACTGAGTACAAATACCAGTTTAGTCTCACGACCTGTAATTTTATCATTTCATAAGCCAGTGTTACCCAGTACAGCAAAATGATAACCTTAATCCAGTCCCCAGAGGTGGTAGCACAACAGGGAACATATACAGCAAGTAAGGTGTTACATAACACAACTCTGAGAACAAGCACAACAACTCTGAGAGCAAATGAATCAACATTGTGACTAGCTACTATTAACCTAATAATGAATGCTTATAACCTATTTGTTTTAACACGCTCTGGTCGGATCTGTTGCTATCTCAACCCTTCGAGCCCCACATTGGGCACCAAAAGGACTGTCGTGCTTTAAGCCAGCAGGCAGTTAAACACCACACAACTGTTTGCTCACTCCCCCCACAGTAGGATGGGGGAGAGAATTGGAAAAAAAGGTAAAACTCATGGGTTGAGATAAAGGCAATTTAATAGGACAGAAAAGGAAGGGAAAATAATAATAATGATAAGAGAATATACAAAACAAGTGATGCACAATGCAATTGCTCACCACCTGTTGCGAATGAGTGGTTTAGAGGCCACTTAAAGAATCACCATCAAAGGTATTAGCAGACAGGGATTTTAATAGAGATTTATAAAGGTGCGACCTAACAGAATTCGATGGCAAGGTTCACTCTATTACTTATTACACGGATGAAACATATAAAGGAAAATCATCTAAGGGTTTATATTTCAGGGACTATATGTGTTTAGCAGCAGTCTAGGGTTCATTCACAGTTTAGCAACACTTAATTATCAACTAATCATTAACAAACTTTAGTCGCAATTAATCATTAACTAATTCAGTATTTGCAAAGTGAGTTAGTAAGTCTACTACAATGACAACTTAATTACAGATTATGCTTACTATCAGTTCACACACACAGAGAAATATATATATATATAAAAAAATATACAGAAGGTATACCTGTTAAAAATTCCCCTCGATTTCAGTGAAGAAATATTCACATTGAATGTCTAGGCATTCCCTCTCAACGGGCGAAGGGTTGAGCTTCGAGGAGTGAAGGGGGTTCAGCCCAGGCCCTGTCATCGGCGACGGTCCTCCAAATATCGCAGACCCGAGAGGTCGCGAGCTCTGAGAGGCGTCCCACTCAGAGGGAGATGCTGGGTGCAGCCCGCTGCGGTCCAGGAGAGCTCAAAGGGCCTCACTTAGGACCACCGTTTATAGGTTCGCAAGATGGTTGGCTTTAGTCATCCGTAAATTTCCATCCTGGCCACAGTCCCAGGTGGTAATTACTAAAAAATTCTCAAGGTTTCGGTGGTGTTCTACTGGACACCCGGGCCAGGCAGTAGGAGTATGTTCCCAGCCTCAGCTATGCAGAGTTTCTGATACAGTCAAGGAGCGCTCAACTGCCAGACTTCAATACACCAAGGCCGAGGTTTCATGGAAATTTCTGAGATCAGCAAGAGGCCCAGATCAACAAGTGGCCCAGGGAAAAAGAGGGGTGTGTGAATGCACCACCATACCACCCAATGACCAATGCCCAGCCAGTTCCCACCCCCCCGGCCAACTCCCCCCAGTTTTTGTTCAGTATGACGTTATATGGTATGGAATACTCCATTGGCCAGTTTGGGTCAGCTGTCCTGGTTGTGTCCCTTCCCAGATTCTTGTGCACCTCCAGCCTCCTCGCTGGCAGGGCAGTATGAGAAGCTGAAAAGTCCTTGACTTAGTATAAGCACTGCTCAGCAACAACTAAAAACATCAGTGTGTTATTAACATTATTCTCATCCTAAATCCAAAACACAGCACTATACCAGCTATTAGGAAGAAAATTAACTCTATCCCAGCTGAAACCAGGACAATCAGGAAAACACTTTTTCTTTGTGAGGGTGACTGAGCACTGGAACAGGTTGCCCAGAGAGGTTGTGGAGTCTCCCTCCTTGGACATATTCAAAAGCTGTCTGGACATGGTCCTGAGCAACCAGCTCTAGGTGGCCCTGCTTGAGCAGGGAGTTTGGACCAGATGACCTCCAGAGGTCCCTTCCAACCTCAACCATTCTGTGATTCTGTGACTATGTAACAGGAGCATATGTCTATGAATCCAGCAATATGGGAAAGTGCTGGGGATGTGCAACCCTTGAATTGTGTTCTTTTATTCCTCAGTCTTAATTATTTGAGAGTTTTGTGCTTCAAACTCCCCGCAAAGTGCTTCCTTCAGCTAAGTGTCAGGAAGTAGCCTAGTTTAGAAGTCAACAGGCTTCAGCCTGGGATCGGGGGGGTGGGGGATGGTGACTGATTGAAATGTTATTGTAGTGCAAGTCCTTTGGGCTGCTGTGCTAAAAAGTATTGAGATCCTGGAAATCAAATGGCTGATGAGATGTATGCTTTCTCTTCTTGTTTGAAAGTGTGTGTGTGGAGCAGGGGAGATATTCAGAGCAGTAAGTGTTTGCACTGCAGAAGAGAATGATGTCACTGGAGACCTAAGGATGCTTTCTTTTTCACCACTAGCTTATTAGCTTGGAGTGTCTTAGTGTTGATGCTGGTGTTGCCAACTTGCATTACAGGACCAACTAGTACCCCAGTTTGCATGGTACAGTATGAAAACAGAACAATAAAGCATTACCAGTTCCTCCACCACCACCACCATTTCAGTGAGCTAACTTATTAGTGCCAAATTATTTTCAAATTAAATTGGAAAACAAAACATTGTTCTCCAGCAGCACACTCTGCTAGAAGCAAACTGATCTGGCTGAAAATGAACCTTGTATGTGCGTATATGTGCGTGTGCACACACACACATATGCACTCTTCAGTTGAATTTAGATTATGACTGGATGAAAGCTAGTGTAAGGCTGGATAAGGATCACAGGGCAGGGGAGAAGGGCTGAGATGTCAAGACCACCCCTTTTCACACCAGCCTGCACTCAGACCCATTACAAGCCTGTGAGAAAGGTGAAGTATTAAGTTCATCAGCCCCAATTTACAGGGAATGAGTTAATAACAACATTGTGGGTGACAGTTTATAAATGTTTTGCCTTGTTCAGGTGAATTCAGAGCCTCTGAGCACCAACAGGTCTCCTTACATAGTTCCACGCTTTACAAAACGTGGTGAATAAGTGATTTATCTGGTATCACAGAGGATACTTGTGTTAGAACTAGGAATAAAACCTAACAGTACTACACTGTAAGTAGCTGTTCTCTCTTTGCAAGATGACATGTATTAATGAAAATACCAGAATAAAGGGAAGAAAAATCACAAATAAAAAATATTTGATATGGTTGGGAAAAGGTATAACAAAGAGGAAATAATTTCAGAACCCTTCAATTCCAGCTTTTTTGTTGTTGTGAAAAGAATTATTATTATTAGATAATAGGTCTTCATAACAATGTTAGAATATATTCATTTCTTGCATTTTGTATTGCTAAAAATGGATTAAATAAATGTAAACAAAATCAGGTTTTGACATTTCGAGTTAAGCTAGTTCATTTCTGATTGCCTCATTAAATGTAACAGGTTGCTTGCTAGCAGCTTCCTTTAGGAAAAAAAATAGCATCAGTTCATTCACATTTTGTAAAAACACATTGAATACAGTTTAGCCAAAGTTTTGGGATCACATTTCCCAAAGTCGAGAACTTTAACAATTAAATACGTAATGTCTCCTTTGGCTGAACATTGACCAGCTGCAGGGTTTGGTTGTTGTTTTTGTTTCTTTTTTGTTTCTGTAATAGAAGTTGACTTTTTGTTTCTATCCAGTCTTTGATGATCCCAGTTTTTGCACGTGAATATGCAAAATCAGCTGATAATTTTAAATATCATCTACTTCCAGGGCTGTTTTTTCACTGCCCTATGTATAGCATGGTGTTCTGCACTGGGGCTGGGGGTGGGGTGAGTTGAGAGAGAGAAACAGTTTAAGGTTCTTTCTGGATCTCAATAAGAAAGGCACAACAACAAATGTTTTAATAAAATAGCGGTTTTAATAAGACAAAATAATAAGAGGAATATAGATAACGAGTAAATCTTACAACCCTTCACATGCTGGTAACCCCGTGTTTGTGCAGCATTGGATGGAGCCTGGATTTAATGGCCTTGACTTGCACAAAACAAGGTTTCAGGACTGACACTTATATCCACATAGAAGACTTCTCACCTCTTGCATGCTGTGAGCATGCAGCTCTCTAAAGCAACAGGTTCCCTCTTGCTTGGGCCTAGAGAGGAAGGAGCCTGTATTGTGCCAGATGGAGGAGTGTTGAGGTGGGGAGAAGAAGGAAGCAGTGACGGGCCTGCAATCCTCTGTTGCTGTGACAATGGCATAGTGCCAACAGAGTGACTAGGAGAGAGGACAGTCCCTGCAGTGCTGCTCAGAGAGGGTGTAGGCATCTAGGAGGAATGGAGGTGGGAGGAAGACTCTGGCTCAAGTGATGAAAAGGCAGACCCTTGAGATAAGAGAGGAGGGGAGATAAACGCTCTCTGGGTATTAGTGGGTGCAGAGCCCTTCTTGCTTGTCAGCTCTGACCAGAAAGATCTTCTAGCTTTATCCTTAGCTATTGTTGTTACTTTAATAAATTGAGGATAATTGTTTGGCTTGAAACAACTATTGCCTTTTGATGTGTAGGTGGGTAAATGAAGCCAGGAACAATCCTTTCTCCTGCCAGTTTGCTTCTTTCTCTTCATCAAGGATACTATAAGTACCCAGTTCATTATAGCTGCTGCTGTTAGCAAAAAGCAACCCAAGCACTTCCTCAACTAGAAATGCAGGATTGATTATATTAGTCTGTACACTGGTCCTGAACCAAATCAGCTCTTGGATAGATTAGTGCCATTGTCTCAGAGTGGAAAATGCCAATGTTAATATAGAGTTTGTCTTGGGTAGATGACTTTGTACAGAGCACAGATGCATGGAATTGGGTCACAGCCAGGTCTGTACCTGAGGAAGGAGGTTAAATGAAGGCTTACTTGCAATGAAATCTCCTATACCAAGCTGCATATAACAAAATGGGACACCCTAGGGAGCTGTGTTCTCTTTAGATTTTAGTTTAGCTCTGACATGATGTAATTTATGGAGGACACAAACATGTTTTCAGTCTTGGCCCAAATTGCTCTGCTGTTTCAGGGTGAGGGCAGGATACCATAACAATACTACCACCAACAATACCATTTTAAGATGGAACAAGCCTACTATTAAATTTCTAGTTTGAAACTGTAGGGAAAGGACTGGAAGCAGAGCGTGTGATATCTACTGAAGGGGCAGGGTGCCTCTATGCAGCTTCTTTGGGACCTTCTGCACTTTTGCACAGCCTCCAAAAAACAGCAGTCCTCAATGGGATGTCCAGGCCCTCTGCTCAATTGTCCCAGCATCAGTGATGGTGGAGATGTTAAGGTATTTTGCTGTGGCTGTAGAAGCAAGAGTTCTAGCTCTGCTTTGCACTTGCATTGTGATGCTCATCACCAGCTGTCAATTGGGCAGGTGAGTCAAAAGTGGTGGAAAGGATGCCAGCCTTAGTTAGCCAAGTTGACCAATGGATTGCCTAGATGTGACCGTGGCTCTCAGCTCTAGTGGGATGAATGAATAAGTTGCTTTTCCATGCTTCATATCTCCAAGAGTTGAGTCTCATAGTTGCATTTTTGAGTGAGACCGTATGTTCACTGTAGCCTTCAATTAATGAACTATGTTGTTGGCAAGTAGCTACTTGTAGCAAGGACAGGGTTTTGCTCAGAGCTGGAATGAACAGCGTGGTTTGAAGGGGTGCATCAGGAGGGTGAGAGCACTGCTGATCTGTGATCTATCCTTAGAGAGTGTCACACAGACCCTCACACCATGTTCATATGTCCCCAGCACCCATATGTTGCACATCATCTCTTTCATGGCAGCCCTTTGTTGTGAACACATCTTCCAGAGTGGATGTTCTTGAGGGTAGTGGTGAATACCCAGGATGACCTGCAGGCACTTGAAAAGCAAACAACACATTGCCCCTAGGTGAAGCTTTTGATTTCAATATACTCTTGGACAGTTGTTGTTCAGGAGCTTGGGGGCAGGGCAGACAGTAAAGTGGTCCTATACCTTTTTTGGAGTCTGGCGAGGGCAATGGTCTGGCATGGTTAGCTCCTTTGGGTGATGATGTGCTAATTCTATGCAGCTTTTACAAGTTTTCCTGGCCTCTGGACCTTTATCAGGTCACAACCTATGTCCCTCCTGGACCCCAACTAATCCTTGGGGAATGCAAGAAGAGTAAACTGTATTTCAAGGCAGAAACTGTACTATTTCTTTTAAAACTATGGTTTCAACAGGCCTTTCCTAGTAATATTTTACTCAGTTCCTCTCACATGGATCTGCTCAGCTTTATAATTGCTTCTCATAAAATGTGTTTGTCTGCATAACTCCTGATTTGTCATTCCTGCAGTACAGGATCTCACTAATGCTAATAAATGGAGCTCTTGCAAGCTCAGGAGCATAGGGCTACAGGGAGCGGTGCTGAAAGTCAGGCCCTGGGTTGTCACAAAAGGGTATCACATCATGCACTAGAGCCTTATATGGGGCTGAACCTGACCTGGATGGGAAGCAGAACTAATTAGCCTATTTCACTGGCATGACTATACTGTTTTGAGGGACACATTGCACTATGCTTTGTAGACATGAGAGTTTTCTCAGAGTTGGTATGGCAGAATCTCTTCACTTCTGCTTTTTTGTGGCATACTGTATGTCCAACTAATTGCAACAAGTTTCCCAGACTATCCCCATGTGTGCCAATTCACACTGTTCTGCACGGCCCAGTGGGAGAGTGAGAATGCTCAAATCCTATCACTGCCCATTGAACAAGCTAGAAAAGCTGTAGCAGCCTGTGCTGTAACCCATGATATAGAGGGATCCGAAGGAACAAAGGGGTTAAATTCCACCTAAATCCTAGCATGTATAGATAATCTCAGTATTGTAACTGGTGTTTGTAACGCTGAAAATGCCAAAGGAGACTGCTGCAGCTAAAATTCAACCTTGAGTGACCAAGATGTCAGGCCTTGGGCATCCTATCCTCCAAGGCAATGCAGGTCTTCCCATTGATGTGAACGTGACTTTGGCCCTAATTCTAGTCTGTGGAAAGACCAACCTCAGTGGGATCAGGATGTGAAACAATGCACATACACGTGGTTGCTTTTAGCTTCTGTTGCAGGTCAGCTTAATATTTTCAGACCCAATTAATAACTTGCTAGTGAGTGTTCTTTATCAATAACATTATAAGAAAATATATCATGCCGAATACAATAGCCCAAGAGAGGCGAGGCTGCCGCTGCTCCATGTCCCCAGGTCCAACCAGTAGCGAGGCTGAAGATGTATTCCCAGCAAGCACACGCACACAAACCACACATATACACTACATATACATACAGACATATATACATGGCCAGCCACACAGATCACAGACAGACACTCAGAGCGCTCACATAAACACAAACAACACCAATGACCTCATCCTGCTCCCTTCTTTGGCTGAGCAGGATGGAGGTCCACTACTGAGAATATATTGTGGTGGGTTGACCTTGGCTGGCCGCCAGGTGCCCACCAAGCCACTCTATCACTCCCCTCCTCAGCAGGACAGGGGGAGAAAATAAGATTAAAAAACTCGTGGGTCAAGATAAAGGCAGTTTAAAGAAAAAAAAAAGCAAAGGCTGTGTGTGGAAGCAAAGCAAAAAAAAAAAAAAAAAGAAAAGAAGATTTATTCTCTACTTCCCATCAGCAGGCAATGTCCAGTTACTTCCTGGGAAGTAGGGCCTCAGTACATGTAGTGGTTGCTTCGGAAGACAAACGCCTTAATAACGAACGCCCCCCGCCCTTTCTCTTAGCTTTTATTGCTGAGCATGATGTCATGTGGTATGGAATATCCCTTTGGTCAGTTTGGGTCAACTGTCCTGGCTAAGTCTCCTCCCAACCTCTCGCCCACCCCCAGCCTACTGGCCTTAGGGTGGGGCAGGGGACTTTGGAGAGACACCCTTGATGGTGTGGGAGCACTGCTCAGCAGTAGCCAAAACATTGGTTTGTTATCAACACCATTCTAACTGCAATTACAAAGCACAGCACAATGAGGGCTGCTATGGGGAAAGTTAACTCCATCCCAGCTAGACCCAATACACATATATATATACATATGTACAAAGTGGATCCCTCCAGCAGCTGGGCTCAGACACTCAGTCTGCCTAGTAGCTGGCCCCTGGATCCCAGTGTCCCCAGTTGCTGGCACCTGGACATACTAACCCCTGAGGCCACAGCCCTACTCCAGTTGCTGGTACAGACCGTCTCACACACACACACATCCCCTTGCTCCCAGGCCGCTTCATCTATTCACTGGCTAGTCTGGGTTGATCTTTGCTAACAATCACACACACACCCCCACACTTGCTCCAGCTGCTGGTACCACCATGGACACACAGGCCCTCCGACTGGTGGTCTGACTCCAGTTGCTGGCACTCACACCCCTATACACACACATGCACACAGAATAGAGTCCATAACCCAGGAAAGAGTTAGAAAGGATTTTCATAAGATGATAGGACAGACCATGCTGATCCGGTACAGGGCATAGCCAGACAAGCATACTGATCAGCAAAGTATTTACATGCAACTGGCCCTTCTTTTCCCCTTACCTCTCTATTTTCCCACTCTCGTTCCTCCCCAAATTACCTAAATCCCTCCTTTTTCCCACCTTTGGTTTCTCCCCTAAACATCCATGTTTATATGGCAAGGTTTTGGTGGGGGAGGAGGCTGCAGCAGTGGCTTCTGTGAGAACAGACCAGGAGCTGCACCTGTGCCAGACACAGACAGTTCCAGCCGGCTCCAAAACAGATCCCCTGCTGGCCAAAGCTGAGCCAATCTGTTGTCCGAAAAGCGGATTTGTGCCCTGCGTGCAAGTAACCAATTCCACACGCTCAGGAGAGAGAGTGTTTTATTTAGGCCTGGGTGCTCGGTGGACTTGCCACAAATCAAGCACACCTGGTCTAGTCACCTTTCTGTTTATATCCATGCTTCTCATACATATTTTAAGTTTCTCTTTTACATATTCATTACATTTCCGAGAACTAATTATAATATTACATCATCCTAGACACATGCGCACTAAAGCCTTTAGGGTCTCCTTGGGGGTCTCGGGTGGTCTCTGGTGGTTGGCAGGGTAATGAACTCTTCATGAACCTGTTCCTTTCTTTCCTTATAGGGTCGCAGTTTGTCCCTGAGCCATGCTTGGACCACGTTTGTTTATAGTTTCCAAGGTTATTCTTCACTAGAGCCTAACAATGCTTCCAGGATACACAATTTAGACTAGTTACAATTCTACACACCTGCAAACACAACACCTGCTAGTTACCTGACTTCTAAGCAACAAGTCTTCATTGTTTAGAATTACAGAAGCGAACAGTAGAATTACAGAAGCGAGCAGTATGGAATAGTAGATACTGTACCTACTGCATCAATTCCCCCCTTTGAGACTTATGATGTTGAGCATCATGAGTGTCACATCATTTACTTATAAGCATTTGGTCTACAAAAAGACATACATTAAATCATACAACAAATAATTATAACTAAGATGACGATCAGTATTGCAAATAAGAACAATTGTCTAAGCCAATTTAAATTTGGAAGCTACGAAAATAACCAAGAAAGATCTAATCCTTCTCGTTCCTTAAATCCACATGCTAAGTTCTTTAATTGTTGAATTTTCTTCTTAACTAACTGTGAATTATCACCTAGGTTCTGCGATACAAAAAGAATACATGTTGGTTACTTTTCGGGCTAAAAGTTTTCAGATATTTTAATTTCTATTTTATTTTGGCAATAGAAATTGGGATTCAGCTTTACTGATCGTCATAATTAATATCAACAGGCTTTACATTTTCTACTCCTAAACCTACAATTTCTTAATTAATTTGGTTTCCCTTCTAACAATAAATATTTTAAATATTACAAATAATTTAATAACATCTCTGGTAACTCATCAAGTACGCCTTAAAGTTAATTTCAATGGTCCCTTAGGTATAGATGTCTACAGTCTAGGATGTATTTTCTTTATTCTGGTGTAATGAATCTAAGAGTCTATTCCTTCTAATTGTACAGCAGTGTTTGTTGTCATTAACACTTGGAAGGGTCTTTTCTACTTTTCTCCAAGGGAGTCGTCCTTCCACGTTTGCAGGTAGACTTGGTCTCCTGGACTGAATGAATGTACCAGAAATTTAAGGGGTAAATGTGTCCTTAAAAGAACATATTTGTGTAAAGAACTTAATATTTTACTCAAAGACAAGAGATACTCAGTTAACATTTTTTCTCCTATTACATGCATTTGTTTAGATCTTCCTGTTAGATTGACATTATAAGGTTTACCATACAAAATTTCAAATAAACTTATTTTTTCTCTCTCGGGGTCACCCTGATTTTTAACAAGGCAAATGGTAAAGCTTCAATCTATTTCCACTGAGCTTCTGGACATATTTTAGGAATTTGTTTCTTTAATATTTGGTTCCTCACATTTTTAATAACCTCCACTACAAAATGTGGGCTTCTATCAAAGCACATCTTTAAAGGGACTCCAAATCTTAAAATAATTTCTTTTAATAAGTGTTTTGTTACTTCTTTTGCTTTGTTGGTTCGACACGGGAAAGATTTTGGCCATCCAGAGAAGGTATTTACCAATACCAATAAATATCGGTATTGGTTGCACCTTGGTAACTCTGAAAAATCTATTTGCCAATACTCACCGGTAGTTATGCCTCTCTTTCTCTCTCCAGGAGGGGGTCAGATTTGTATTTTCGGATTGTTCCTAAGACAAATCTCACATTTATTACTCACACTTTTAGCAATCAATAACATTTTAGTTCCTGTCGCATATCGTTTTACTGATTCCACCATTGCCTTTGCTCCCATATGTGTTTCAGCATGGGTTTTGACCATTAATTTCTTCATAATTTCGGGGGTTACTATACATTGTCCATGTGAAGTTATCCACCATCCTTGATCATTCTTCTTACAATATAATAGCATAGCTAATTTATTTTTTTTCTCATTATAATTTGGGGATTCCACCTGAATTTCTTTTGATGGAATTAAAACATAAATCATAGTATTTAATGCTACACGTTTAGCAGCCTCATCTGCTTTCTGATTTCCTTGTATTACTTTTGAGTCTCCTTTTTGATGAGCCTTACAATGAATCACCGCAACTTCTTTAGGTTTCTGTACTTCTTCCAACAAATTTAAAATCTCTGTTCCATATTTTATAGGGGTACCACTGGCAGACAAAAGTCTTTGCTCCTTCCATATTGCTCCATGAGCATGCACAACTTCAAAAGCATATTTAAAATCTGTATAGATGTTGACTCTTTTACCTTTAGCCAAATTTAAGGCTTTTGTCAGGGTTATAATTTCTGCCTTCTGGGCGGATGTATTTGGAGGTAATGCTTTTACTTCTCGATCTTCAGTTAAAGTTACCATGGCATAGCCAGCCCTCCTTTCTCTTTTCACAACAAAGCTGCTTCCATTAGTAAATAATTCTTCATCCGGAGTCTGGAGAGGGACATCTCTCAGGTCTGGCCTGCTGGCATATACCTGTTTGATAACTTGTAAACAATCATGGTTAGGATCACTCTCTTTTTCACTTGGCATTAAAGAAACAGGATTTAAAATTGCACTTACTTTCAAAATGATGTCATCTTGTTCCACTAACAGAGCTTGATATTGTAGATTGAGGGGGTGCCATCTTGCAAATGGCCTTTTTTTTTTATCATTTGCCAATCTTCGTTGTCCTTGGGAAATCTCAAACCCCAAATAAATTACAGTTTGTTTTGCAATTTGTGCTTTCTTTTCTGACACCCTGTACTCAGCCATTCCCAAAAAGTTTAGGAGGCTAACAGTCTTCTCTTTGCAGATCTCAGTAGTATCTGCTCCCAATAGGATGTCATCAACATACTGAAGGAGGGTGATTTGATCTTCCTTACCGGACCACTGTTCCAGTTCCTTATTCAGAGCTGCTCCAAATATGGTTGGGCTATTTTTAAACCCTTGTGGCAGCACAGTCCAGCAGAGCTGAGTCCTCCTCCCAGTCGACGGATCTTCCCATTCAAAAGCAAAAATCTTTTGGCTGTTTTCTTCCAGAGGTATACAAAAGAAAGCATCTTTCAAATCTATAACAGAGAAATATGCATTTGATTCATTGATAGTTGTTAGCAGCATATATAGATTAGGGACTACTGGATGAATGTCCACCACTAACTGGTTTATTGCTCTTAGATCTTGAACCAGCCTATATCCTTGGTTATGTGGCTTTTTCACTGGAAGGATAGGAGTAATCAGATTGACATTCTCTTAAAAGTCCATATTTGAGAAAATTATTTATGATTGGTTCCAAACTTTTCTTGGCTTCTGTACTAATAGGATATTGTTTCTTTCTTACCGGTCAAGCTCCTGTTTTCAATTCAACTTTTACCAGTTCCACATTTTTCGCTCTTCCTGGTTTCTCTGTTGCCCAAACAAAAGGATAAACTGCATCTTTAATCTCTTCTGGAATTTCTTCAGATTCATCTGTGTTTGTCTGTAATAAATAAACTTGGGCTTGCCAGGCATTAGCTTCAGGAAAATGAACTTGGATTCTTCCTCTTTTAAAGTTAATTTGTGCTCCCAATTTATTCAATAAATCCTGTCCTAAGAGAGGCATGGTGCATTCCGGTATATATAAAAATTCATGCATCAATGTTTTTCCTCCAATTTTACATTTTAAAGGTTTCAAAAAAGGCCTTACCTCTTTCTTTCCCGTGACCCCAACAATAGATACATTAAATTTACTCATCGGTCCTTTACATGTATTTATAACAGAATATTTTGCTCCAGTGTCTACTAAAAATCACCTACTTCATCTCCCAGCTTTACTGGAACCAGGGGCTCAGCTGGGAAAATATCATTTTCTACCCCCGGTCCCCATCATTCAGAATCTCCTCCCATCATAAGTAAATCAGCTTCAGGTGGTATCTGCTGTGACTGAGTCACGACTGCTCCTTTGTTCTCTGGACACTCACTCTTCCAGTGTCCTTGTTTCTTACATACAGCACATTGATTAAATCCTAATGGGGTATATTGTTTAAACATATCTCTACTTCTTCTACCTTTTCCTTTCAAATATCCTCTACCTCTCAAGTATCTTCTTGTTTCCTGTGTTTTATTTTTTCTTTTTTTCTGATTTTTCTTTGAATTATTTGAGTCAATTTCGCCAAATTTTTTGGGTGGGATATTCCATTCTTTACTCCATACAAAATTAATTGTTGATACTGTTTAATCATCAATTTCCCATCATTACTATTAGAATTCCAATTTGGGTCTTTGTCGTGGTTTAACCCCAGCCAGCAAAAATAAACTCCACGCAGCCGCTCGATCACACCCCCCCCCGGTGGGATGGGGGAGAGAATCGGGAGGGCACAAGTAGGAAAACTCCCGGGTTGAGATAAAAACAGTTTAATAATTGAAAGAAAACTAAGTAGAACAGTAATAATAACAATGAGAACAACAACAATAACAGAATACACAAAGCAGGCAATGCACAACGCAACCGCTCACCGACCGCCGACCGCGTGTCACGAACGGGGGGCGAGCCCCTCTACACACCTGGTTTTTATACTGAGCATGATGTCACATGGTATAGAATACCCCATTGGCCAGCTGGGTCCACCACCCCGGCTGTGCTCCCACCTCCCGGTGCAAGCATCACCCAGCAACAGCCAAAGCATCAATGGGCCATCAAGGCTCCTTTCACACCGAACCCAAAACACAGCACACCCCCAAGCTACTGGGAAGAAAGTTAACCCTGTCCCAGCCGGAACCAGGACAGTCTTGAGTTGGCATAAAAGGAGCAGGACCTTCTCTTGCATTTATTCTCTCATTTTCCATATTTGCTTTTTCTAATACTACCCTCTTTTCTTCAGGAGTAAACAAATTATTCAAAAGAATTTGAATATCTTGCCAATCTGGATTATGATTTTCAATAATTGTTCAAAAAGATCTATACACCTTTTCAGGATTCTCTCTATATGATCCTGCTAACTCCTTCCAATTCATTAAATCAGAAGCTGTAAATGGTACTTTCACAAATACTGGCTCCCCCCTTGGGCCCACTGCCTGGCGAAGGGGTGCTAACAATACAGACCCTTGCTGGGTTCTAGTCCTGCCAGCTATCGGACTAAAAGTATTGCTTCCTCTTGCTTTGGTTTCAGAAGTTTCATTTTTATTTGGTGGTACTAACATTTGTGTATCCTCCTCTTCTTCTCCTAGTTTTAAACATCGTTTTCTTATGCTACAAGCAGAACAACAATGAGCTTTTGGTTCCTTATTTTCCATCATCATCATCATTACATTAAAATCTGAATCTAAAAGTTCACATTTTTTCCAAATTTCATGATCATTTCTCAAAGGAAAAAAAAAAAAACAAAAACCAAATATAAATAAGGTACCTCATCCCATTTTCCTTGTCTTCTACAAAATAACATTAATTGTAAAATAGTATTATATTGCAAGGTTCCCAATTCTGGCCATTTTTCCTCATCTTCTAATTTATACATTGGCCACCATCTAGTACAATATTCAATTAATTTATCCTTTCTCAAAGGATGACCCCCAAATTTTCCCCAATGTTTAATGATGCATCCTAAGGGGGAACAAGGTGTTACTTTTGATGGTTGAGCTCCCATACCTTTACCCATAAAGAACGTTCTTAACCACAACTTCATATACTCCAGTCGTCACTGTCAAACGCATATGAATATACCTCTTTACCTGTGGCCACAATTCCTTACCAAATGCATGCACAATTTTATGTCCCAAAACAATATCTCATTTACCTTAGCGTTGCACCGTTGAGTCGCTCACCTGCTCTGGTTGGGGAGAATACTCATGGAGTCCCCGATCAAAAGGTTGGTGCGCGCTGGAGTCCAGAGAGCAGGGTCTCCCCACCAAGAGCCGGCAAGTCGATCCGGGCAAGGCTTCACAGCAGTCCCACCTGGGTCGCCAAAAACTGTTGTCCGAAAAGCGGATTCGTGCCCGGCGTGCAAGTAACCAATTCCACACGCTCAGGAGAGATAGTGTTTTATTCAGGCCTGGGTGCTCGGTGGACTTGCCACAAATCAAGCACACCTGGTCTAGTCACCTTTCTGTTTATATCCATGCTTCTCATACATATTTTAAGTTTCTCTTTTACATATTCATTACATTTCCGAGAACTAATTATAATATTACATCATCCTAGACACATGCGCACTAAAGCCTTTAGGGTCTCCTTGGGGGTCTCGGGTGGTCTCTGGTGGTTGGCAGGGTAATGAACTCTTCATGAACCTGTTCCTTTCTTTCCTTATAGGGTCGCAGTTTGTCCCTGAGCCATGCTTGGACCACGTTTGTTTATAGTTTCCAAGGTTATTCTTCACTAGAGCCTAACAATGCTTCCAGGATACACAATTTAGACTAGTTACAATTCTACACACCTGCGAACACAACACCTGCCAGTTACCTAACTTCTAAGCAACAAGTCTTCATTGTTTAGAATTACAGAAGTGAGCAGTATGGAATAGTAGATACTGTACCTACTGCATCAAATCAGCGAAGCTGGTGGCACCTATGTGATAACATATTTAAGAAAGGGTAAAAAATGCAGCAGCTGTGAGAGAGAACAGTGAGAAAAATGTGAGAGAAACGGCCCTGCAGAAGGGGAGGAGGTGCTCCAGGCACCAGAGCAGAGATTCCCCTGCAGCCCGTGGTGAAGACCATGGTGACACAGGTTGTCCCCCTGCAGACTATGGAGGACCACATTGGAGCAGATATCCACACTGCAGCCCATGGAGGACCCCACACCAGAGCAGGTGGATATGCCCTGAAGGAAGCTGCAGCCTGTGGAGAGCCCATGCTGGAGCAGGCTCCTGGCAGGAACTGTGGCCCATGGAGAGAAGCCCACGCAGGAGCGGTCTTTTCCTGAAGGATTGTATCCTGTGGGAGGGACACCATGCTGGAGCAGGGGGAAAGTGTGAGGAGGAAGGAGCAGCAGAGACAAAGCGTTATGAACTGACTGCAACCCCCCATTCCTGATCCCTCCTGCACCACTCGGTGGGGAAGGAGGTAGAAGAGTTGGGAATAAAGGAGTGAAGTTGAGCCTGGGAAGAAGGGTGTGGAGTGGGGGGGGAGGTGTTTTTAGCTTTGTCTTTGTTTCTCACCATCCTACTCTATTTTTATCTGGAAAAAATTAATTTTCTCCAAGTCAGATCTGTTTTGCCCATGACAATAACTGGTAAGCAATCTCCCTGTCTTTATCTAGACCTATGAGCTTTTTCATCTTCTTTTCTCCCCCTGTCCTGCTGAGGAGGGGGAGTGAGAGAGCAGCTTGGTGGGTGTTGATAACACACTGATGTTTTCAGTTGTTGCTAAGTGCCCTCCTAGTCCAAGGACAGCTCCCGTGCCTACTGACTGAGCTAGGTACACAAGATGGGAGGGAACATAATCAGGACAGCCAGTCCAGCTGGCCAACGGGGTATTCCATACCATGTGACGTCATGCTCAGTATATGAATGGTAGGCGTGGTCCAGGAAGTACCGATCCCTCCTTGCTTATCGGTCACCGCGGGTGGTGAGCAATTGCATCGTGCATCACTCATTTTGTATATTCTATCATTATTATTATTATTATTTTCCCTTTTTTGTTCTATTAAACTGTCTTTATCTCAACCCACGAGTTTTTCTCACTCTTACCCTTCCGATTCTTTCCCCGTCCTACTGGGGTGGGGGAGAGTGAGCGAGCGGCTGCACAGTTTTTGGCTGCTTGCCAGATTAAACCACGACAATCTGATATCCCTATAAAAACAAAGGCACAGCTGCTAACCCTTTTTGCGTGGCAACTCTTAATTAATGCTGTATAACATTAGAACTGATCCACACTGAGATCACTGTATCCTTCCTTCCTCCTGCCCCCTCCCAGACACATACCCAAGGTCAAAACCTGCCCCTGCAGAATGAGAAACAATATCAGGGCAGATTTTGTATGAGTAGAAAGGAGCAAAAGCCCTCAAAGTGCTCATAGATGCCCCCATAGAAATGATCAGGATTGTGGCCATCTCCCTCTGTGGCTGAAGCAAGAATGTATATTGTTCATACACCACATCTGGAACAAGGCCTGAAGAGCAGTACAGCAAATGATCCCATGATCAGGTATGAAATCTGTTCTTCTAGGAGAATTCCATCCTCTCACAGGGATGTGATAAGGGCCATTATTCATCACACTATTGATGTAGTGGATACAGTTTGTTACAGTACCTATTATTTTATACTGTTCATTTAATATTTGTTGCTTAAAAGTTAGGTAACTAGCAGGTGTTGTGTTTGTAGGTATGTAGATAAATTGTGTACCTTGGAAGCATTGTTAGACTCCAGTGAGCAGTAACCATGGAAACGGAACAACCTTATAAGGAAAGAAAGGAACAGTGAAGAGATATATGATAGGGAGTAACATCAAATGCGAAGAAACAATGAAGAGATATATAGTTCTTTGGTTGAAATGATGCAGATGGCTAGGAAAACTTTGTGAATGGACAGATCTGACATATAGTAGATAAAAAAGGCCTTGAAAAGGCCTTGAAACT
The DNA here is from genome assembly GCF_964195595.1 of Calonectris borealis. Classification (NCBI taxonomy): domain Eukaryota; kingdom Metazoa; phylum Chordata; class Aves; order Procellariiformes; family Procellariidae; genus Calonectris; species Calonectris borealis. The sequence continues at coordinate 48,941,721 of NC_134351.1, read as the reverse complement.
TAGTATTCTGTGTAAATTAGATAGGGAGGCTAACCTTGTATCTTGAGTAGAATAGATAAGAGGGTAGTGCTAGTTTGTGTTAATGAGGGATGTGCTAATTAAGCCAGGAGCTAAAACTGAGCATGCGTGAAGACTGAGTTCAACTAAAGGACACTGTGAGGAAGACTATCGACGACCACCAGAGGACCCTGAAAACCACTAGAGGACCCCCAAAGACTCTAATGCGCATGTGTCTAGGATGATGTAATATTACAATTAGTTCTCGGAAATTTAATGAATATGTATAAGAGAAACTTAAAATATGTATAAGAATTATGAATATAAGCAGAAAAGTGATTAGATCCGGTGTGCTTGATTTGTGGCAAGTCCACCAAGCACCCAGGCCTGAATAAAACAATATCTCTCCTGAGCGTGTGAATTGATTACTTGCATGCTGGGCACGAATCCACTTTTCGGACAACACTATCACACCACCAGGATTTTTTTCCAACAGCATCAGTTTGACCATTGTGGCCCATGTTCATGCAATGCCTCATGCTTTTTGTGACCTCAGTGGTGGCCAAAGCTGTGCCTGATTTGGTCAGCTGTTGCCAAAAACTGCTAATGAGTATTGGTTAAAGGTCTCTATAAATGTCGACTGAAGTAGCTTTTCTTAGGAGATATCTGCTTTGTAATAAAAAATTCCTTAAAGGATAGGTGTTCAGACCAACTGTTAGGAAGCAGCAAGAGTGCTTGCTCCATAAGGGCAGGTGAGCCAGGAGCCAAGGGTGACAGCAAGGCAGGCAAGGGGCAGTGGCCTCACCAACAGGGCAGTCACACAATACCCAAACAAGGGGAGCAGAGCAGGCCTGGTGACAGTAACCAGGGTCAGCCACAGTCCGGTGATGGCCAGACAAGTCCATAGTGATGAGGCAAGTCTGAGGTCAAGCCATGAAGTCAAGTCCAGCAGGTAAGGGTCCAGATCAACAGAGTACATGGCCAGACATGGGCATAGCTGCAATGTAGCTCAGGCAAGGACCAAGAGCAAGTGCCTAGGGTGAATGTCTAGCTTAAACACAGCTCCCAAGAGAAGGGAAAGGAGCCTTCGCTGAGTCTTCTTCCAGCTTTCACTTGAAGCTTTTTTTACCAGAGTTTCAACGCCACATAGCTGCCTAAGTTGCCCCTGATCCTAGGCAGCCAAACCCCTAGGAGGGGGGGAGATGCACTGGGGGCCCTGATACCAAGTATTTTGCAAGATTTTGCAGCCAAGTCAGATTTTCTACCATTGTGGCACTTAAGAAAGAAAGAATTGACAAATGCCTTGTAAAAAAATCATCCAGATAGAGCCGCAAACTGTTCTGCATGGGCTAACTCTTATGCTGTTATCATGAGTCTCTCAGTACTTGGAGCCTCCTTCAGAAAGACTCGGGCCCTAATACTACATGAAAAATCTATACTTTCTTTTCTTATTTAGTTGCTAATCTTAGTCGTTACAAAGAGAAGCTTGAAAATGTGCACCGTAAAACTTCAAAAAAACAGAGGTCCAAAACCTAATATATCATTTTAAAAGAGATTTTCATTTTTTATGCCAATTTCATGGGGTTTGTACACTTAGTCTGTCTTGCCAATTCTGTATGATCTTTTACTGAAAACAGAAGCTTAAAATCTTGGCACTGTCGGGAATCTGAATTTTAAGAGAACATGATTTTGTTAGTTATGATAAAACATATATTAATTAATTTCATTTTATGGCAAGCTCTTCAGGCCAAGTTTTTTATTTGTTTGTTTGTTTTTTCTTTAAATATTTTTCTTATTTCATGAAGTCTCCAATTTGCCTGAATAAAAATATGAACAGGCTCATGCACATTTTTGATGGAAGAGCTGAATGATCTTGTAAATGTCTAAAAACCTGTAGGTTGTTTCAGAAATGTTAAGGGTGATTTTTGAAACTTTCTGGAATTTCCACACTAGTATTTTTTCCCAATAGACAATAACTATTCTATCCCTAGCAATAAACATCCTGCATCCTCCAAGTGACAGAAAGTTGCTTTAATTGTGAATTTTTTGCCCATCATGCCCACATAAAAATGTGTGCTTATGCACACATGTGCATGCACACATAAACACAACATGTCCCAAACAATCTATTTTTCCAAATGCAGCATAAGGATATTTTTGTCTCCTTTACTATTCAAGAGCTGCATGTCCTAAGTTATGCAGAAAGTCATATTAGCTGAATATAATAACCCTCCATCTGCTGAAAGAGATTGTAGCCAACCAAATGGTTTTATCAGCTGCCCCAAGTAGAGCGATGATTTTTCCTGAAAATTAAGCAATGCTCTCATAAACATACTCTTAATACTAAACTTTTGATCTATTGTTTGGCCTTATTGCTCTTAGTATAGGAGTCAAAAGTTTAATGAGGGCTATTGAGTCTTGACTCAATATCCTTCCATCAGCAGGAACACGAAGCAGGTTGCCTGTCCGAATAACCCTCTTTGAAAAATGAAAAGGAAAGGCCTACTGAAACAGTAACCTCTCCCATGTTTTGAGCCACATTTGAATTTGAAGCATAAGAGGGTAAATACAAAGGAAATACATCTGACATCAATAGGGAAGCTCCATATCCCAACAAAAACAGAGTTTGGTACTATTACAGTGATAGGTATTACATTGCAATACTCCAAAAGCTAAAGTGATTATCTAAAATTTAAACACAAATAATTTCTGTTGCTATGTTTAAGCACATCTGATCTTTAAATTGTAATAGTCCATGGACTGGAACATGGGCTCTTCAGTGCTTCCTAGCATATATCCCACAGAATTATAGGGCTGGAAGGAATCCCAGGAAGTCATCTAGTCCTTACTCATCCCCAGAATAATATCATACATACCTGTGTCCTTCCTGACACACATACTTATGAAGTCTGTTCTTAAAGATCTCTAGCAATGGAGGCATCCCACCCCCCTAGGCAGTCTGCTCCAGTGATTTACTAGTCTTCCTGCTAGAAAGTTTTTTCCTAGTGTCTAACTCAAATCTTTCTTACTGCAATTTAAGCCTGTTATTTCTTATTTTGTCCACCATGGCCACAGAGAACAGTCCAATAGTCCCTTACTTCTTGCAGCAGTTTATTTGAGTACTGTATCTCTGTCTCCATTCTCTCTTCTCTTTTGCAGGCTAAACAACCCCAACTTATTCACTCCTCTGTAATAGCTCATGTTCAGGGTGCTTGTTGCTATCCTCTGTACTCTCTCCAGCTTCTTCACATCTTTCCTGAAGAATAGTGCGCGCCTTGCAGATGACACTGCTGTTGATGCAGTTCAGCATGGGATGTGCCATTTGTGTGGCTTTGTTGATTCACATTGTGATCTATGATACCTCTGATGTCCTTTTCTAGAGTTGCTCCCCCTTTCTGTATATATATAGTTCACTCATCCTGCTTACATGTCCCTGCTGAACAGCATCTTAGTTTTTTCCCAGTCCATTTCTCCAATTTATGAAAATCCCTCTTTATGAAGATACTGTCTACTAGATATACACACTCTCACAGACCATAACCAAATTTCTCAATCAGTTCTGACAGTGTGTGACACAGGTTATATCAATGTGCGACAAATGACAGAAATGCGGAACACTTGTGCCCTATTGCATGTTATACTGTAATTGACATTATAATAATTTTAACCATAAAAACCATTTAGAGGATGCTTTTTCACAGACCATGAGTCACATGAAACAGTTTGTGTTACTTGCCTGTATTTGTGGGATTTGAAACTGGGTTCCTTAACCAAATTATTTGATGGCTGAGACCAGGGTTCTCAGTTGGACTTTTCACTTAATACCTGGAAGAGTGGGATGTTTTGCCTGTAAGGCTGAAAGAGTATCCACCATCCCACTGACTGAACTCTTTAAGTGTGCCCTCTTGTGTAGCTTCAGGGAATGCTCTCTTCATCTCCCTCTAGAGGCTGGACCATGTGTAAATTTGTAAATGTGTTACTATTTTCTCTGTAAGAACTCCAGTCCTCTCTCACACACTTAGTGTCAGAGAGCAGCAAAAGCAGGCTGTTCCACAAGTGAAGGTGAGCCAAGGGTAACCACAACACAGGTAGTGGCAGTACCCTCACCAACCAGTGTGCAGTCCCAAAGCACCTGAGCTGGGTGAGCAGGGATGGTCACAATAAAAGGTTCCATGAACAGTGCAGAGATCATCAGACAAAGGCAAGGCAACAAGTCAGGTCCAAGGTCAATCTAAGAAATCCAAACAATAATTAGAGAACATGACTGGGTACAGATACACCCATGACATAGCTCAAGCAAGGACTGAAAGCCCAGGGCTGACCTTAAATGGGGCTCCTGGGACCATGGGCAGTAGGTGGAGGCCCCAGTTGAGGCTGGTCAGGGCCATTAAGACCTATTAGTGCACTCAGGACCCTGATACTTGGAACTTTAGCTTTTAGATTCCTCAGTTCCACATTCAGTCCCTGCAGACAGCATGTCAGAAGACACTGTGCTTTGGAAAGATCAGGTCCCAGCTGTCAGAAAATGAGAGAAACAGGAGTAGTGATTTAGAGAACTCACCAGCTTGCTTGCATTGGAAGTATGTGGTAGAGCCAGGGATAAAACTCAAGTCCCCTTCAGGCACAGCAAAAAACCTTAATTGTACAACCACTTCCTCCATGCTTACAGCTTCTTTGGTGGTGGTTGATAGAAAGCAAAAGAATGCCAGAAAACAGATTATGCAGTCTCTGCTCCTGGCTCTGGGAGAAGAGTACAATTATTGCTCGGAAGAGAAGCTGCAGTTAGGGCAACTAAACAGCCAAGACTATGATATGAAAATATAACATTAGAAAAGTATATAATCTGAGCTGCTTTTTGATAAATTTCACAGTAGAAAAAGAGGTGAGGACCAGCATCCTCTGATGGGCATACAGTTGTGATGAGGATAAAGTCAGCAAGGGATCTTTGAACCACAGGGAACAGAGAGCACTGGCATTGCTGGCCTAGAAGCTGTGTAATTATAAATATGGCAGTGGAGTTTGGGGAGGGGGGTTCCACCATCCCCCGTCACACTAACACTTACATACAGTGAATGTATCAAGAGGATAATAGTAGCAGTTTTACAGTAGCTTTAATCTATCTGTCACTTGAATATGCAATCTAACACCCATATTAAAAACTTGCAACATTTAAGATACTGTTGTGGTTTAATCCCAGTTGACAACTAAGCACCACACAGCCGCTCGCTCACCCTCCCCTCCAGGTGGGATGGGGGAGAGAATCGGAAGGGCAGAAGTAAGAAAACTCGTGGGTTGAGATAAGAACAGTTTAATACTTGAAATAAAATAAAAATAATAATAATAACAACAACAACAACAATGACAACAACAACAACAACAATAATAATAAATTGTAATGAAGAGGAAAACAACGAGAGAGAGAGAGAGGAACAAAACCCAGGAAAAACAAGTGATGCAATTGCTCACCACCCGCCGACCAATGCCCAGCAAGTCCTCGAGCAGCGGTCACTGCCCCCTGGCCAACTCCCCCCAGCTTATATACTGAGCATGACATCATATGGTATGGAATATCCCTTTGGTCAGTTTGGGTCAGCTGTCTTGGCTGTGCCCCCTCACAGCTTCTTGTGCACCTGGCAGAGCATGGGAAGCTGAAAAGTCCTTGGCTTTGTGTAAATACTACTTAGCAACAACTAAAACATTAGTGTGTTATCAAAATTATTCTTATACTAAATCCAAACCACAGCACTATACCAGCTACTAGCAAGAAAAATAACTCTATCCCAGCCAAAACAGGGACGGTATCCATCCCTTATTCTATACCATCTACGTCAAGCCCAGTCCCTACACTTTCCAATACATTCCAATTAATCACCACCACCTTTCTTGTCTTTTGATATATATATACACAGATATCATTCCCTTAGTCTATGGGCCATCCCTCTAAAATGTCCATTGAGTTCATTTAGTCCATGACTTTGGGCTCCATCTGTCATAACAGTCCTTCAGGGCAGGAGAGATGGTGTGTGGTGTTGGATTGTTGCATCCTGAAGCCAGTTCTGGTTCCATCACCACTGCGCTTTGCTCAGTTTCATCAAAGTTCATTCTTCATTAATCTGGGTGATTCTTACTGCAATACCGTTGATATGGCATATGGCAACCATAGTAGTGATGACATACAGTATTATATAGCAAGTAACTGCGGGTAGGGCGCAGCCCCCCTCCTGGCTCCAGAGGCTAGCTCAACTAGTGGTCATTGCCCTCCCAGAAGAGGACCTAGCCATGGTTTCCACTTGGCCGAAAGCCATCGCCAGAAGAAACGTGGCGACCCAGACAGAGCCCCCACACAAACATACAGCTGTCCAGGTCTCCGGCTGCAGGGAGTGCCTGAGCCTGTCACTTGTACCGGAGGGCAGCAGAGACGACGCCTGTGTGCGCTGCGACCAGGTGGATGATCTGCTCAGCCTGGTGGCAGAGCTGAAGGAGGAAGTGGAGAAGTTAAGGAGTATCAGGGAGTGTGAGAGGGAGATAGATTGGTGGAGCCCCACCCTACCATCCCTGAGGCAAGGGCAGCAGATGGAGGCCCCGCAAGAAGCAGAGGATCCCCTGCCCTCTTGCCACCAGGCAGAAGGAGGGGACCCAGGAGATGGGGGGAATGGAAACAGGTCCCTGCTCAGGGCGCCAGGCGAATCTCCGCCGGGCCTCCCTCACCTCAACCTTCCCAGTTGCCCTTACACAACAGATATGGGGCTCTGGAACTTGAGGGCCAGACAAACGAGGATGCAGATGAAGGCCCATCCAGGGGGTTGCCCAGGGCGAGTCAGTCAGCCCCACACATTACGACTGCCTCCGCTAAGAAAAAAAGGAGGGTAATTCTCATAGGTGATTCCCTTCTGAGGGGGACGGAGGGCCCAATTTGCCGGCCAGACCCATCCCACAGGGAAGTCTGCTGCCTCCCTGGGGCCCGGGTTAAGGACATTACTAGGAAGCTCCCTAGTCTGGTACAGGCCTCCGATTGCTACCCACTATTGGTTATACAGGCTGGCAGTGAGGAGGTTGCAGAGAGAAGTCCAGAAGTGATCAAAAGGGACTTCAGGGCACTGGGGCGACTGGTGGAAGGATCGGGAACACAGGTAGTGTTTTCCTCAATCCCTTCAGTGGCAGGGAAGAATACTGAAGGGAACAGGAAAACACACCTGATCAACACGTGGCTCAGGGGCTGGTGCCATCGGCGGAATTTTGGCTTCTTTGACCAGGGGGAGGTTTACACGGCACCGGGCCTGCTGGCGACAGATGGAGTTCAGCTGTCTCATAGCGGGGAAAAGGATTTTCGCTCATGAGTTGACAGGGCTCATGGAGAGGGCTTTAAACTAGGTTCGAAGGGGGAAGGGGATGAAACCAATCTCACTAGAGAAGAGCCTAGGGGTGGCACGCCAATGTTGGGGGGGAAATCGATAGCCCAGCTCAAGTGCATCTACACCAATGCACGCAGCATGGGTGGCAAACAGGAGGAGCTGGAAGACATTGTGCAGCGGGGTAGCTATGACTTAGTCGCCATCACGGAAACATGGTGGGATGAGTCTCACGATTGGAGTGCTGCAATGGATGGCTATAAGCTCTTCAGAAGGGACAGGCGAGGAAGGAGAGGCGGTGGGGTGGCTCTGTATGTTAGGGAGTGTTTCCGTTGTCTTCGGAAGTGGTTGGTACCGAAGCACAGCTCCTCCTGGCACCCCGACTGCCGGTGCTGGGCTGGATGTTCAAAGGGAGGGTCCCCTCTCCACATCATGCAACCGATGCTACGTGGAGTAAGTGGGTCGCACTGATCACACAACGGGCCCGAATAGGAAACCCCAGTCGCCCAGGAATCTTGGAAGTGATCACGAACTGGCCAGAAGGCAAAGATTTTGGAATATCCCCAGAGGAGGAGGTGACACGTGCTCAAGAGGCCCCACGTTGGGCGCCATAAGGACTGGCATGGTTTAATCTGGCAGGCAGCCAAATACCACGCAGCTGCTCACTCACTCCCCCCGCCCCCCCAGTGGGACGGGGAGAGAATCGGAAGGGTAAGAGTGAGAAAAACTCATGGGTTGAGATAAAGACAGTTTAATAGAACAAAAAAGGGAAAATAATAATAATAATAATGATAGAATATACAAAATGAGTGATGCACGATGCAATTGCTCACCACCCGCGCTGACCGATAACCAAGTAGCGATCGTCACTTCCTGGATCACGCCTACCCTTCATATACTGAGCATGACGTCACAGGGTATGGAATACCCCATTAGCCAGCTGGGCTGGCTGTCCTGATTATGTTCCCTCCCATCTTGTGTACCTAGCTCAGTCAGTAGGCACGGGAGCTGTCCTTGGACTAGGAGGGCACTTAGCAACAACTGAAAACATCAGTGTGTTATCAACATTCTCCTCATACTAAATCCAAAACACAGCCCTAGGAAGAAATTTAACTCTATCCCAGCCGAAATCGGGACAGTGGAAGATAACTTCCTGGCACAGCTGGTAAGCGAGCCCACCAGGGGAGGTGCCTCGCTTGACCTGCTGTTCACAAACAGAGAAGGACTGGTGGGAGATGTGGTGGTCGGAGGCCAGCTTGGGCTTAGCGACCATGAGATGATAGAATTCACGATACTTGGTGAAGTAAGGAGGGGGGGCAGCAAAACCGCTACCATGGACTTCCAGAGGGCGGACTTTGGCCTGCTCAGGACACTGGTCGAGAGAGTCCCTTGGGAGACAGTCCTGAAGGGCAAAGGGGTCCAGGAAGGCTGGACGTTCTTCAAAAAGGAAGTCTTAAAGGTGCAGGAGCGGGCTGTCCCCATGTGCTGTAAGAAGAACGGGTGGGGAAGACGACCGGCCTGGCTGAATGGGGAGCTCTGGCTGGGACTCAGAAAAAAAGGAGAGTTTATCACCTTTGGAAGAAGGGGCAGGCAACTCAAGAAGAGTACAGGGATCTCGTTAGGTTGTGCAGAGAGGAAATTAGAAAGGCAAAAGCCCAGCTGGAACTCAACCTGGCCACTGTCATAAGAGACAACAGAAAATGTTTTTACAAATATATTAACGACAAAAAGAGAGCCAAGGAGAATCTCCATCATTTATTGGATGCGGGGGGGAATGCTGCCACCGAGGACAAGGATAAGGCTGAGGTACTCAATGCCTTCTTTGCCTCAGTCTTTAATAGCCAGACCAGTTATCCTCAGGGTACTCAGCCCCCTGAGCTGGAAGACAGGGACGGCGAGCAGGATAAACCCCCCATAATCCAAGAGGAAGCAGTTAACGACCTGCTACGCCACCTGGACGTTCAGAAGTCTATGGGGCCGGATGGGATCCGCCCGAGAGTACTGAGGGAGCTGGCGGAGGAGCTTGCCAAGCCACTCTCCATCATTTATCAGCAGTCCTGGTTAACAGGGGAGGTCCCGGACGACTGGAGGCTTGCCAATGTGACTCCCATCTACAAGAAGGGCCGGAAGGAGGATCCGGGGAACTACAGGCCAGTCAGCCTGACCTTGGTGCCGGGGAAGATTATGGAGCGGTTGGTTTTAAGGGTGCTCACGAGCCATGTGCGGGACAACCAGGGGATCAGGCCCAGCCAGCACGGGTTCATGGAAGGCAGGTCCTGCTTGACCAACCTGATCTCCTTCTATGACCAGGTGACCCGCCTAGTGGATGAGGGAAAGGCTGTGGATGTGGTCTACCTGGACTTCAGTAAAGCCTTTGACACTGTCTCCCACAGCATTCTCCTAGAGAAGCTGGCGGCTCACGGCCTAGACAGGTACACTCTTCGCTGGGTAAAAAACTGGCTGGACGGCCGAGCCCAGAGAGTTGTGGTGAATGGAGTTAAATCCAGTTGGCGGCCGGTCACGAGCGGTGTTCCCCAGGGCTCAGTACTGGGGCCGGTCTTGTTCAATATCTTTATCAACGATCTGGACGAGGGGATCGAGTGCTCCCTCAGTAAGTTTGCAGACGACACCAAGTTGGGCGGGAGTGTTGATCTGCTCGAGGGTAGGAAGGCTCTGCAGAGGGACCTGGACAGGCTGGATCGATGGGCTGAGGCCAACTGTATGAGGTTCAACAAGGCCAAGCGCCGGGTCCTGCACTTCAGCCACAACAAACCCAGGCAACGCTACAGGCTTGGGGAAGAGTGGCTGGAAAGCTGCCCGGAGGAAAAGGACCTGGGGGTGCTGATTGACAGCCGGCTGAACATGAGCCGGCAGTGTGCCCAGGTGGCCAAGAAGGCCAACGGCATCCTGGCCTGTATTAGGAATAGTGTGGCCAGCAGGAGTAGGGAGGTGATCGTGCCCCTGTACTCGGCACTGGTGAGGCCGCACCTCGAATACTGTGTTCCGTTTTGGGCCCCTCACTACAAGAAGGACATGGAGGTGCTGGAGCGTGTCCAGAGGAGGGCAACGAAGCTGGTGAAGGGCCTGGAGCACAAGCCTTATGAGGAGCGGCTGAGGGAACTGGGGTTGTTTAGCCTGGAGAAGAGGAGGCTGAGGGGAGACCTCATCGCGCTCTACAACTACCTGAAAGGAGGTTGTAGCGAGGTGGGTGTTGGTCTCTTCTGCCAAGTAACTAGCGATAGGACGAGAGGAAATGGCCTCAAGTTGCGCCAAGGGAGGTTTAGATTGGACATTAGGAGAAATTTCTTTACTGAAAGAGTGGTCAGGCCTTGGAACAGGCTGCCCAGGGAAGTGGTGGAGTCACCATCCCTGGAAGTATTTAAAAGACGTGTAGATGAGGCCCTTAGGGACATGGTTTAGTGGACATGGTGTGTTGGGTTGACGGTTGGACATGATGATCTTAGAGGTCTTTTCCAACCTTAATGATTCTATGATTCTATCTGCTGGAGGGACAACACAGCAGGGCAACCATGCAAAGCTGACCCAACCACCCACCTGCATTAGAACCAGCGCCACCAGAAAAGCACGTAAGGTATTAGTAATTGGAGATTCCCTACTGAGAGGCACCGAAGCACCCATTTGCCGTCCAGATGATTTCTCTAGAGAAGTCTGCTGCCTACCAGGAGCTCGCATTCGTGGCATCACTGAGAGGCTGCCGAGCCTGGTGAACCCTACAGATTATCATCCGCTCCTACTATTCCGTGTAGGGTCTGACGAGGCAACTTAGAACCCTCCAAAGAGACTATATGTCCCTTGGAGCAATGTTAAAAGGATCAGGAGCACAGGTGGTGGTCTCCTCTATCCTCCCAGTCAGAGGAAAGGGTCCAGGAAGGAGGAGACGAATTGAACAGGTGAATGCCTGGCTGCGTAGCTGGTGCCATACTCAAGGTTTTGGCTTCTATGACCATGGATCTACCTTTGAGAAGCTGGGTCTGTTGGGAGCTGATGGGATTCACCTAACCAAGTGGGGCAAGAGGGTCTTCACCAACAAGCTGGCCAGACTTATAAGGAGGGCTTTAAACTAGACTCAGCAGGGGAAGGGGATGGAGTTTTGAGCAACAGAGAAGAGCCAGGGGCTGCTGATGCGTTAGGAACCAACAGGGGAACACCTGAGAAATGCCGCAAAGGAACTGGGGCTCGATCCTCCAAAAAGGTGACGCGGTCGACAGCCCAACTGAAGTGCCTCTATCCCAATGCATGCAGCACAGGTAACAAACAGGAGGAGTTGGAAGCCACCGTGCAGCTGGAAAGCTACGGCCTAATCGCTATCACTGAAACTTGGTGGGATGACTCACACGACTGGAGTGCTGCAATCGATGGCTATAAGCTGTTCAGAAGGAAGGAGAGGCAGGGGGGTTGCCCGCTATGTAAAAAAAAAAAGAAAAAAGAAAAAAGGATTGATTGCACAGAGCTGTCTTTGAAAGACAGCGATGAACAGGTTGAGAGCTTATGGGTGAAAATTAGAGGCCAAGCCAACAAAGGAAACCTCGTGGTTGGTGTCTGCTATAGGCCGCCTGATCAAGGGGAGGATGTTGACGAAGCGTTCTTACTTCAACTACCAGAAGCATCACACTCACAGGCAAAGAGTAAAGTCAAGACCCTGAATTTTAGGAGAGCGAACTTTCAGGTGTTTAAAGAACTAGTGGATGGAACCCCCTGGGAAACTGCCCTTGGGGATAAAGGAGCAGAAGGGAGCTGGCAGCTCTTTAAGGACGTTTTTCTTAGAGCACAAGAGGTCTTGATTCCCACACATAGGAAATCAGGCAAGGAAGGCAGGAGACCAGTGTGGCTGAGCAAGGACCTTCTGGTTGAGCTGAAGCGCAAGAAGGAAATGCATAGGCAGCGGAAGCAGGGACACGCATCCTGGGAAGAATATAGGGATGCTGCCCGGGTGTGTAGGGATGGGATCAGGAAAGCTAAGGCACAGCTGGAGCTGAATTTGGCAAGGGATGTGAAGAATCATGAGAAGGGCTTCTACAGGTGCATTGGTCAGAAAAGGAAGGCTAAAGAAAACGTACACCACCCCCACCCACCCCACCCCCGATAAATAAGACAGGAGATCTAGTGACAACCGACACGGAGAAGGCTGATGAAGTATGGGCTGGATGAGCAGACAGTGGGGTGGGTTGAAATCTCGCTGAACAGCTGGGCCCAGAGGGTGGTGATCAGTGGCATGAAGCCTAGTTGGAGGCCAGTAACTAGCGGTGTACCCCGGGGGTCAATACTGGGTCCGATCCTGTTCAACATCCTAATTAATGATCTGGATGATGGGTAGACAGACTGTACCCTCAGCGAGTTTGCTGGTGATACAAAACTGGGAGGAGCGGCTGATACACCAGAGGGTTGTGCTGCCATCCGGAGGGACCCCGACAGGCTGGATAAATGGGCAGGCAGGAGCCTCGTGCGGTTCGACAAGGGGAAGCGCAAAGTCCCGCACCTGGGGAGGAACAACCCCATGCACCAGTGTATGCTGGAGGCTGACTGGCTGGAAAGCAGCTTTGCAGAAAAGGACGTGGGGGGCTTCTGGTGGACACCAAGTTGAATATGAGCCGACAATGTGCCCTTGCCGCAAAGGCGGCTGAGGATATCCTTAGCCTGATATAGAGGAAAGCAGGGTTTATATATGTTACAATACAGTTGCGTAGACCACTCCAATTGCTCACTATCCCCGGGGGTGCAGGGCACCACAGACCACCCTTGGGCAGCTTTGGGGGCACTGCCTATTTTTCTAAAAGCCTCCTACCCAGCTTAGTGCAAATCCTATCTTGATCTGCTCTCCAGCCCTCAAGCCACCAGTGCTGAACACACGCTTTGTATTTTATTTTCTCCCAGGAGGTGTGCAGCTTAGAAACGTCTGCAATTGAAGTGGGGCTTTCAGGGAACAATTTCGAGCAACTTCTGTTGGTTCTGCAAAATGTTCTGAAAAGTTAAGGCCTGCCCTGGCCTGGCAAAAGCAGTCATTTGACTGGAGGGAGCAGCACCAAAAAGGCACCAGCACGTTTGGGGTGGACTTGATGCGGTAATAAATAACAATAAATAGTACTTCTAGCTACAACAGCCTCTTCTGAGACTTCGTTGCCCGCCCACAGGGTCGCAGCACTACACGGCACAGATCCCTCCGCGGACTCGCCCAACGTCTTCTCCCTCCACCCCCAGGTCGGATCCCTCCGCGCCCCGAGGGCACGCAAACTCCCTGAGCCCCGGTAAGCGCCAGGTCGACGAGGGCGGACCCGCCGAGGGGGCGGGGACAAGCGAAAACGACAGGCGAGACAGCCAATCGAGACGCGGGATCGGCCGGCGGCGATCTGGCGGCCCAATGGGCGCCGCGGAGGGCCTGGCCGAGTGGAGGAAGCGCGGGGGCGACAACAGGCGTTGTCGTGGCTGACGAGATTATTGGGGCGCGGGCCGCCCGGCCCGGTGGCGCCGCCGCTACTGTCTTCGGAAAGATCGTCGGCAAGGCGCTTCCCCGCCAACGTCATCTACGAGGACGAGGAGGTAGCCGCGGCTTTGCTCTGTGCGTGGTTCCTCTTCCCTTCTCCCCCCTCCCCCCGCGCTCGCAGGCACCCTGAGCCGAGGACCCGTTGCGCGGTGCCCGGGAGCGCGGCAGGGCGGGTGGCGGCGTTACTGCGGGTGGGTGGAGGGACGGGGGACGGACGGGGCCTCTCTGGGTTGTGGCGCTCTCTACTGCACCATCCCTAAAACATCGCGCTTCTTCGGTGCTCCCCCCCCGGCTGCCGCGGCGCGTACTGGGTTGCTGGTGCTGTCCGGCTCGCCTCGGTTCGCAGCCCCACCGTGTCGTGTACGCGCGCGCGTGCGTAGAGGAGGGCCTCTGACGGCAACGCACTTGGTGCCAGCCGCAGACGTTTGCCGCGTGATATCCCTTTGGCGCTGCAAGTCGTGCAAAGTTTGCTGCCGAGGGATGGGAGTGGTCCTACCTCGTGTAGGATGACAGTCTTGAAACCTTAGATTGAGCACACGCAGTCAATCTCCTCGGGGATTCCAGGTGTGGGGGGGTGTACGTATGTATGTAAACAGTGAACGTCTGAGTAGTGACCGTAATGAGTTAGTTCTGCATAGGAGAAATGCAGGTCTTGATGTGCCTCGTAATAGCATTATAGAGATTTCACAGCTCTGCTGTGCTAGGCTTTGGTTCTGAGCCCCCAAACTGCATTATCAAAGCAAAGAGTTACAGCTTTTCCTATTTTTCTTAAAAAAAAAAAAAAAAAAATCTAGAAACTGGTCAGGCTGCAAAAGCTTCCCAGACCTTGTTTCTGTGGTGAAGTGGGACCATGGTAACAGCATGCTTGCAAGGTTCACGGATGCTGGTGCACCACAATGTGCTAGGAACTGGAGTGAGCTGCTTAAACTGCGGGGAAAAAATGCAGCCGTTACCTACACGATGTTAACTTTAAGTTAGTATCCCGTATAATTTTTTTATTAAAATGCTGAAGATTAACAGTTAGGGATGTCTTCTGCTTTTGAAGGTAGGGTTTATGTGCAATATAGAAGACAGACTCGTACTATTCACTTGCAGGCTTCCTGTGATTATGCTTTTGTTCGATACTTGAGCTCCCTGTACCATGGAAAATGAATGGCCACTGATCTTCCACTTTGCTAAATTCTTTGCTGGTTCAGTTAAGCCATTTGTCTCCTGCCTCTGTGTGGACCACATCGAATAGAAAAACTGCTTAGGAAATGATCAACCCAAATTAAAACATACCGGAGGTCGCTAATCTGAAGTACTGGCCCCGTCTCCTTGCCCCCATCATCTTGCATGCTGAATCCCACTTCTGGAGGGGGCTCTGTAAATATGTTGTATTTTGTGTATAGAAAGTATTGATATAACATAAGAAAAATCAACGTTTTGGCTTGTGTTTGGGGTATCTGGTAATCTGCTTCTGTACGAGTTCAGTGGGGCATATTGATTTGCTTAAGCTATCGCCTTTCTCTGAAGCCAATTATGTTTTAACTGTTTACTCTTCCTCCAGTGCCTTGCGTTCCATGATCTTTCACCCCAAGCTCCGACGCTTTTCCTAGTCATGCCTAAGGAGCCAATGATCAGGTTATCTGAAGCAGAAGATTGTGGTGAATCTGTAAGTACCGTGGAAGCTTTCTGTACGCTAAACTGTACCTGTAATTAGCTCCTAATTTACTAGACTCTTTCTTGTCCCCTCTTTTCCTCTTGATAGGGCACGGTAGGCTATTTTGGGTTTTCTGGTGCTATAATCTTTTGCCTCTAGCTTATAATGGAATTGAGCCTTTTGACTAAAAGTAGTGATATAAAGCAACGCTCATCCCTGGGTATGTACTTCTGGTGCAAAATGCAGTGTTGTTTTGGAGCGCAGTCTGATGCCTATTGTCATGGTTTAGAGCAAGAGTAGTAGAACTTCTAATATGGAGAAGAGGGCTTGGGGTTTTTGGCAGGTCAAGGGGTGAGGAAGGGCAAAGCTGGTTGAGAGGTGCTGGATGCTTCGGTTTTGGCTATAAAAGTCAAGTTCAAAGACTCTGTAAACCCACGCAAAAGGCAGCCTAAAGTTTATTTTCCACCAGAATTGCTTACGTTGCCTGAAGATATAATGGGGGCTTTAACCCGGAGACAACCTTAGCTTCTGTGGCTGTTTTGTAGTCCGTTACTGTCTAGCTTGAAAAAAATTGCATAGCTCTTTTTTTTCCCTATAGTGTGCATAATCAGTCTTTGTAGCTTTGCTTGGAAAATGTCAGTTGCAGGCGGACAGAGAGTAATTGGAAATGCAGTGATTGAATTGCTAGGAATTGGCTAACTGGTTTCTCTGGGTGGTTCTCCGCTCTCATTCCTTCCCTTCCTGCACTCTCCCCTCTTTGTGTGTGGCTTTTTATTTTATTTCTTTATGGTTTTGTACTTCCTTCTCCAGTTTCTTGGGCATTTAATGATTGTTGGCAAGAAGCGTGCTGCTCGCCTGGGCCTGACCAATGGATTCCGGATGGGTGTGGATGAAGGGCCCGAGGGTGGGCAGTCTGTCTATCACGTACATCTACGTATTCTGGGTGGCCGTCAGTTGGGCTGGCCGCCTGGCTAAGACTTTTGCACCACAAGAGTTGCTGCACGTGTACAAATCGCCACAGAATGGATTTCGTCTGTTGCCCGTCAATCTAGCCACTGTTGATGTCTAATTTTTTGTGACGTGTGTCTGTGGAAGGTAATAAAAGCTTTGAGCAGCAGTTGCACAATAAAGATTTAGCATGGGGATATCATCTCTGTCTTGTGCGTCTTACTGAGGGAAATAGTTCTGCAAGTTAAAATGGTGTCTCCCCGGAGTGTAAGTATGTGGAATGTTTCAGTCTGTTAACAGTGTTCTATAGCTAGATGGTGATTTGCCCAGTCATTTGAAGCATGATGCTGGAACCGCCTAGCAGTCTCCTGCATCTTGTAGGAAGCAAACTCTTGGCTTTTTGGAAGTGGTACGCAAATGTATATAAAGCCAATGTAGGCTGCTGCTAAAACTTTAGAAAATACTGTATGTGACACTACAGGTGTGCCATACAAGGGTGGTTTCGGCACAGTGCAACGTGTTGGAAGCATCCAACTCCTGTTGGAGCACTTTATCAATGGCTGTGTGATAAGGCCCCGTTGATATCCCTTTTCTGGTGAGGAGGGATATGGTAGGAGAAAACAATCGGTCTGAATGGCAGCTGTGGTGCTTCCATAGCACAGTGGAATATCTCTTTTGTCAATTTGGGTCAGCTGTCCTGGCTCTGTCCCCTCCCACCCTCGTGCCCACCCACCCCCAGCTTACTGGCCTTTGGGGGTGGGGTGGTTGGAGAGACAGCCTCCATGCTGTGGTAGCACTGCTCAGCAGTAGCCAAAACATTGGTGTGTTATCAACACCATTCTAGCTACAAATACAAAGCACAGCACTATGAGGGCTGCTATGGGGAAAGTTAACTCCATCTCAGTCAGACCCTATACTGTCAGCCATGTCAAATATGATTGCTGTCTTTGGGTTTCAGACTGTTTTCTCACTTGGAGGGGTGGGTATTTTGAGATTGTTGTTATAACTATTCCCCTTTTAAAGAAAGTACTTGAAAACACATGCTATTACAGAAATGGGGAGATCATGATATTTCCATAGGTCCTCTAAGATTAGTGAAGGCAACAGTGTTACACACTGCATTGCAAATTGAAATAATTCAACATGGTCCCTTAATGAGGAGGAATAAGCAAAGAAAGATGAATCAGGACTAGCAAAAATGCAAATCATCTCATTGCTTATGCGATGAAATGCATTTTTGCTAGTCCTGATTCATCTTTCTTTTTAAAGACAGACAAACAGAAAGGCAAATGAGTTGCTTTCAACATGTTGAGCCATTTTGACACACTAAATCAAGATTTCATTTCTGAAAGTGAACTCACCAAGTCATATCAGTTCACACTGAAGGTTTTTCTTTCTTATCATATATTCACCTCTTCTCTTTTCTGTGTTCTGTTCTCTTCTCTAGTATTTTTTTGTTTGTTTTTCCTCTCAGGTACCCAAATGAATTTACTGGTGATCACTCCAAAACTACATAATGGCCAGCTTCTACAGTACATCCACTACCTTTCTGTCTGTACTGCAGTAGAAGCATGCTCAGTTGGTTCTGCTTCCTTGGTGCATCTTTCCTCTATTGTTTTTTTTTTTTTTTTTTTTTAATCTGTAACTAGATATATTGCCTTAGGCCTATTATTCATCAGTTCTGCCTGTTGCATGAAAATGATAACAAAAAATAATTGCAGTACTCTCCTGGATTGTTTGACATGGGGGTTATGGGGAAATGGAGGACTTAGGAATGCTGTGAAATTAACATGGAATGGTGCTGGCCAGCATGGAAAGATTTCAGAGACTATAGGCTAGCTCGATTTGATTCCCATTAGTACATAGGACAAAAAGCTGTTGGACATTTTGGAGCCTGAAAAGATGCATAGGTTTTCTCTTACAGTAATGGATAAAAAATGTCCATACATAATTCATATTGCTCATCATGGAAATTACCCATGTAAATGCCAAGGGCACCGGCTGGAGATTATACCTTTCTGCATTCAAGTGTTTCTTTTACCCTCTGTTTTAAAAGCCTTCTTATTGTGAGTTATTTTTTTAAAAATACTCCTGATACCTATGGATCTAAAAATGTCTAGGCTATTATAGTGCTTTAGTTTACCAAGCGTTAGATTTAAATAGCCTTTTGTCTTTATTTTAAAGAAAAGTAAAGATTTAGTGCTTTCTAACAGCTTAGAAGAGCAATTGAAAAGGAAGCGGTGTAAAAAGATAGTATCCACTTTTTTGCAACTGAATTTACACCGAAAACCATGGAAGAATTGTTGATCCTAAGTTCATTTTTTTAGACCCAGGAAAAAAAAAAACCACACAACAAAAAACCAAACAGATTTATTTGGGATTCTCCCCCCTCCCCCCCCGTTATTTTTTCAGTTTCCTAATTTTGATTTGGATTCCTAAATTACTCTCTGTGTAGTAGGTGCCAAGCTGAGCTTTTCTGAAGTTGCCTCCCTGGAAAAAGTAGAGATGCCCTTGCCTTTCAGCAGGAGATATTCTCAGTTCTACTCTTAAGAGAATCTAGATTAAATCTCCTTTAAATGCACTGTCAAGAGAGCACACAATTATCTTAGGCTATTCTGAGAATTCCAGGCAATGGTTATTAGATTCTAGCACCTTACATCTGCAGCATAACGTGAGGTTTCTTAAATTGCTACAGTTCTTAAAATGACACTTTTGGAATGGGTCCAATGAGAGTACATTTATATTTAACCAGAAAAATAAATTACAAATCACTTATATGACTTTTTATTACTATGTCCAATATTGATCAGGGCATACAATTAAAAAAGAGAACTCAAAATGAGAGTTCTCTTCAGGAAAACATTTCATAGAATCATTAAGGTTGGAAAAGACCTCTAAGATCATCGAATCCAACCGTCAACCCAACACCACCATGCCCACTACACCATGTCCCTAAGCGCCATGTCTACATGTCTTTTAAATACTTCCAGGGATGGTGACTCCACCACTTCCCTGGGCAGCCTGTTCCAAGGCCTGACCACTCTTTCAGTAAAGTAATTTTTCCTAATGTCCAATCTAAACCTCCCTTGGTGCAACTTGAGGCCATTTCCTCTTGTCCTATCGCTAGTTACTTGGGAGAAGAGACCAACATCCACCTCGCTGCAACCTCCTTTCAGGCAGTTGTAGAGCGTGATGAGGTCTCCCCTCAGCCTCCTCTTCTCCAGGCTAAACAACCCCAGTTCCCTCAGCCGCTCCTCATAAGGCTTGTGCTCCAGGCCCTTCACCGGCTTCGTTGCCCTTCTCTGGACACCCTCCAGCACCTCAATGTCCTTCTTGTAGTGAGGGGCTGTCCTGGTTTTGGCTGGGATGGAGTTGATTTTCTTCCTATTAACTGGTATAGTGCTGTGTTTTAGATGTAGTGTGAGAATAATGTTGATGACACGCTGATGTTTTGGTTGTTGCTAGGTATTGTTTATGCTAGTCAAGGACTTTTCATCTTCCCATGCCCTGCCAGATGTGCAGGGGGCTGGGAGGGAGCGTGGCCAGGGCGGCTGGCCCAGCTGGCCAATAGGCTATTCCATACCATATGACGTCATGCTCAGCATATAAGGCTGGGTGAAGAAGAAGGAGGGGGGGCGTTCGGAGTGATGGCGTGTGTCTTCCCAAGTAACCGTTACGCGTGATGGAGCCCTGCTTTCCTGGCGATGGCTGAACACCTGCCTGCCGATGGGAAGTAGTGAATGAATTCCTTGTTTTGCTTTGCTTGTGTGCACGGCTTTTGCTTTCCCTATTAAACTGTCTTTATCTCAATCCACGAGTTTTTCTCACTTTTACCCTTCTGATTCTCTCCCCCATCCCACCCGGCGGGGGGGTGAGCGAGCGGCTGCGTGGTATTTGGCTGCTGCCAGGTTAAACCACGACAGGGGCCCAAAACTGAACACAGTATTCGAGGTGCGGCTTCACCAGTGCCGAGTAAAGGGGCACGATCACCTCCCTACTCCTGCTGGCCACACTATTCCTAATACAGGCCAGGATGCCGTTGGCCTTCTTGGCCACCTGGGCACACTGCCGGCTCATGTTCAGCCGGCTGTCGACCAGCACCCCCAGGTCCTTTTCCTCTGGGCAGCTTTCCAGCCACTCTTCCCCAAGCCTGTAGCGTTGCATGGGGTTGTTGTGGCCGAAGTGCAGGACCCGGCACTTGGCCTTGTTGAATCTCATACAGTTGGCCTCAGCCCATTGACCCAGCCTGTCCAGGTCCCTCTGCAGAGCCTTCCTACCCTCGAGCAGATCAACACTCCCGCCCAACTTGGTCTCGTCTGCAGACTTACTGAGGGAGCACTCAATCCCCTCATCCAGATCGTTGATAAAGATATTGAACAAGACCGGCCCCAGTACTGAGCCCTGGGGAACACCGCTCGTGACCTGCCGCCAACTGGATTTAACTCCGTTCACCACAACTCTCTGGGCTCGGCCATCCAGCCAGTTTTTTACCCAGCAAAGAGTACACCTGTCCAAGCCATGGGGCTGAAAGGCAAGCTCATAATTTGGGCCAAGTATAGCAGGTAAATAATTTAATTTAGCTCTATCAAAATAATTTTGCAAATTATAGAGCAAACTAGAATGTTAAACACAAATGTACATGTGAACTATATAGTGCCATCTAATTTGAATTGATTTCAGAAGGGTGTTTTTTCATTTGAAAAGAATATCTAAATAGGGCTCCATGTAAAGAATGCCTAGAGATGAGCTGTTACTATCCTAAGGCTGTATTTTTGGCTGTTAAGAAAAAGCTGGCTTCACAAATCAGTTCTAGGGCAGAATCAGAACTAGACCAATGCTGAGTGTTTTGAAAATCTCACCGACAGGGTGCAAAGCTTGCTGGTTTGTCTAGGGAACAATTTGGTTGGCCCTGAAATATGTAAACACCGTTTGGTTATCATGGTGCACTGAAAGCAGACTGAGAAGAGACAAAATTAATTTAGATTTATCTCTTTAAGGAAACTTCCTCCATATAAATGGCTGAGATTTGTCAGTTTTTAGTTTCCCCACTACCATAATCATCTCCAGGATTGCAACTAAGCAATGTTTCCCCTTTAACTAGTACTTCCTGCCACTGCAGCCCGAGGTGAAAAAAAGAACAAATGGTGTTAGTCTTGCTGGTCTCTGAGGTCCAGCTAGCAGATCCTGTAAGGTCCTTTCCTTGAGCATAACAGCCATACCTGCCACTGGGTGTGTTCTCCCATCCCCTTGAACTACCTAGTCTTACCAAATGAGGAAGGGAAGATTTGAGACAGACACAATAGGGAACATGTGCAAACCTAGTGTATGGATGTTGGCCGTGAGTTCATGCTGCATCCATAGAATTCAGGCTAGAAATGTACCAGTTGGCTTTCTGCTACAGTAGTTTTGACCTTGGAGCTTATGGTCTGCTGATGGTCCATAAGACATAAGAAAGTGGTCCACAAAAGAGTTGCAAAAATGCATCTATTCCACGTATATATTTTTCTGTATATTTATATTTAAACTTTCACATATTCCCATACTTGCAAAGAAGGAAGCAAAGCAAATTGAGGAAGATAAGAGTAATGAAGTAACTTTAAAAGTTTAGTCTAATTTCTTTGTAGTTATCCATGACAACTATTGTGGCATCACTGTTCAGGATGGTCTTTGGATTCAGAAAGACTGGGGGAATCTTGGTTTTAAAAGAGGTTTGAAGAACACTTCTCTAGAACGTAATCACAGGTAAACTCTTTGTCCTTTCAACCTGTCCTGGATGTGCCAAGGACCCCATTCCAGAGAACTAGCTGACTTGCTCACTTCACTAGTTAGTAATTATATCTGTACCAGGCATTTAAAACATTTTGTGGGCATACACATCTATACGTAGTCTCATGCATAGATTGAATGTGGGAAAGGTCCCTGTATTCCTGAAGGCAAGTATTTCAGTATGATATGCCAATTTAAATTATGCTCCATTTCAGCTCTGCCATCCTTGGTGAGCAATAATCTCAAGTGGGGCAGAAGGAAAATTCTGTTAAAATGATGATAGGCTCTGCCCTGTATTCTTGAAATGTGTTTGGCTGAGAAATTAAAGGGGAAAACGTATAATAGGGGCATCTCATTAAGAAAGGACATTTTATGTCTTTTCAAATTTGAACTAGTCATAGGGTAACATTTTCACAAGAGACATAGAACTCTACATTCCATATTCAAAAGGGATTTGCGAACCTGAATGCCACAGAAATGAAATAGGACTTTGAGTCCAAAGTACCTAAGCCACATGTGAGAAAGGGGATCCTGGGCCCTCAAGTAGAACTGGCCAGAATGTAGGATTTCTGGTTTGTTACAGTTCTGAGGTTTTTAGTTTGTTTTTAATCCAAATCAGACTAAAGCCAAACTTTTAAAATTTCTTGTGACCTAGAGAACAAATTTAGATAATAAAATTAAAAATAAAATTAAAAAAATAATTCAAGAAACACTACAGCTTGATGCTTCTGAAATGAAATCTGTCTCCCTGGAACTCTCTGTTGCTGAGTGAAGTTGATAAGAATGGGTCATTCCCTATGTCAGGTGCTAGGTCTTCTACACAACCCCATTGTTCCACTTGTTTCCAGCTGGGGAGCATGATGTTCCCAGACTACCTGGCCATCTAATGCTTTAGACTAGCCACCCAGAATTCTTGAGTGTCTAAAAGCTCTTGAGCACAGTACATGAAGACTCTGCCCAGGAGTCTTGGAGAGTATGTTCCAACAGTCCCAGGGGCCATATTGTTGCTCTAAGTAGGGATTCCAGATTCCCCGCGAGAAAGCTAGACCCTAGACCCCAGTGTATCTCAAATTATATGGGAGCCTGTAAGCTGATTGCCTCAAGTCATGGACCGTAAAGACAACATGGAGCTGAGGCAAGGCATTTTATAGGGTGTCGTGGTTTAACCCGGCAGGCAGCCAAACACCACGCAGCTGCTCGCTCACTCCCCCCCACCCCAGTGGGATGGGGAGAGAATCGGAAGGGTAAGAGTGAGAAAAACTCGTGGGTTGAGATAAAGACAGTTTAATAGAACAGAAAAGGGAAGGGAAAATAATAATAATAATAATAATAATTATTATTATTATGATAGAACATACAAAATGAGTGATGCACAATGCAATTGCTCACCGCCCGTGCTGACTGATAACCAAGTAGCGATCGCTACATCCTGGAACACACCTCTTATTTATATATTGAGCATGACATCATATGGTATGGAATACCCTGTTGGCCAGCTGGGCCATACTC
The DNA here is from genome assembly GCF_964195595.1 of Calonectris borealis. Lineage (NCBI taxonomy): Eukaryota > Metazoa > Chordata > Aves > Procellariiformes > Procellariidae > Calonectris > Calonectris borealis. The sequence continues at coordinate 48,918,011 of NC_134351.1, read as the reverse complement.
CCTCCCAGCTTCTGAGGAGTCCTTGACTAGCAGGGTACTTAGCAACAACTGAAAACATCAGTGTGTTATCAACATTCTTCTCATACTAAATCCAAAACACAGCACTAGGAAGTAATTTAACTCTATCCCAGCCGAAACCAGGACATAGGGCTTCCCTGAAAACCAGCTGTGTCCCAAGCAGTCTATTGTGCATCCAGCTAGGATACAATGAGAACACTTTTGATTCACCAAGGCAGTCAGTGAACCTAAAACACTTCCCATAGTTTCAACAAATCTGGCACTTTTTAGTGAAACTGTTTTGCGTAAACATTTCCAATGAGTTCTACTCATACTTCACTTCTTTTTAACTGCACTCCAAGCAGTTTTCCTTCCAATTCTGCCCAAAACAAAATCACATCTAGAATGAAAGTGAGTTATTGAAAATAATTTATCATATTTCCTCTTAAATCAACTGGACAAAAATTCTGTAGAAACCACATTGTGTTTAATAAATATGGAACAATATTGGATTAAATAAGGAAATACTGTCCAGGATTAGGGAATGTAGCTATGGATAACAAAAATAAATTAGAGCTATATGAAGTCTAGATTAAGAATAAGTAATGCATGTTTCTTCAGTTTTCTTGTTAGGGCTTTCAGCCAGAATATAGTTCCATTTTAAGTACCAATTTCCCACTGAATTATTAGAAATAGAAATTGCATGGTATAAATTACTTCCCCTAAAATTAAATTACAACCAGGCTACCAGTCTTACCTATAAGCAAGAATAAATAAAGCAATATTTTTACATGGACATGTCATTCATTTTACAGAAGACTTATCCAAGTTGTCTATGCAACTATTGTGTATCCTTAGCAGTGGTCATGTAGTGATGTCATACTGGCTCTTTAGTAAGAGATCTGGATGGATTCCAATTCATTTAACCATTAAAGTGTTACTGATCAGTAGGAAAGAATTAGAACTCCCAATGTGTACAAACTAATAAAAAATCTACTTCCTTAGAAAATTAGGATTGGATGAAAAAAAACCAAACCAACAAAACAAAACAGCAAACAAGAACAAAGAAAGTGAGAGCTACTGTGGTTATGATGTTGGCCTTATGGGAGGAGAAATGAAATTTTGGCAGGACTTGGGCCCTATATGATTTTGTGGGGTAACCCTTTTAGCTAGTCCACATGATGGGTGTAAGCCTGGCCCTTTCAAAGCACTGGGAGTTTTGCCACTGAGTTCAACACAGCCTGGATTTTATCCATGTTGTGGTTTAACCTGGCAGGCAGCCAAACACCACAAAGCTGCTCACTCACTCCCCCCGCCCCCACAGTGGGATAGGGGAGAGAACTGGAAAAAAAGAAAAATAAGATTCGTGGATTGAGATAAAGACAGTTTAATAGAACAGAAAAGGAAGGGGAAAATAATAATAATAATAATAACAACAACAACAACAACAACAACAATAATAATAATAATAATAGAATATACAAAATGAGTGATGCACAATGCAATTGCTCACCACCCGACGACCGATACCCAAAAAAACCCCGATCGCTAAATCCTGGATCACACCCCCTATTTACATACCGAGCATGATGTCATATGGTATGGAATACCCCGTTGGCCAGTTGGGCTAGCTGCCCTGGCTGTGCTCCCTCCCAGCTTCTTGTGCACCTGGCAGAGCATGGGAAGCTGAAAAGTTCTTGACTAGCAGGGTACTTAGCAACAACTAAAACATCAGTGTGTTATCAACATTCTTCTCATACTAAATCCAAAACACAGCACTAGGAAGAAATTCAACTCTATCCCAGCTGAAAACAGGACAGTATCCACTCCTTATTCTATACCATCTACGTCATGCCCAGGTCTCACATTTTCCAATACATTCCAATTAATCACCACCACCTTTCTTGTCTTTTGATATATATACACACAGATATCATTCCCTTAGTCCATGGGCCATCCCTCTAAAATGTCCATTGAGTTCATTTAGTCCATGACTTTGGGCTCCATCTGTCAGAACAGTCTTTCAGGGCAGGAGAGATGGTGTGTGGTGTTGGGCTGTTGCATCCCGAAGCCAGTTCTGATTCCATTATTGCTGTGCTCGTCCGGTTCTATCATCGTTGCACTTTCCTCGGATTCATCAGAGTTCATTCTTCATTAATCTGGGTGATTCTTACTGCAATACCATTGATAGAAACCATAGAAATAATGATATACAATATCATATAACAATTAACATCGTACAATTCAGTTCATTGGCTATTGTCACCCAAAATCAAATCCCCTTGAGGTACACGTCGGACTTGCCCATCCTTTCGCATTACCTACCAAGTGCACCCAGGTCCTTGAGCAAAAGAAATCCCACGGATGGGTTTTCCCTTGCCAGAGGCAGGAGTAACCCAGACTGTCTTCCCCAGCATATTTCTTATGTGCACGACAGGGACTTTATCCCCATCTACAGTACGTAAGGGATTTGATTGGGCAGGGCCAGCTCGATTGACAGATCCCCTGGTGTTGACTAACCAGGTGGCTTTTGCTAAATGTGTATCCCGATGCTTGAATGTCCCACCACCCATTGCTCTCAGCGTAGTCTTTAGCAGCCCGTTGTATCGTTCGATTTTCCCAGAGGCTGGTGCATGGTAGGGGATGTGATAGACCCACTCAATGCCATGCTCTTTGGCCCAGGTGTCTATGAGGGTGTTTCGGAAATGAGTCCCATTGTCTGACTCAATTCTTTCTGGGGTGCCATGTCGCCATGGGAATTGGTTTTCAAGGCCCAGGATGGTGTTCCGGGAGGTGGCATGGGGCATGGGATATGTTTTGTCCTGGTTTTGGCTGGGATGGAGTTGATTTTCTTCCTATTAACTGGTATAGTGCTGTGTTTTGGATGTAGTGTGAGAATAATGTTGATGACACGCTGATGTTTTGGTTGTTGCTAGGTATTGTTTATGCTAGTCAAGGACTTTTCATCTTCCCATGCCCTGCCAGATGTGCAGGGGGCTGGGAGGGAGCGTGGCCAGGGCGGCTGGCCCAGCTGGCCAATAGGCTATTCCATACCATATGACGTCATGCTCAGCATATAAGGCTGGGTGAAGAAGAAGGAGGGGGGGCGTTTGGAGTGATGGCGTGTGTCTTCCCAAGTAACCGTTACGCGTGATGGAGCCCTGCTTTCCTGGCGATGGCTGAACACCTGCCTGCCGATGGGAAGTAGTGAATGAATTCCTTGTTTTGCTTTGCTTGTGTGCACGGCTTTTGCTTTCCCTATTAAACTGTCTTTATCTCAACCCACGAGTTTTTCTCACTTTTACCCTTCTGATTCTCTCCCCCATCCCACCCGGCGGGGGGGTGAGCGAGCGGCTGCGTGGTATTTGGCTGCTGCCAGGTTAAACCACGACAGTTTCCAGCCATCCGGTGGTTGCTTCCACCATGGTGAGCACATAGCGCTTGCCATGGCAGGTTTGTGGGAGCGTGATATAATCAATCTGCCAGGCCTCCCCATATTTATATTTCAGCCATCGTCCCCCATACCAGAGAGGCTTTACTCGCTTGACTTGCTTGATTGCAGCGCACGTTTCACATTCATGGATAACCTGTGTGTCCTGGTTTCGGCTGGGATAGGGTTAAATTTCTTCCTAGTGCTGTGTTTTGGATTTAGTATGAGGAGAATGTTGATAACACACTGATGTTTTCAGTTGTTGCTAAGTGCCCTCCTAGTCCAAGGACAGCTCCCATGCCTACTGACTGAGCTAGGTACACAAGATGGGAGGGAACATGATCAGGACAGCCAGCCCAGCTGGCCAATGGGGTATTCCATACCATGTGACGTCATGCTCAGTATATGAACGGTAGGCGTGATCCAGGAAGTACCGATCGCTACTTGGTTATCGGTCAGCGCGGGTGGTGAGCAATTGCATTGTACATCACTCATTTTGTATATTCTATCATTATTTATTATCATTATTCTCCCTTTTCTGTTCTATTAAACTGTCTTTATCTCAACCCACGAGTTTTTCTCACTCCTACCCTTCCGATTCTCTCCCTGTCCCACTGGGGGGCGGGGGGAGTGAGTGAGCGGCTGCGTGGTATTTGGCTGCCTGCCAGGTTAAACCACGACACTGTGCAATAGCGTCCATGGTCAAGTCCACCCCTCGATCACGAGCCCATCTATATGTTGCATCTCTTCCTTGATGGCCTGAGGTGTCATGGGCCCACCGAGCTATAAATAATTCACCCTTATGTTGCCAGTCCAGATCCACCTGAGCCACTTCAATCTTAGCAGACTTTTCCGCCTGCTGGTTGTTTTGATGTTCTTCAGTGGCCCGACTCTTGGGCACGTGAGCATCTACATGACGTACTTTTACAACCACGTTCTCTACCCAAGCAGCAATATCTTGCCATAATTCAGCAGCCCTGGTGGGTTTACCTCTGCGCTGCCAGTTGTTCTACTTCCACTGCTGCAACCACCCCCACAGGGCATTTGCCACCATCCATGAGTCAGTATGGAGATAAAGTACTGGCCGTTATTCTCGTTCGGCAATATCCAAAGCCAGCTGGATGGCTTTCACCTCTGCAAACTGGCTCGATTCACCTTCTCCTTCAGCAGTTTCTGCAACTTGGCGTATAGGACTCCATACAGCAGCTTTCCATCTCTGATGCTTTCCCACAAGGCGACAGGACCCATCAGTGAACAGGGCATATAGCTTCTCATTTTCTGGTAGTTTATTATACAGTGGGGCTTCTTCAGCACGTGTCACCTCCTCCTCTGGGGATATTCCAAAATCTTTGCCTTCTGGCCAGTTCGTGATCACCTCCAAGATTCCTGGGCGACTGGGGTTTCCTATTCGAGCCCCTTGTGTGATCAGTGCGACCCACTTACTCCACGTAGCATCGGTTGCATGATGTGTAGAGGGGACCCTTCCTTTGAACACCCAGCCCAGCACCGGCAGTCGGGGTGCCAGGAGGAGCTGTGCTTCAGTACCAACCACTTCCAAAGCAGCTCGAACCCCTTCATATGCTGCCAATATCTCCTTCTCAGTTGGAGTATACTGGGCCTCGGATCCTCTGTATCCCTGACTCCAAAACCCTAAGGGTTGACCTCGAGTCTCCCCTGGTGCTTTCCGCCAGAGGCTCCAGGTAGGGCCATTCTCCCTGGCTGCGGTGTCGAGCACGTTCCTTACATCTTGTCCTGCCCAGACTGGCCCAAGGGCTACTGCCTGAACGATCTCCTGTTTAATTTGTTCAAAGGCTTGTTGTTGCTCAGGGCCCCATTTGAAATCGTTCTTCTTCCTGGTCACGTGATAGAGAGGGCTTACAACCAGGCTGTAATCTGGAATATGCATTCTCCAAAAGCTCAAAAACTTCTTCTGCTGTGTTGCCCCATACAATGATGTCATCAGTGTATTGCATGTGTTCCGGAGCCTCACCCTGTTCCAGTGCGGTGTGGATCAGTCCATGGCAAATGGTAGGGCTGCGTTTCCACCCCTGGGGCAGTCGGTTCCAGGTGTACTGGACACCCCTCCAAGTGAAAGCAAACTGTGGCCTGCACTCCGCTGCCAAAGGAATTGAGAAGAACGCATTAGCAATGTTAATTGTGGCGTGCCACTTGGCTGCCTTTGACTCCAGTTCGTATTGGAGTTCTAGCACGTCCGGCACGGCAGCTCTCAGTGGCGGCGTGACTTCGTTCAGGCCACGATAGTCTACTGTTAGTCTCCACTCTCCATTAAACTTTTGCACTCGCCATATGGGACTGTTAAAGGGTGGGCGAGTCTTGCTGATCACTCCTTGGCTCTCCAGTCGACGAATCAGCTCATGGATGGGAATCAGGGAGTCTCGGTTAGTGTGATATTGCCGCCGTTGCACTGTTGTGGTAGCGATTGGTACGTGCTGTTCTTCAACCCTCAGCAACCCCACAACAGAAGGGTCCTCCGAGAGACCAGGCAAGGTGGACAGCTGTTTAATTTCCTCCGTTTCCAGGGCAGCTATACCAAAAGCCCACCGGTACCCTTTTGGGTCCTTGAAATACCCTCTCCTGAGGTAGTCTATGCCAAGGATGCACGGAGCCTCTGGGCCAGTCACAATGGGGTGCTTCTGCCACTCATTCCCTGTTAGGCTCACTTCGGCCTCCAATACAGTTAACTCTTGGGATCCCCCTGTCACTCCAGAAATACAGATGGGTTCTGCCCCTTTATAGCCTGATGGCATCAGGGTACACTGTGCACCGGTGTCTACGAGAGCCTTATACTCCTGTGGGTCTGATGTGCCAGGCCATCGAATCCACACAGTCCAGTAAACCCGGTTGTCCCTTTCCTCCACCTGGCCGGAGGCAGGGCCCCTCTAGTCCTGGTCATCGTATTCACTACCTACTTCTTGTAAGTATGAATCAGAAGTCCCTTTATTAAGGTCGGAAGTGGAATCAGCCCTTCTACTCTGTCTGGCAAACTGCCCATTGGAGACTGGAGCCGCAGTTTTCCTGGCAGCACCCCCTTTTGTGGTTGTTTTCCCTTGCAACTCATGTACCCGTGGCTCTACGGTTGAGGTAGGTTTTCCATCCCACTGCCTCATGTCCTCTCTGTGGTCACGCAGGTAAAACCACAGGGTGCCCCGTGGTGTGTATCCACTATATCTTCTCTCTTGAGCGGAGGGACGCTTACTCCTAATGGCTGAGATACTGGTCTGTACAGGTGGGGAGTAGAACATATACTCTTAGAGTTGCTGGAACTCCCGGGACAGTTTCTCGGCTATCATGTCTGGCAGTTTCTCCACAGCTGAGACGCAGGCCCATAGAGAGGAAGAGAGACTTTCTTCGTATTGGCGAGTCAATTCATCCACAGTTTGTTCCTCTCCATCTTTCCAGGTCATTATTGCCAATGAATTGGCATACGACACTGGTGCGCTCTGTACAAACTTCTGCCACATGGGTCGGGTGCATTTGACTTCATCTGGATCTTTGGGTAATTGCTCTTTGTTCAGGTCATCATAAAGTACCTCCAGCACGGCTAATTCCCTCAGGTACTGGATACCTTTCTCCATGGTGGTCCACTTGCCTGGGTGATATATAACATCTTCCTTGAAGGGATACCTTTCCTTCACGCCTGACAGGAGTCACCGCCAGAGGCTGAGGGCTTGTGCCCCTTGTCCAATTGCTTTGTCAATGCCCCCTTCCCTAGAAAGGGATGCCAGCTGCTTGGCTTCTCTACCCTCTAATTCCAGGCTACTGGCCCCGTTATCCCAGCATCGGAGCAGCCAGGTGACAATGTGGTCACCGGGACGACGACTGTAATCTTTCCGTATATCTCGCAACTCATTCAGGCATAGGGATCGGGTGGTTACCATCTCATTTACGGGTTCTGCCTCTTCCTCCTCCTGTTCTCGTGATGGCCCTGGTTCATATTCATCCCTTACTAAACGAGCTGATTTTCTTTTGTATTTCTTCTTGTGTATAGGGGCAACTGATACCAGCACAGGTTGGTTCTCTGGTTCAGCTGCAGTGACTGTTGCTGGAGTTTGAGTAGCTGCAGTGCCTTTCGCGGGGGTTGGAGTACCCACGGTGCCTGTCGCCGGGGTTTGAGTAGCAACAGTGCCTGTCACAGGGGTTGGAGCAGCTGCAGTGCATATCACAGGGGTTTGAGTAGCCACAGTGCTTGTCGCGGGGGTTGGATTAGCCGCAGTGCCTGTCACGGCGGTTTGAGTAGCCACAGTATCTGTTGCCGGGGTTGATCTCTGGATGGTATTCCTAAGTAGTTGTTTAACCCTAAACAAGACCTGAACTCCATTCAGGAGACATAGCAATAGGAACGTACTTGTTTGAACATCCCAAGGATATTCAAAATTCTCAGAGCAATTGTAACTAGCCTGGAGGAGAAGGAGAAGGTGAAGGAGCGGGCGAAAGTGTCCCCCCTTGTCTCCCCCATCAATTGGCTCTCCAAGGAGAAAAGGTAAAAAGTGTAATTATTAATAGTTTCTGAGAGCTGGTTCCCGAGGTACGGAGATGACGGCAATGCTGAGTACAGATACCAGGTTAGACTCACGACCAATGATTTTATCATATCATAAAACAGTGTTACACAGTGCAGCAAAATGATAACCTTGACCAGTTCCGAGCAGTGATAAACAGCACAACAGGGAATATATACTGCAAGTAAGGTATTACATAACCCAACATTGAGAGCCAGCCCCACAACTTTGAGAGCCAAAAATCAACATTGTGACCAGCGACTATTAAACCACTATAATGACTGCTTATAACCAATTTTGCCTTAACACGCTTTGATCAGATCTGTCGTTATCTCAACCCTTCGTGCCCCACATTGGTTGCCAAAAAGGACTGTTGTGGTTTAACCTGGCAGGCAGCCAAACACCACACAGCTGCTCACTCACTCCCCCCCACACAGTGGGATGGGGGAGAGAATCGGAAAAAAAGACAAGTAAAATTTGTGGATTGAGATAAAGACAGTTTAATAGAACAGAAAAGGAAGGGGAAAATAATATTAATAATAATGATGATGATGATGATGATAGAATATACAAAATGAGTGATGCGCATTGCAATTGCTCACCACCCGACGACTGATACCCAAAAGAAAAACAGTCGCTAAATCCTGGATCACACCCCCTATTTATATACTGAGCATGACATCATATGGTATGGAATACCCCGTTGGCCAGTTGGGCTAGCTGTCCTGGCTATGCTCCCTCCCAGCTTCTTGTGCACCTGGCAGAGCATGGGAAGCTGAAAAGTCCTTGACTAAAGGGTACTTAGCAACAGCTAAAAACATCAGTGTGTTATCAACATTCTTCTTATACTAAATCCAAAACACAGCAGTAGAAGTTCAACTCTATCCCAGCTGAAACCAGGATAATCCAAGAGTAGTGCTGCAGGTCAGGAAACCAGTCTGCCCAAAGTAATGTCCTGCACCTGTGAAAGCTCAAGGGCTCTCCTAGAGCACACAGTAGAAGGATAAATTGTATTCCTTCTCCCTCTCTAACTTGTTCTGGCCTGAGAATGCTAATTTAAGCAATTGATTTTATGGAAATTACATCACCCCTTCATCGCAAAGTGCATTCTATTTGTCCAAAGTATAATTCTGCAGAAGCTGTGCAGCCCAAAGGCAGAGGGGTTGGCTCCTCATTTACCACAAATGGAAGGAGTCTTGCTGAAGTCAGTTTAAACCGCTTGCAAAGCTGTTGAGAGCTCATTCTTCTGAAGGACCGGTCTCAGCTTCCCTCTAGACAGCAACAGGCAACAGGAAGGTGATACACTTAACAGGAAGAGGGAAGTGTCCTGCCACAACTCCATTTTGAGAAACAGGGCCAGGAGGGCTCTTTAGCCTCTGCTAAACTCTTTGTGTGGGGGGGAATGTCACTCCATGTAAATAATCTCATAGTTCTTATGGTCCAGTCTTAAAACAAGCAACTCTTTCAAGTGGTATCCTCAAGCCATGGCCCCATTCATCTCAGTAAGATCTTTAAGGGTTAATGGTTCCTGCTGCGTTCACCGCATTGTGCCTATGAAGTTACCACATGCATATTTTGGTGTGTAACCCTTTTAAGATGAAAGTTCTGATCATATAGTTTACAGGGGCATACTTGAGCACTGCCCCTTTAACCACATGCCCCTTTGTCCTCTTTAATGTGCAGACATAAACTAGCCGTAATACTTCTGTATGATTTGTTTTTTGAGTACAGTGTCTTATCTTACTTTCTGAAACTTTTTCTTCCTTTTTTTCATCAAATTTCTGCATTGGCAGAGCATCTTGGGATTGAATTTATGGGTATGGAGCAATCATTCCTTTTAGCCTGCTGATTTTAGAGCCTGAGAAATTAAAAACTTTTTTTCTCCACCTCCTTCTTTCAATTTCTAACCAATTTCTTTGTGTTTTAGAAGGGATCATACAGCTATAAATCACCTTTGTCAAAATGCTAGCAGAGATCAACTCACTAGAATGGTAATAGTGACAGGATAATCCAGATCTAAAGAGTTCTAGGAATCACTGAAGTATTCATAACACACTGTATATTCTTTTTTCTTTTGGGCAGTTTTGATGTTTTCTTTAGATAAGTTTTTCTAGGGTTGCTGGATTTTGAAAACAATGAATGCATTAAGCAAAGTGACTAACAGACTCTATAAAAACATTTGATAAATTGTTATAGCTGCTTAAAATTCTGCAGCAAATTTTGTGCATTTGAGACCTGTTTTCCAAGTAAAGTTTTATGCCTAAACCCATACCTAGGTATGTGCATTATATGCATATTCATATATGTAAATTATATACCATATACATGCATATATAGGTATGTAAATTAGCACCAAATTTCAAGCTACTTAAGAACTTAAGTAGAGGTTTACAGCTAAATTCCAGATCATCAAGTAGGCAAATATGTTCAGTGTTTCTAATAATGAACCCACACTGACAATAGGTATTAGTTTTTACCCTGGAGCTTAAATATAATAGAAATAAATCTTATAAACTCTTTACATGAATAGACTGTACTTATGTTATTAACATTTTGTAATCAGGATAAAGGTTAAAGCATCTATGGAACTGGCTGAGTTGTTATGATGAAGTTCAATTTGATTTTAGTTTGGAAATTCTCAACAAATGAGGAGAACTAGACACTGGCACTTTACACAGAGATTAAGTTTAGATTCTCATTAAAAATGCTTACATGAATTGGCATTACCCTAAGCTGTGAACTCTGGAAACACCCATTACAAATTTGAATTTAAAAAATCTCTCATGTCCCAGCTATTATTATTATTACAGGGTAATATTAATATTAAGTCATGACTACTGGACTGTAATAGAAGAAAATATATGGCTACATTAATATGTGAGGAATTAAATTAAAATCTTATGAAAATTGGCTTGCAAATGTTTTTTTACATATAAACCTCTATCAGTAAATGTGCAAGGAACTTTTTAAAGCATTTTCAACTCCCTCTTGAAATACAATTCTTCAAAAATTTCTGAGATACCTATGAGAAGAAAAACTTTAAAATAGAGCAAATTAAAGTCCACATGCATTATCAATTATGTATAAATTAGGGAAATGCAAATTTATTTGCATAACGTGCATGTTTGAAAGACTGTGCCTAGAGGGATTTATTATTTTAAGACTCATGCCAGTTTGCCTTTTCCTAGCATTTTCTAGAAAAAACAAACAAATAGTCAAAGTATTTTTTTATATTTAACAGGCAAAAATCATCTCTAAATTCTCACTGCATATATATTTCTCTAAGGGCTTTTCCCCAAGGCTGTTAATTTCTTCCAAGCTAGTTTGATGAGTACTTTAAACAGTGTGTGTTATTTTGCTGAATATCATTAACTGGCTCTGTAAATGTTATGCCAGTCAGAGAGAAAAATCTGACAGGCAAGTCAGTGGCTGACTGCATGGTGTAGAGATGCATGCTGAGTCAGATGTGTCCAGTGCAGTGGGAAACCAGGCAGCCCCACTGAACTTAGAGGGCTGATGCTGGTTTATCCCATGTGAAGATCAGTCCATGTTTTGTAAACCTTCTGGTGAATAGGCTAAAGTTCTGCTCACCCGTGCCATCTCCATGGGTCATACTGTGATGTTCAGTGACCAAAGGAAGTCCAGGGGTGACTGTGGCCCAGAATGTTCCAGGCTGCACAAGTTCAGAGGAACTTAAGGTGATTTTCCTGTAAGCTTCCACAAGGGACACAGGCCCATGCCCCAGCCCTTATGATTCTGGAATTATTCTTGTGGCTGTCCACAGGCATCTGACAGAAGTTTTTGTGGCCTATGCAGACTAGAAAGGCCAAGCATCATCTTCTCTGTCCTTCAGCACTGATCTACCTTTCCTGTCATGGTCTGATTAACTTTCCCCTGAAAAGAATCACTTTGTTTCCGGAAAGCCAGCAAGGAAGAGCTCAACATTGGTTCAGGAAGCAGAACCTGTGACACTGCTCTACCAAGTCTGGAGAAACCCCCACCCCAAGCTATAGGAGCTGCAGACCACAGGAGATGGAAAGGAATCTTTCTGTTGGAGGGGATATCTGTTGGAGGGACAACACAGCAGGGCATAAGCAATCCGGGAGGTTCCTGGAATGCATCGATGATAACTTCCTTCTCCAAGTGGTAGAGGAGCCAACGAGGAGAGGTGCTATGCCGGACCTTGTTCTCACCAACAAGGAGGGGCTGGTGGAGAATGTGAAGCTCAAGGGCAGCCTTGGCTGCAGTGACCATGAAATGGTGGAGTTCAAGATCCTTAGGGCACCGAGGAGGGCGCACAGCAAGCTCACTACCCTGGACTTCAGGAGAGCAGACTTTGGCCTCTTCAGGGATCTGCTTGGTAGAGTGCCATGGGACAAAGCCCTGGAGGGAAGAGGGGCCCAAGAAAGCTGGTTAATATTCAAGGATCACCTCCTCCAAGCTCCAGAGCGATGCATCCCAGCAAAGAGGAAGTCAGGCAAAAACGCCAGGAGGCCTGCATGGATGAACAAGGAGCTCCTGGACACACTCAAACACAAAAAGGAAGCCTACAGAGGGTGGAAGCAAGGACAGGTAGCCTGGGAGGAATACAGAGAAATTGTCCGAGCAGCCAGGGATGAGGTTAGGAAAGCTAAAGCCCTGATGGAATTAAATCTGGCCAGGGATGTCAAGGGCAACAAGAAAAGCTTCTATAGGTACGTCGGGGATAAAAGGAAGACTAGGGAAAATGTGGGCCCTCTCAGGAATGAAATGGGAGACCTGGTTACCCGGGATATGGAGAAGGCGGAGGTACTCAATGACTTTTTTGCCTCGGTCTTCACCAGCAAGTGCTCGACCCTCACCGCCCAAGCCGCAGAAGGCAAAGGCAGGGACTGGGAGAATGAAGAACCACCCACTGTAGGAGAAGATCAGGTTCGAGACCATCTAAGGAACCTGAAGGTGCACAAGTCCATGGGACCCGATGAGATCCATCCACGGGTCCTGAGGGAACTGGCAGATGAAGTTGCTAAGCCATTATCCATCGTATTTGAGAAGTCGTGGCAGTCCGGTGAAGTTCCCACAGACTGGAAAAGGGGAAACATTACCCCCATTTTTAAAAAGGGAAAAAAGGAAGACCCGGGGAACTACAGGCCAGTCAGTCTCACCTCTGTGCCTGGGAAGATCATGGAACAGATCCTCCTGGAAGCTATGCTAAGGCACAGGGAGGACAGGGAGGTGATTCGAGACAGCCAGCATGGCTTCATCAAGGGCAAGTCCTGCCTGACCAACCTAGTGGCCTTCTATGATGGAGTGACTACATCAGTGGACATGGGAAGGGCTACCGATGTCATCTATCTGGACCTCTGTAAGGCCTTTGACACGGTCCCCCACAACATCCTTCTCTCTAAACTGGAGAGGTATGGATTTGATGGGTGGACTGTCCGGTGGGTGAGGAATTGGTTGGATGGATGCATCCAGAGGGTAGTGCTCAACGGCTCAATGTCCAGATGGAGGATGGTGATGAGTGGTGTCCCGCAGGGGTCCATATTGGGACCGGTACTGTTTAATATCTTCATCAATGACATAGACAGTGGGGTCGAGTGCACCCTCAGCAAGTTTGCAGACGACACCAAGCTGAGTGGTGCAGTTGACATGCCTGAGGGATGGGATGCCATCCAGAGGGACCTGGACAAGCTCGAGAAGTGGGCCCGTGTGAACCTCATGAGGTTCAACAAGACCAAGTGCAAGGTCCTGCACCTGGGTCGGGGCAACCCCCGGTATCAATGCAGGCTGGGGGATGAAGGGATTGAGAGCAGCCCTGCCGAGAATGACTTGGGGGTACTGGTGGATGAAAAGCTGGACATGATCAGGCAATGTGCGCTCGCAGCCCAGAAGGCCAACCGTATCCTGGGCTGCATCAAAAGAAGCGTGGCCAGCAGGTCGAGGGAGGTGATTCTGCCCCTCTACTCTGCTCTGGTGAGACCCCACCTGCAGTACTGCGTCCAGCTCTGGAGCCCTCAGCACAGGAAAGACATGGACCTGTTGGAGCGGGTCCAGAGGAGGGCCACAAAAATGATCAGGGGGATGGAACGCCTCTCCTCTGAAGAAAGGCTGAGAGAGTTGGGGTTGTTCAGCCTGGAGAAGAGAAGGCTTCGGGGACACCTTATTGCAGCCTTTCAGTACTTAAAGGGGGCTTATAAGAAAGATGGGGACAAACTTTTTAGCAGGGCCTGTTGCGACAGGACAAGGGGGAATGGTTTTAAACTGAAAGAGGGTAGATTCAGACTAGATATAAGGAAGAAATTTTTCACGATGAGGGTGGTGAAACACTGGCACAGGTTGCCCAGAGAGGTGGTAGATGCCCCATCCCTGGAAACATTCAAGGTCAGGTTGGACGGGGCTCTGAGCAACCTGATCTAGTTGAAGATGTCCCTGCTCATTGCAGGGGGGTTGGACTAGATGACCTTTAAAGGTCCTTTCCAACCCAACTGTTCTATAATTCTATTCTATGATTCTATGAATAGTGAGAAGACATTTGCCCTATTACTTTGCTTTCCATACTGGTGGAGCTTACTAAATCAGTAACACTGCTCATGACCTCTCCTCTGTCCAACATGTGGGCCATCTTGGTGAAGCAGAAGCAGCTGTGGCACTTTGTGGTCTTGTGTCTTGGATGGTATAAACCTACATGCTGAGGACTGAGTCAGGGGTTCCCATGCTCTTTTGTTCCTGTCCTTAGATGGAAAGGGATGATAGAATTCAAGAAGAGTCAAAGGCCTATCCTGAAGATCCCACACAACCTGCAGATCAGTGAAAAAGAATTCCCCCTTTCTAACCACTTGGATTCCAGGACATCTGAAGCAGGGACTCACCCCTCCTGCCTTGTTCCATTTACTTTAGCTCCCTCAGGACAACTGCATATGGAGCAAAGCCAAAGAACAATGTGTTCATCCTGGTCTGGCAAGCCAGGAAACTGTTCCCTGCTTCTCCTGTCCCCGTTTCTCTTGTCAGCAAAGGGCCTCTCTAACAGTAACTGTGTAGATGGGAAGTGCTGCCAGGATTAGATGGGAACTTGCTGGTTTGCTGGGCAAGAACACAGTGGCACAGTCTGTGGGAGTGAAGTATTACCCATGGTAGAGGAAGATGGATTTAGGGACCACTTAAAGCAATATACAAGCATATGGGACCAGATGGGATGCATCTGAAGGTGCTGAGGGAACTAGCCAATGTCATTGCAAGGCCACTCTCTAACATCTTTGAAAGGTCATGGTGATTGAGGGAAGTTCCTGATTAAAAGGTGAATGTCACACCCGTTTTCAAGAAAGGCAAGAAGGAAGATCTGGGAAAATACAGACCTGTCAGCCTTACCTCAGACCCTGAGAAAGTTACAGAGAAAATCTTCCTGGAGGTCCTTTCCCACCATATGAAGGACTAGAAGGTGATAAGGAAGAGCCAGCATGGACTTATCAAAGGCAAATTGTGCCCGATCAACCTGATTGCCTTCTACGATGAGATGACTGGCTCTGTGGACAAGGAGAGAGCAGTAGATGTTGGATAACTTGACTTTAGCAAGGCCTTTGACATGGTCTCCCATAGTAGCCTTATAGCCAAACTGGTGAGATATGGACTGGATAAGTGGACTATAAGGTGGGTGAAACGCTGTCTGGACTGCCAGGCTAAAGGGTTCTAATCAACAGTATGAAGTCCAACTGGTGGCCAGTTACTAGTGGTATCCCTAAGGGATCAATACTGAGACCATACTGTTTAACATCTTTATTCATGACATGGAAGACAGGATGGAATGCACTCTCAGCAAGTTGACACACTGGAGGGCTGGCCTGCTATTCAGAGGGACCTTGACAGGCTGGAGAAATGGGTTGGCAGGAACCTCATGTGTTTCAACATATGCAAATGCCAAGTGCTGCACCTGGGTTGGAATAACCCCATGCAGCACTGCAGGCTGGGGGCAATCTGGACAGAAATCAGCTTTGCAGAAAAGGACCTGGTGGGGCCTGGTGGACAACAAGTTGAATGTGTGTCAGCAGTGTGCCCTTGTGGTGAAAAAGGCCAACCCCATACTGGGTTGTATTAGCAAGAGCATAGCCAGCAAGTTGAAGGAAGTGACTTCTATTTGCCACTTGTGAGACTGCATCTGGAATATTGTGTCTGGTTTCGGGCTCCCCAGTACAAGAAAGATATTGACATACAAGAGTGGGTACAATGGAAGGCTATCAAGATAGTTAGGGGGCTGGAGCACATGACCTACAAGGAGACACTGAGAGAACTGGGTTTGTTCAGCCTTAAGAAAAGAAGGCTTGGGGGAGATCTTATTGCTGCCTACAACTAATAGGAGGGTATAGAGAAGACAGAACATCCTTATAGGATGAGAGGCAACAGACACAAATTGCAACAGGAGAAATTCTGATTAGATAAGTAGGAAAAAATTTCCCCATGAGGGTGGTCAAACACTGGAACAGGGACTCAGAGAGTTTGTCAGGTCTCCATCCTTGCAGATATTTAAACCTCAGCCAGACAAGGCCCTGAGCAAGCTGCTCTAGTTGGTCCAACTTTGAGCAGGGGGTTGGACTAGACCTCCAGAGGCCCTTTCCCACCTAAATTATTCTGTAATTCTCTAACCTGGACGTTAAACTAGGGCAGTTCTACTGCAGCGTAAGCAACCCCCCCAACACACACACACACACACACACACTCTCTCTCTCTCTCTCTCTCTCTCTCTCTGTTGTGGTTTAACCCCAGACAGCAACTAAGCACCACACAGCTGCTCACTCATTCCCCCACAGCGGGATGGGGGGAGAGAATCGGAAGGGCAAAAGTGAGAAAACTCGTGGGTTGAGATAAAAACAGTTTAACAATTGAAATAAAATAATAATAATAAATAATAATAATAATAATAAATTGTAGTGAAAAGGAAAATAACAAAGAGAGAGAAATAAAACCCAAGAAAGACAAGCTATGCAAATGAAAACAATTGCTCACCACCAACCCACTGATGCCCAGCCAGGCCCCCCTGCCAACCCCCCCCCCTAGTTTTATTGCTGAGCATGATGTCATATGGTATGGAATATCCCTTTGGGCAGTTGGGGTCAGCTGTCCCAGCTGTGTCCCCTCCCAAATTTTCTTGTGCACCCCCAGCCTACTCGCTGGCAGGGCGGTGTGAGGAGCAGAAAAGGCCTTGACTCTGTGTAAGCACCGTTCATCAATAACGAAAACATCCCTGTATTATCAACATTGTTTTCAGCACAAATCCAAAACATAGCCCCTTACCAGCTACTGTGAAGAAAATTAACTCTATCCCAGCCAAAACCAGCGTGCGCGCACACACACACGCACCTCCCCACCCCCTCCTTTTCCTTCCCTCAAAATCAACCTCTCAGGTGTAGTTGCTCTATACCACCCCCTGTAGTTACAAATACTTACCCAACCCACCTGAGAGCTGAAAAGCCATCTTCGGGTACCTTTTTCTCCTGACAGGATAATGAAGGGAGATACTGTGGTTGCTATCTCTAGTCCTTCAAGTTAGGCTGGATGAATCTAAGGGCCTAGTTTTGAACAGTATGTGAGAGAATCAGAGCAATGAAACTGACCCCTGGAGTTTATCTTTCCATGCCCACAGATACCTATGACACCAGCAGACAGCTAGAAAATGTTTTTTCAAAACTAACCAAACAGCCCCTTCCCCCTATAGCACCCTCCTTCCATAAGCCACCATGCAATGAGCACAGGAGAATCCAACACATGTACAAGACTAAATCACCCTAACAACATTACCAAGGTGATCACCATCTAGAAGCTGGGCCCATGTATAATAGCCTCAGTATGGAATAACCCTGCTGGAGTCAATACAATTTACACTGAATATAACTACCGAGTGGAGTTTCTACTTTTATTTAATCCTCCTCCTCCCCATCTCCATCCAAAAAGGGAGCTGATAGTTATTTATTCATTTTGCTTTCATGAGCTAACATCTGGCAGCATGACAACATTTAGAATATTCCAAATTGCTAAGCACAATTCTTCTGTTTTCTGTGACAGCTTCATAATATACTATTTACATGGCCAACCAAAAAGTGCTTTCAGAAGGAGCAAAAGCGGGAAGAGGGTCAGGAGCCACAAACTAGCCTAGGCAAGGAGTTATGCTGTATGAGAAATGCCTTCAGACTCTGCTTCAGTCTTTGTTTTTTCCTCAAACATTTCTTCACTCTTTTTTCCCAGTATCAAGCATGCTATGCCAGGCCTGCAGTTGTCTTCTCAACCTTTTAACTTTGTCTTTCCCTGTATTTCACCTTTCTCTTTTTCTCTCTGTCCTGGTTTGGTTTAATTTCCACTCCTTCTTCCCTCTCTTTTTTTACTTTCTGTTCTTGGAGCTATTTTTTGTTTAATACATTTTTTGTAGTATCCTAGTTTTACCAAACTTACTTATCTCCCCCTCTTATTAATAAACAGTGCTATTAATTTTAGAATCATAGAATCATTAAGGTTGGAAAAGACCTCTAAGATCATCGTGTCCAACCGTCAACCCAACACACCATGCCCACTACACCATGTCCCTAAGGGCCTCATCTACACGTCTTTTAAATACTTCCAGGGATGGTGACTCCACCACTTCCCTGGGCAGCCTGTTCCAAGGCCTGACCACTCTTTCAGTAAAGAAATTTCTCCTAATGTCCAATCTAAACCTCTCTTGGCGCAACTTGAGGTCATTTCCTCTCGTCCTATCGCTAGTTACTTGGCAGAAGAGACCAACACCCACCTCACTACAACCTCCTTTCAGGTAGTTGTAGAGCGCGATGAGGTCTCCCCTCAGCCTCCTCTTCTCCAGACTAAACAACCCCAGTTCCCTCAGTCGCTCCTCATAAGGCTTGTGCTCCAGGCCCTTCACCAGCTTCGTTGCCCTCCTCTGGACACGCCCCAGCACCTCCATGTCCTTCTTGTAGTGAGGGGCCCAAAACGGAACACAGTATTCGAGGTGCGGCCTCACCAGTGCCGAGTAAAGGGGCACGATCACCTCCCTACTCCTGCTGGCCACACTATTTCTGATACAGGCCAGGATGCCATTGGCCTTCTTGGCCACCTGAGCACACTGCCGGCTCATGTTCAGCTGGCTGTCAACCAGCACCCCCAGGTCCTTTTCCTCTGGGCAGCTTTCCAGCCACTCTTCCCCAAGCCTGTAGCGTTGCCTGGGTTTGTTGTGGCCGAAGTGCAGGACCCGGCACCTGGCCTTGTTGAACCTCATACAGTTGGCCTCGGCCCATCGATCCAGCCTGTCCAGGTCCCTCTGCAGAGCCTTCCTACCCTCGAGCAGATCAACACTCCCACCCAACTTGGTGTCGTCTGCAAACTTACTGAGGGAGCACTCGATCCCCTTTTCCAGATCGTTGATAAAGATACTGAACAGGACCGGCCCCAGTACTGAGCCCTGGGGAACCTGCCGCCAACTGGATTTAACTCCGTTGACCACAACTCTCTGGGCTCGGCCGTCCAGCCAGTTTTTTACCCTGACAATGTTCATGACCTGTTCACTGGTGGTTTGTTTTGCAGTGGGGTTGGCTTGTAGGAAGAATTCTTTCCATGGTAAGGTGCGTTGTATCAGAGAAATTAAGATTTCTTTTCATTTGTTTGTTTACTTCATGGAAGACTTTCCTTTTGCCCTGAATCTTGAGCACCAAGATTACATATGCAAGTAGCTGCTTTGAGACTGGAGAATCTTGAAGGGCCCAACTGACTTTTCACACATCTCAGCACTGGGTATTGGGTAATACCTGCACTGGCATGTAGCCATGCTTGAACAATTTGGTCACATTTATTAAATTAATTAACAGTTTTTTCAGATTAATGAATTAAAGTTCTGGAGACTACATTTCCATTTCTTAAGTGATAGCTTCAGCAGTCCCACTACCAAATTAGGAGTTATGATGGACAGCAGACACCTTTATTACCTCAAAATCCAGCATCCCACCCAAATTCTAGGATTTTAACCCTACTTTATAATAGTAAAACATCTTTCATGAATGAGATTAGTGTTGTGTAACAAGCTCTCAACAGAGAGCAAGTTGCAATTCTAGGTAGAGCGGTTCCTTTTTTAGAAATGAAGAGATGCAAGTGAACTCCCAGCGTTTCTCTGATACAAGGCATTGTTGATGATTGTTGCTACTGCTATGTTTTGTGGGGCACTGGAGAAACAGGCTGAATTTTATCACCAGATCTCAGATTCTTTATTTCATTTCCATTAGTGATATAATAACAAGCCAAGCTCACACCTCAAATGTAAAAGGATATATTTTTTTTCCCTGCAAACACCACTGAAAATTTAATAGATATGGAGACAGAAAGAGCATTGGATATTAAAACAAGCCAAACAAGGAAAGAAAGAAAAAAAATATAAAAATCTCAGGGGCTGCAAAACTGGCCTTCACTCTAGTTGTCTTTGAAAGAGTGAAACATCCAAAGCATTTGTAAACTCATGTTATTACCTTAGTGCATTGCATTTTTATTTCCAGCAAATGCTGAGTGTTTGTCAATTGTAAAGTTGTTTCTCAGATATGATTTTTGCTAACAATAGAAGTGTTTTTTAAAAGAAAAAAAAGATTACTTTTGACTTTATTTGTATGGATGACCTAGTGGTCCCTAGTACTGTGTTAAGAGCTTATGGTGTAGTCCTGCTCTCCTTGCAGTCAATGAGTTTGCCCAAAGCGTGTGGTAGCTGTGTTTCGGTGTGGCTGTGTGATTCTCTGTGGTGGTATGTAGCATGCCAGCTGTTGACTGTGTGCTGCTTGCCTAGCCATCCTCCATGTTGTGACTTTCTCTGTTTTTGTCCCTTTCTAGAAGCTAAGGAACTGTACCAGAAATGGGTGGTGACCATAACTGGCATTTGCATTGCTCTTCTAGTAGTTGGCATCATGTGTTTGGTGGCCTACTGCAAAACTGAGTAAACCTTTCTCTTTATTTTTATACCTATGATTGTTAGTCAAGGCCGTTGCAATTGACTGTAGCTCTTACTTCTCTGAGCATAAAATTGTAATTTGAATTTCTCCAGATTTGAACTGAATAGACAAACCTTTGCCTCGGGTAATTGGTCAAAGTCAGGCAGGTATATGTCTCTGTATCAAACAGCAGTGTAAAACATAAGAAAGAGAGGTATCTGAAAGGTTCTTGCCATTGGAATTTGATTCAAGCAAATTTCACTGACGTGCATTTCTTCATCTGTCACATGTTCATAATTTCCCCAGCTGAAAGGGAGCAGACTCCCAACATTGGAATTATGTACCCATCCAGCAGTAAAGTTAAAGGATCGGCAGAGTTTGTACTTGAGAACAAGATTAACAGCAGTAGGAATTTCACTGAAACCAGTGGAGGGTTTCCTGTTAAATACAACATTCAATCTAGGCCCTGATATGCAGTTTTCCATATCATATGACTGTAGGATTCAACAGGCATATGGATTCTTTATTTTGATATGCCCAAGATATCAGAAATCATTGACAACATGTAGTAAAATATTTTCAAACACGACTGATGAGTGTGAGAAGGGAGCTGCCAGTTTACAGCCCTCCAAATGCACCAGTGATGCCAGACTGCTATCTGAGAGATGTTCTCTGTATGTTCATTCTTTCTGTTCCTTCTTTCTATTGGGGGAAAAAAATAGAAACACCAAGAAACTAAAGTTTAGAAAAGAACACCTTAATGGTTAGAAAACAACACCTTAAGGGAAAAGAAATGGCTCAGATCACGTGGGTCTCCCTGCAACATACACTGCTGATCAAATGCTAAGACACCATCTTATAACACTGAATCTTAATTCAGAAGTATCATATCTGCAAAGCAATTCCATTAATGAAGAGGGTCCTCCTAACAAGTGAAGAAACACATTAGGTTTCCCATTATTCTTTCCTCTCAGCTTCCTGGAATAACTTCTTTTTGTAGTTAACATCCTTCAGCTAAATGAAAAATGGCAGATATGGAAGGATATAGAATGCAAAGAGCTTGATCACTGAAGGTGAGAAGTGGATTCCTAGGGACAGATTCCCAGACAACATATATTAGGATTTATGGCCCATGGATGATGAATATAAGCCCCCTGTAAGACCCACTTCCTCTACCAAGTCAGAGGTCTTTGGCAGTTCTCAGCTCCCCACCAATACAGTTCCAAGCTTCTGTGAAAAGGTGCTATGAAATTATGTTAATAATTATGTTAATAAATTATGTTAATGAAGGAACACACACAAACAGAGACAGAGAGTCAGAGACACACAGAGAACAAGAGAGACAGAGAGACAGAGTTAGAGAGACAGACAGAGACACGGGGGGGAGGCAGAAATGCACAGCAAGAGATACAGAGGGACAAAAAAGTGCGTAAAAAATAAAGAGGGGAGGCAGAGAGGGAGAGTGACAGTGTGTCACAGACACAGAGAGACTGTGAGAGACAGAATGACAGATGGAGACAGAGAAAGAGAGTCTGAGGTAGAGAGACAGGGAGAGATATGTAGATAAAAGGACGGAAAGAGAGAGGTACTGAGTGATTCAGAGAGAGAAAAATAAAGAGGCAGAGACAGATAGAGACAGCATTAGACACAGGCTCAGAGACAGAGAGACACAAGGAAAGAGCAAGGGAAGGAGAGTGAGAGAGAGAGGGACACAGCAAGAGAGGGAGAGAGAGGCACAGTCAGAGGAAGACAGAAGGGGGGGGAAGAGGTCCAGACAGACAGAGACAGAGGAAGATGGGAGCGGGGGGGGGAGAGACCAAGAGAGAGGTACAGAGAGACAGAGAGACTGAGACACAGACACAGGGGGAGAGACAGACAGACAAGTAAAGAGACAGAGACACACAGAGCGACATAGAGGGACACAGAGCAAGACAGAGAGAGGCAGAGGCAGAGACAGCGTGTAAGAGGAAGAGAGAGAGACTGTGAGAGAGGTATAGAGAGACTGACAGGGGGAGAGCTACAGAGGGACAGAGAGAGAGAGAAGGGGGGAAGGAGATACAGGGAGAGAAAGACCAAGCTGTATGTACTGAAAGAGAGAGAGACCAAGAGAGAGACCAAGAGAGCAGTACAGAGCAACAATGGGAGAGAGAGGGAGGGGGAGAAATAGTGAGAGCTTCAGAGACACGGGGGGGGGGGGAGCAGCAAAGAGACAAAGATAGTGAGAGCGATGGGGGGGGGGGAGAGGGAGAGGGAGGAGAGACTGAGACAGAAAGAGAAAGACCAAGATGAAGAGACAGGGAGACAGAAAGATAAGAGAGGGAAGGGTGCATCACAAAGAGAGGGAGAGGTAGAGAGAGAGAGAGACCGGGGGCCGCGGGGGGAGAGAGGGAGAGAGAGACAGTGAGTGCAGAGTGTTCAGTAATGTATTCTTTATCTTTAAGATTCTCTGGCTGTTGTAGCTTTTTAGCTTCATTTTTATTGTTCTCTCCCCCTCCTCCATTTTGGCAAACCTGAAATATTCTCTTGTTCAGAATGGGACTGAAAATGGTTACATCCTGTAGTGTCCTGTCCTGCCAAAAATATCTGCAATTCTGCCTATAGTTTAGGGAATTGTGTTTATGTTAACAACTGTTACAGCCAAGGTCAGATGCATTCTACAATGTGTTGGAGCCTGCATCTTCCACTTGTTTCCCTGGATTATGTGGCAGAATCATGGAAGTTTTCCAGTAGCATCACACAAAACTGGGGAGTTCTAATAAATTAGGCATGAAATTGAATAGCCCAACCTGAATGCAGAACTTCCCTCATTTATACACATCTAGCATTCAGTGCATTCTGCATGGCCTCCACAGTTTGTTTTTAGCATGCTGCAGTTTTTGTTAGAAGTCTCATAATGAGCTCTTGAAAAGTTCTCCTGAGGAAAGACAGAAGGATTTGTAACTAGGGAAGGAAGAGTTGAGGTTTGGGAACAAGAAGCATGCAAGTCAGACCATAACATTAGTACAGAAGCTAGATGTCTCTGTTGAATGTATTAAGAGCCCTGACATCTACCTGGTAATCATTAGGGTCTAGAGTTAATCTGGTATTGCTGTAATGAAACAGCTTCCACCTCTTAGAGCTGCCAGGTTGCCTGCAGACTCAGGAAGACCTCACACACTCACTCACTTTAGATTTCCAGGACTTCCTCTACAACTTTAACATCTTTAACATTTTTAAATGGAAGCTGAAGCTTTGGAATGCACTGCTGGGGTAGGGGACAAATTCCACAACAAATTGGTAGCTGCAGTATGACAGAATACAAAGGGCTCTCTACTCCTCATGTTATTATTAAATGTCTTGCCTTGACTGCAAAACAAAAATGGCATCAAAGTCCATTGCTAGCTGCATGGCTGAAACAAGATGCAGGCCATGTGGCTCAGGGAGATACCACTGTAAGACACATGGCTGACTCTCTATATGGGGGTGCTACTTGTACCTGGGCAAGATGATAGATGTCATGTTCCCTGCCTCAGGTACTAGTTCTGTAGGCTCACAGAGGAGTGGCTTCCAGTGCAACCTCTTGGATTGGACAGAAAGCTGTCAAATGCACACATATACTTCACACCACTATTTTCGATGAATGTGTGCAAGCCCTAAGGAAGGTGAGGCTGTCATATTGTGTGTCATTGCCTTCTCAGCAGTAAGCAGTGACAACTCCATATGGTAAATGGAAACCACAGCAAGTGTAATCCAGAGGATCATCAAAAACTCACCTTGGCCTTGGTGAGAGTGGCAAGGTGATAGGGTTAAAATTCCTGCCCCTTTTACTTTTGAATGCATAGAAGAGCTCTCCCTGAAATGGAGTACATTTTGGAAACAACTTTCTTTTTCCTCACACTTTTTCCTGTCCCTCTGTGGCCCTGCTGACTCTCAGAAGGATTCTCACACTCCTTCCCCCACTCGGCAGGTCCCCACAGCTCTAGCTGCAGTTACATTCATGCTGTTAGGAGTTCCTCTGAGATCTTGCAGCAATGGGGAATGTGTTGGCAATAAAGTGATATTATTATCATCATCATCATCATCATCATCATCGTCATCTAAAAGGTGCACCTGCTTTCCTTTTATCTGTTAAAACTGTTTTCATTTTTCACATACAGGAAACAGAGGAAAAAGTTGCATGACTGTTTTCAGCAGAGCCTGCACTCAGGAAGGAGCAACATGGTTAACATGGCCAATGGACCACACCACCCCAACCCACCACCAGAGAACATCCAGCTGATGCATATAGGTTTTACTGCCTGTACTTCACTCTAGACTGTCAGTGCCACAGCAGAACTCATCCTGCAGCTTTTAAACTTGCATCTGCCAAAGACTGATGACTAGATTCTCTTGGCATTTTCCACCCAGAAGCAATTAGAACTTAAGTTGCAAATGTGCAGTCAAATGAGAACATTGTCAAGGATGGTCAGCTTATTAGCATGTGCAGCAGAGCCTGTGGACCTAGAACACCAACAAAAACACCTCAAAAAGAATTTGTAACTGCAGTAGGGCTGGGTGTGTGTATGGGGATAATTTTCTTCAAGCACATTCATGTCTTAAACTTCTTGCTGTTCCTGGCCTGACAGCTGGTGAGTAGAGAAGGCCACATGTGATCTGGAATGTCACATTATGAATTTATGCTTCAGACTCCCAGACACTATGAGCATGAGCATCAAAAGGACAATGCTCACCGTAATCCCCATTCCAGTAGTCCATAAAACAAATGTTTCCATTGTTTCTGAAGCAGGAAGAAAAAGATGAGGGTTTTTGTATAAGAAAGGCATAGTCTACAGCAAGTTTCAGGGGAGAAGTCTCTGTCCCACTGTAGTAAATGGCAGGACTCCCACTGACTTCAATAGGGTAGGACTTCACCACCACTCCCCAGAGCACACTAAACAGGAACATGCTAGTTTTTGTGAAAAGTGTTGGGCCTCATCAACCAAGGTGCTGCTGCTGTGTGTGAGAGGATAAGTAGCGAGGAGTTAAAAAGTAGCCTTAGAAATAAAGGGCTGGGTGAAAAACTTATTTGGATAATAGAACAGGATGTGTGTTTGGCTGGTGAAGTGGGACTGGGGCAGACACTTCTCTGGCATCCCACCAGCCGTTTGTGAGAACAAAGCTCTAGACACATGCCTATTCATAGCTTACATTGGTTTCTGTGGAAGAGGCCAGAGTTTACACTGTGCATAGTCATTCCTTTCACTCCACCTTTCCCTGTAGAAGTCCATTGTCCAGAAAGTCTGCTTCCTGCAGCCACAAGCCATTCTTGCTCTCCTGTTCCACCATCACTGTAAATATTGAGGGAGATAGATTGGTGGAGCCGCACCCTGCCGTCCTTGAGGCAAGGGCAGCACACGGAGGCTCCGCAAGAAGCGGAAGAACCCCTGCCCTCTTGCCACCAGGCAGAAGGAGGAGACCCAGGCGATGGAGGGGAATGGACACAGGTCCCTGCTCGGGGTGCCAGGCGAACCCCCGCCCGGCCTCCCTCACCTCAACCTTCCCAGCTACCCCTACACAACAGATATGGGGCTCTGGAACTTGAGGGCCAGACAAACGAGGATGCAGATGAAGGCCCATCCAGGGGGTTGCCCGAGGCGAGGCAGCCAGCCCCACAAATTACGACTGCCTCCGCTAAGAAAAAAAGGAGGGTAATTGTCATTGGTGATTCCCTTCTGAGGGGGACGGAGGGCCCAATTTGTCGGCCAGACCCATCCCACAGGGAAGTCTGCTGCCTCCCTGGGGCCCGGGTGAAGGACATTACTAGGAAACTCCCTAGTCTCGTGCAGGCCTCCGATTACTATCCACTACTGGTTATACAGGCTGGCAGTGAGGAGGTTGCAGAGAGAAGTCCCGAAGGGATCAAAAGGGACTTCAGGGCACTGGGGCAACTGGTGGGAGGATCGGGAGCACAGGTAGTGTTTTCCTCGATCCCTTTAGTGGCAGGGCGGAACACCGAAAGGAACAGGAAAACTCATCGGATCAATACGTGGCTCAGGGGCTGGTGCCATCGGCAGAATTTTGGCTTCTTTGACCACGGGGAGGTTTACACGGCACCGGGCCTGCTGGCGACGGACGGAGTTCAGCTGTCTCACAGGGGGAAAAGGATTCTCGCGTGTGAGTTGGCCGGGCTCATCGAGAGGGCTTTAAACTAGATTCGAAGGGGGAAGGGGATAAAACCAGGATCTCTAGAGAAGAGCCTAGGGACCGCACACCATTGTCGGGGGAGAAATCGGCAGCCCAGCTCAAGTGCATCTATACCAATGCACGCAGCATGGGCGGCAAACAGGAGGAGCTGGAAGCCATTGTGCAGCGGGGTAGCTATGACTTAGTCGCCATCACGGAAACATGGTGGGATGAGTCGCACGGTTGGAGTGCTGCAATGGATGGCTATAAGCTCTTCAGAAGGGACAGGCGAGGAAGGAGAGGCGGTGGAGTAGCCCTGTATGTTAGGGAATGCTTCGACTGTCTAGAGCTCGATGGTAGTGATGACGAGGTCGAATGCTTGTGGGTAAGGATGAGGGGGAAGGCCAACAAGGCAGATATCCTGCTGGGAGTCTGTTATAGACCACCTAGCCAGGACGAGGAGGCAGATGAAATATTCTACCAGAGGCTGGCAGGAGTCTCCCAGTCGCTAGCCCTTGTTCTCGTGGTGGACTTCAGCTTTCCGGATGTCTGCTGGAAATACCACACGGCAGAGAGGAAACAGTCGAGGAGGTTCCTGGAGTGTGTGGAGGATAACTTCCTGGCACAGCTGGTAAGCGAGCCCACCAGGGGAGATGCCTCGCTTGACCTGCTGTTCACAAACAGAGAAGGACTGGTGGGAGATGTGGTGGTCGGAGGCTGGCTTGGGCTTAGCGACCATGAAATGGTAGAATTTTCGATACTTGGTGAAGTAAAGAGGGGGGCCAGCAAAACCGCTACCATGGACTTCCGGCGGGCGGACTTTGGCCTGCTCAGGACACTGGTCGAGAGGGTCCCTTGGGAGACAGTCCTGAAGGGCAAAGGGGTCCAGGAAGGCTGGACGTTCTTCAAGAAGGAAGTCTTAAAGGCGCAGGAGCGGGCTATCCCCATGTGCCGTAAGAAGAACGGGCGGGGAAGGCGACCGGCCTGGCTGAACGGGGAGCTCTGGCTGGGACTCAGGGAAAAAAGGAGAGTTTATCACTTCTGGAAGAAGGGGCAGGCAACTCAAGAAGAGTACAGGGATCTCGTTAGGTCGTGCAGAGAGGAAATTAGAAAGGCAAAAGCCCGGCTAGAACTCAACCTGGCCACTGTCGTGAGAGACAACAAAAAATGCTTTTATAAGTATGTTAATGACAAAAGGAGAGCCAAGGAGAATCTCCATCCTCTATTGGATGCGGGTGGGAACGTTGCCACCAAGGACGAGGAAAAGGCTGAGGTACTCAACGCCTTCTTTGCCTCAGTCTTTAGTAGTCAGAGCGGTTATCCTCAGGGTACTCAGCCCCCTGAGCTGGAAGACAAGGACGACGAGCAGGATAAACCCCCCATAATTCAAGAGGATGAAGTTAATGACCTGCTATGCCACCTGGACATTCACAAGTCTATGGGGCCGGATGGGATCCACCCGAGGGTACTGAGGGAGCTGGCGGAGGAGCTTGCCGAGCCGCTCTCCATCATTTACCAGCAGTCCTGGTTAACTGGGGAGGTCCCAGACAACTGGAGGCTCGCCAACGTGACTCCCATCTACAAGAAGGGACGGAAGGAGGATCCGGGGAACTACAGACCAGTCAGCCTGACCTCGGTGCTGGGGAAGATCATGGAGCGGTTGGTTTTGAGGGTGCTCACGAGCCATGTGCGGGACAACCAGGGGATCAGGCCCAGCCAGCACGGGTTCATGGAAGGCAGGTCCTGCTTGACCAACCTGATCTCCTTCTATGACCAGGTGACCCGCCTAGTGGATGAGGGAAAGGCAGTGGATGTGGTCTACTTGGACTTCAGTAAGGCCTTTGACACTGTCTCCCACAGCATTCTCCTAGAGAAGCTGGCGGCTCACGGCCTAGACAGGTCCACTCTTCGCTGGGTAAAAAACTGGCTGGACGGCCGAGCCCAGAGAGTTGTGGTCAACGGAGTTAAATCCAGTTGGCGGCCGGTCACGAGCGGTGTTCCCCAGGGCTCAGTACTGGGGCCGGTCTTGTTCAATATCTTTATCGATGATCTGGACGAGGGGATCGAGTGCTCCCTCAGTAAGTTTGCAGACGACACCAAGTTGGGCGGGAGTGTTGATCTGCTCGAGGGTAGGAAGGCTCTGCAGAGGGACCTGGACAGGCTGGATCGATGGGCCGAGGCCAACTGTATGAGGTTCAACAAGGCCAAGTGCCGGGTCCTGCACTTGGGCCACAACAACCCCATGCAACGCTACAGGCTTGGGGAAGAGTGGCTGGAAAGCTGCCCGGAGGAAAAGGACCTGGGGGTGCTGATTGACAGCCGGCTGAACATGAGCCGGCAGTGTGCCCAGGTGGCCAAGAAGGCCAACGGCATCCTGGCCTGTATCAGGAATAGTGTGGCCAGCAGGAGTAGGGAGGTGATCGTGCCCCTGTACTCGGCACTGGTGAGGCCGCACCTCGAATACTGTGTTCCGTTTTGGGCCCCTCACTACAAGAAGGACATTGTGGTGCTGGAGCGTGTCCAGAGGAGGGCAACGAAGCTGGTGAAGGGCCTGGAGCACAAGCCTTATGAGGAGCGGCTGAGGGAACTGGGGTTGTTTAGCCTGGAGAAGAGGAGGCTGAGGGGAGACCTCATCGCGCTCTACAACTACCTGAAAGGAGGTTGTAGCGAGGTGGGTGTTGGTCTCTTCTCCCAAGTAACTAGCGATAGGACAAGAGGAAATGGCCTCAAGTTGCACCAAGGGAGGTTTAGATTGAACATTAGGAGAAATTTCTTTACTGAAAGAGTGGTCAGGCCTTGGAACAGGCTGCCCAGGGAAGTGGTGGAGTCACCATCCCTGGAAGTATTTAAAAGACATGTAGATGTGGCCCTTAGGGACATGGTGTAGTGGGCGTGGTGTGTTGGGTTGACGGTTGGACACGATGATCTTAGAGGTCTTTTCCAACCTTAACGATTCTATGATTCTATGATTCTATGATTCTATGATTAGTGACAGCTCAGTGCAGGGGTGAGCCCTGGCTCCACTGAAATCAATGGCAAAGTTCCCACTGACTTTGGTAAGGCAAAGATACATTTTCAAAACATCTCAACTTCCAACACTTCCCTTTTAGGGACCTAAATCCATGGCCATATTTTTAAAAGTGGAGAAACCAAGAGTTCCTATTAGGAACAATGGAGAGCCCTACCAGCAACAGCATCTATGTTGAGACCAGTGGAGAACCCAGACAAAATCTGTGCAGAATACTGGGCACTGCAGACCTACAGCCCCATCTGCAAAAGGCTTTTGGACCATTCTGCAGACTCCCCTAAGAACTGAACAATAGCTTTACTCTGGTGCTGTGGCCATGTGACATGGCATCCTTTGGCACTGTAAATAGCCATTTCCTGCCCAGATCCTTTATAATGTAAAGGACAAAAGAATGAATTAACTACTGCTGCATTGTCCATTAGAGAGCAGTATTCTTGCTGCATCTGGTAGCAATGGGTGTGTTTGCTTTCCAAGTCTCTGTCCATGACGACTTCTCATTTCCTTATACCATGTGCATGTTGTTTATAACCTGCTTGGGATACAGCCCTTTGCAAATTAACTCACTTGTTTCCTCCTGTTTTGAGTTTAAAGGGGATGTGTACACAAAAGTGTACCTGAATGCACTAAAGTGTGTCAGTGCAATGTCTTTGTGCATGGGTGACAAGGACCTGTGCTTTGGTGTGTGTGAAAAAGTCTTTGTTTTTTCCAGCAGTACATTTCAAAAAAGGTACTCTCCAATGAGCATGTCACTGAACAAGAAACAGAGACTTTGTTTTCCACAAGCTATTACACATCAACAACACATCACTCCATATTGGCCACCCCGACACCCAAACAGAAGTACTGGAGCAGGAACACAAACAGCATTGGAGAAGGGAAAAAAACCCTTGTACTGTCAGTGCTGTTGTTGCATGAACAGAAAAGATGTGAAAAAAAAAAAGAACAAAAACATGTACTCCCTTTGTAGAGTTTTAATTTTAAGACTAATTGTATTTGATGCCATCTCACCAAACTAATTATCTTTCTAGGAATTTACAAAGAGCTTTATTGATTGCATGGCATTCCATTACTGATACTGTGAATTTTAATATATGCAAACTACTAAATCATTACAGGTCTTTTGTTTTAAAGAGTGGTCTCCACTCCTACAGACTGGAAATCCTTTCCCTTCCCTCCCTTCATCCATGCATACAAAACCATCTTTATGTGTGTTTGATCACACTATTCACAAAATTCTGCATCCCCATTTCTCAATCTTAAGCTTAAATTGCACATCCTGAGCTGCACAGCGTTCTTGCTCTCCCCTTATTAAACTTCTGTTAGTTTGCTTTCTCCTGTTTTGCATTTAAAATAAAATTGCCCTTTCACTCTCTCCTCCCTCTTTCTCCTTTCCTGACTGGTCTTTTCCAGTTGGAGTAATGGCCATACTGAAAGTATTATTGATACCAATTACAAAGGAACAGTGAAGAGACATATGATTCTTTGGTTGAAATGATGTAGATGGGTTAGGAATGCTTTATGAATAGATAGGCCGGACATTCAGTAGATAAAAAGGCCTTGAAACTTTGTATTCTGCGTAAAATAGATGAGGAAGCTAACCTTGTATCTTGAGTAGAATAGATAAGGGGGTTGTGCCAGCCTAAGCTAGTTCGTGCTAATGAGAATTGTGCTAATTAAGCCAAGGGTTAAAACTGAGCATGCGTAAAGACTGAGTTCAACTAAAGGACACTGTGAGGAAGACTAGACAACCACCAGAGGACCCTGAAAGACCACCAAAGAACACAAGGGCGCATGCGTCAAAGACTTTTACATATGTTAATGAATTCCAGGAAATAACATGAATATTTAGATTATTTCTCGGAAATGTAACGAATATGTATATTCTAATTGTATATAACTTCTATGGTTGAGTGATTTGGTGTGCACACTAGGTGGAGCGATCCCCTGTGCGCCCGGCACTGCATTAAAGAATGCCTGCTTTCTAAAACTCCAAAACGAGTCTTAGAGAGTTCTTATTTTGCCGACTTACGGTATCAGTTTTGGCGTCCCAGATGGGACATCGCTCTTGAGCCTCAACGGATCCTGGGATCGCGGAACCTCAGCCGGCACCGAGGGATTCTCGGAGAGTATTTCTCCTGATCCCTGGACTGAAGAGCCCCTGAGCAAAGACCACTAATTGTGAGTACTAAGGCATTCTTTCAGGAATAAACCCGGGTATGGGGTTAGAGTCCCCATTTGGTCGGGGTTAGAGTCCCCATTTGGTTCGGGGTTAGAGTCCCCATTTGGTCGGGGTTAGAGTCCCCATTTGGTTTGGGGTTAGAGTCCCCATTTAAGGTAAAATCTGAATAAGCCCGCGGTAACTATTGTAAATATTTGTCTGTTTGCTGAGAGTTACACAGGGGTTCAAGTCCCTTACGATTGTTTTGTGTAAAGGTATTGTCTATTGTCATAGTGATTGAATATTTGTGGTGTTGTTGTTGTGCGAAAAGCTTGTTTGTTTGTGTGATTTCCCATGTGTAAAACGGGTAACGGATTGTCTACAGGTGGGAGAATTTTAAGAAAATCACCTTTGGGTTGCATTTTAACACATTGGAAACAAATTGCAGGATCCCCTGGAGGGACTGCAAAAAGAGATTATTTGATTAAGTATTGTAATCAATGGTGGCCATTATATAAACTAGAAGACGGAGAAAAGTGGCCAATGAATGGAACTTTGAACTATAATACTTTGTTGCAATTAATGCTGTTTCTAAGGAGGGAAGGAAAATGAGATGAGGTATTGTATGCTGATATGTTCTTTACTCTGAGGCAACATCCTGAGTGGCAAAAGAAATGTAAACTGATGATGAATGATGCAAATGGAATGTGTATGTTAGCAGGAAGTGCTAATGGGAAAGGAAAAACAAGAATTGTTGTGAGAGATGTGAAAAAGAAAGGCATGTGTTAAGGACTGTGGGGAGGCTGAAGATGTGTAAACATGAAATAAGGCAGGGGTCAGAGGAGAATCCCTCGACCTTTTATGAAAGATTAAACTGCTCATAGATGGACGGATTTAGATCCGGAGGATGAGGCTAATAGATGTATGGGACAATCGGCCTCTGATATTAGAAAGAAACTGCAGCGAGTAGATGGAGCTGGGGAAATGTCTGCATCACAATTAATTGAAATAGAGTACAAGGTATACAATAATAAAGATGAGGGGGGAAAAAGAAAAAAGAGAAAAACTTAAAGAAAAACAGAAAGGAATAAAAATTACAAGCTGCATTGCTAGCAGCTGCAATCGCTGAAAATTCAGGCAGAGAGAGGAGGAAGCGGATGGAACAGGGTAGGGCGAGGACAGAATGTCTCGAACCATGCCCCTTTGGGCCCTAACCAGTGTGCTTTTTGTAAAAAGGAGGGACATTGGAAAAATTAATGTCCCAGGGGGAAAAACTGTTTGTTGAATCTATGAAGAAAGGGGGGCAAGAGACAGTTGCTAACCTGATTACGTTGGGAACCTCTGACTCTGAATGAAGAGGACCAGGGGAAAGTATTAAGATCTCCCCAGCTGATCCCCTGGTTCCAGGAAAGCTGGGGAATGAAGTTATAGATTTCTTAGTAGATAGTGGAGCAACACACTCTGTAGTAACTAGTTGTAAAAGGACCCCTAAAGTAAAACTTACATGCCAATTGTTGGGGTCACAGGAAAACGAGCCCTTAGGCCATTTTTAAAACCTATGGAATGTACAATTGGAAAAACTACATTGACTCATGAATTTCTTTATATGCCAGAATGCCCTCTACCATTATTGGGACGCAACTTATTGTGTAAATTAAAGGCTCAACTAATGTTCTCTGATAAGTCTATTCAGCTACATGTGCCTGAGGAGACGGCATGGAAGGCCCAATTGTGTCTGCTGACTAAGGAGAGAAAAAGACTGGGATCCCAGAAGAAATCCTGGACGCTGTGATACCCCTAGTATGGGCTTCTAAGAAACCAGGACAAGCCAAGAACGCCATTCCAGTAAAAATAGAGTTGAAACTGGGAGCTCAGCCGGTAAGAAAAAGACAATATGCTATGATAATACTCCCATCTTACTGGTTAAGAAGCCCCGAACCCAAGAATATCAACTGGTACAAGATTTGAGAGAAATTAAGAAGATTACTGTTGACATGCATCCTGTGGTACCTAATCCATATACCTCACTCTCTGCTATTCCTGAGAATAAGGTATATTTTACTGTATTGGATTTAAAAGATGCATTCTTTTGCATTCCCTTAGAAGAAGAAAGTCAGAAAATATTTGCCTTTGAATGGGAGAGTCCTACCATCAGGAGGAAAATACAGCTTTGCTGGACTGTGTTACCACAAGGATTCAAGAATAGCCCCACACTGTTTGGTAATGTACTTGCTAAAGAACTGGAAGATGGGCAAGGTAAGAAT
This sequence comes from Calonectris borealis, assembly GCF_964195595.1. Taxonomy (NCBI): domain Eukaryota; kingdom Metazoa; phylum Chordata; class Aves; order Procellariiformes; family Procellariidae; genus Calonectris; species Calonectris borealis. The sequence goes on along the minus strand of NC_134351.1, from coordinate 48,883,553 downwards.
CCTTCCATCACTTTGTTGCAATATGTGGATGACATCTTGCTCGGAGCAAGGACTGAACGTACCTGGGGGTTTTAATTTCTCAAGGAAAAAGAGAATTGAGAGCAGAATGAAAAGCAGCTATTTGTCGAATAGCTCCCCCCCAATCAAAAAAGAATTGTGAGGGTTTTTAGGAATGGCCAGATGGTGCAGGCTGTGGACACCCAATTTCAGTTTGATTGATATGCTGCTATTAAAGGACCTGGAGAAACTCTGGAGTGGACACCAGAATGCAAAAAGGGGTCCGACTCTATTAAAACTGAGTTGATGAGAGCCCCTGCCCTGGGTTTACCGGACTTGACAAAACCCTTTACACTCCACGTCCATGAAAGACAACATGTGGCGTTGGGAGTCCTGACCCAGACTTTGGGAGATTGGAAAAGGCCAGTAGCCTATTTTTCCGAACAGCTGGATGAAGTAAGTAAAGGATGGCCAGCATGCCTGAGAGCAGTATCTGTGGTGGTGCTATTAGTTAAAGAAACTCGGAAATTAACTTTAGGACAACCTATTACAGTTTTTGTACCACATGCAGTGGTTGCCGTCCTCGAACAAAAGAGGCATCACTGAATTTCTCCTAGTCGATTGGTTCAATATCAAGTGGTACTGATTGAACAGGATGATGTAACGTTGAAAATGTCTTCAACTTTGAATCCCGCCACTTTAATACTGATAGATGAAAGAGGAGAACTGGAACAAGTATACTCTAGCCGACCTAATTTAAAGGATGTGCCACTAACGGATCCAGAAATTGAACTCTTTACAGATGGGAGTAGCTTTATGGTTAATGGAGAACGAAAAGCTGGATATGCTGTGGTAACCCTGCGGGACAAAATTGAAGCCTGAATATTACCTCCAAATACTTCTGCCCAGAAAGCAGAAATCATCACTCTAACCTGAGCATTAGAGCTATCTAAAGACAAGAAAGTAAATATATATACAGATTCTAAATATGCATTTGGAGTAGTCCATGTGCATGAAGCCATTTGGAAAGAACGTGGACTATTGTCTTCACAAGGGACTCCTATTAAATATGGATCAGAAATTTTGAAATTGTTACAAGCTGTCCAAAAGCCAAAAGAAGTTGCAATTATACATTGCAAAGCCCACCAGACAGGACAAACAGAAGTAGTTAAAAGAAATCGGAAATCAGATGAAACAGCTAAAAAGATTGCAATGACAGGAAGAGCATCCCTCCAAGAAAAATTCAGTGGGAACCCCCGAAATATTCAGAGGAGGAAAATAAACTCGCTAAATATTTAGAAAGCACAAAGCCAAAGGAAGGTTGGTGGGTAACTAGTGATGGGCAGGTTTTAATTACCACTCCAATGGTACAAGAGATAATGAAGAAAACTCATAATGAGTCACACATGGGAGCAGACGCTTTAGTAGCAAGTGTTAAAAGATATGCTATAGGACCAAAAATGCAAAAATTAGCTAATATAACTGTACGACAATGTCAACGGTGTTGTGCGAACAATCCAAAATTTCAAAAGAAACCTCCAGTCGGAAAAGTGAAAGAAGGTTATTCCCCCGGGGAATACTGGCAAATAGATTTTTCTGAATTGCCAAAATGTAACCAGTTTAAGTATTTCTTAGTTTTGGTAGATACTTTCTCTGGGTGGCCTAAAGCTTTCCCATGTCATACCAACAAGGCTAGAGAAGTAGTTAGAGTTTTACTCAAAGAAGTGATTCCAAGGTTTGGTATACTGGAAAGGATATCCTCAGATAATGGGCCTCATTTTATAGCAGAAATAGTCCAAGGAGTAACTAAATTTTTACAGATACAATGGGATTAACATACACCTTGGAGACCCCAGTCAAGTGGAAAAGTAGAAAGGATGAATCAGACAGATTTCAAAGCTGTGTCAAGAAACGCAGATGAGGTGGGTAGATGTGCTGCCCATAGCAATAATGAAAATTTAAATTATTCCTAGAGTTAGGGAAGGGGTAAGCCCTTTTGAAATATTATATGAGAAACCATACCCTACTACTTTAGTTGTAAAAAAAGGAGACTGAATGCATTTAAAAGAAGAAGTGGAAAAGACCCTATTTGGTGTTACTTACCACTTACACTGCTGTGAAGGTGAAGGGTATAGACTCTTGGATACATTATACTTGTGTGAAGAAAGCTCCACAAGGAGAATGGACTTCTGAAGAGACAAGACCATTGAGGCTGAAGCTCTCTCGAATCTAATGAATTGCACTTGGAACTTTGACATTGAATTAGATTGTATACAAGACTTAGTATTTTTTTATTGTGTTTCAACTACTGCTTTTATCCTTTATTGATATATTTGTGTAAATATACTGATCTTTTAGAATAAGGAATGAAGGAACTAAGGGAGTGATATTCCTTTGTTGTTTTTGGATAGGACTACTCCATGAGGGATCAGGGAATCCATGGGAAAGAAACTTACATATAGACTTGTTACAAAGAACAGTCCAAATTGCTAATAAATTGGATTGTTGGGCCTGCACTCATTTTCCAGAGCATTCAAAGAAGGGAGTTCCCTTAATTGGGATCCCTATACCAGCTAATATGGATAAACACCTCTTTTAATATCAATAGAGAAATAAAAGAACAAAAATGGATAATTGAGACTCCAGCTCCAAGACAAAAATATTGTACATGTGTACAACGGTGTAGCCCCCCAAAAGGAATGGACAAAGTCCAGTGCCTAACAAAAACTGACTTTGTTGGAAATTATTCTGATTGTAATAAGACTATAAATATCGGAAGTCTAAGCCCTTTTGAATGGCCGGTACCCGAAGGAAGAGGTTAGTATTGGATTTGTGGAAACACGGCCCGTAAGACCTTGCCACCAAATTGGTCATGAATATGTACCTTGGGAGCAGTAGTACCAAACTTTACTGTGGTTGAGAAATTAGAATCTAAAATGTGGCTAAGAACATACCTTCAAAGAAGCAAGAGAATTAGAAATAATCCATTAATAGATAGACCCACAGGGTTTCATTCTTTTGCACGATGGTTTGTCCCATGGTTAGGAGTTAGTGAACTAGAAAAAGCTATAGTAAACATATCTGCTCTAATTGACAAAATCGGGAACGAAACCTATGATGCTATAAAGGCCTTGCAGGAAGAAGTGTCTGAATTGGCAAAAATAACCCTTCAAGATAGAATGGCTTTGGACATGATGTTAACATCTCAAGGAAGAGTATGCACAGTGTTAAACACAAGCTGTTGCATATACGTAGATTAAAGTGGTAAAATTTCTACTAATTTAGGAGAAATTTAGAAACAGACAAAATTGCTCCATGAAATACAGAAAGATGACACTTCATATGGATTTGAGGAAACATTCAAATGGTTAACCTCCTGGATTCCCGACCTTAGTCAATGGGTGAAAAAGTTATTAGGCATTTTAATGATTGCTATATTGGTTTTTGTTTATATATATGTAATAATAAAGTGTTTTTGGAAATGTTGTTCTATAATTGGAAACCAAAGCTATGAGAAAGTAAGACTAATATAAGAACAACTACAGTGAAGTCCCCCTTCTATAGTCTCAAAGAGGTTTGATTTCTATAATTGCGATATGTGTGCTACAAATTAATTTAATGAGGGATATAGCTTTAACTATATACCCTCAAAAGAAAAGGAGGGATTGATACCAATTACAAAGGAACAGTGAAGAGACATATGATTCTTTGGTTGAAATGATGTAGATGGGTTAGGAATGCTTTATGAATAGATAGGCCGGACATTCAGTAGATAAAAAGGCCTTGAAACTTTGTATTCTGCGTAAAATAGATGAGGAAGCTAACCTTGTATCTTGAGTAGAATAGATAAGGGGGTTGTGCCAGCCTAAGCTAGTTCGTGCTAATGAGAATTGTGCTAATTAAGCCAAGGGTTAAAACTGAGCATGCGTAAAGACTGAGTTCAACTAAAGGACACTGTGAGGAAGACTAGACAACCACCAGAGGACCCTGAAAGACCACCAAAGAACACAAGGGCGCATGCGTCAAAGACTTTTACATATGTTAATGAATTCCAGGAAATAACATGAATATTTAGATTATTTCTCGGAAATGTAATGAATATGTATATTCTAATTGTATATAACTTCTATGGTTGAGTGATTTGGTGCACACACTAGGTGGAGTGATCCCCTGTGCGCCCAGCGCTGCATTAAAGAATGCCTGCTTTCTAAAACTCCAAAACGAGTCTTAGAGAGTTCTTATTTTGCCGACTTACGGTATCATTATCTCTGAAAGCCACTCTGTGCTGATGAGATCGTCTGTGGAAAACAGCAGGTATACAAGCCCAACACAACCCAGGGAACACCTCAGAGGTCCTGGAGGTCCACAGGGCTGCAACAGTTTCCTCAGGCATGCGAAAGAGCCTCCTGACTCCTACTGAGACTCCCCTCACAGCGAAAGGTATTACACCACCATCTTATTCTCGCTAGCTAGCAGGACCTGGCAGTCTAAAATAGATTCAAAGTGAATCCTAGTGGTCTGGGATCACAGAGGAAACCTATCAACCCTGTTCATGTAGGGAACGCCTCTCCTCATTCATAAAGATAGAGACCTCTATAGTTTAAACTCTACCAAATACATTTCTGCCCTTCCTGCCTTTTCTGGACTTATTGCTAGCAGGCAGCAGCTAACATTTGGAGATCCACCAGGAATTTTTCATTGTAAAATAAAGTAAAATGAGACCTTTGCCTAACTGTCAGTTACTTGTAACAAGCAAGTAAGTAAACTTATGGATTTTGTCAGAAACAAAAGATGAGGAGAAAGCAATATATTGATCCATAGGAGGGAGGTTACAAAGGACTTCTAAGCAATATAAGGATGCAGCCACCACCTACTTTCTGTGGGATTACAGCTCCTAAATCCATTATGTACTTTGAAAATTGTCCTTAGAATTTTAGTAAATAAAAGCAAGGAACACAAATTGCAAGTCAGAAGAGCCTAGGCTCCTATTAAATCAACAATAGTTACAAACAAAGCTAGCCAGGAATTTTCCAACAAAGTAATGTTTTCTCAGAAAAGACCGTTTCATCAACACCTAAAGTGTGCCTTGAAATGTATCAGCTTCAAGAAAACTTTAATTGGAGAAGGCTTCTGAGCTTTGGGCTGAGATTTTTAACTCAAGAGGATGGGATGGCCTCAGAGTAGCCAATGAAAGGAATGAGAAGCAAACAAGACATTTGAAAAGAGCTTGGCTCCAGACAATCAGGAGTAGAAGAGAACAAGGTGTTACTGGACCAACTCCCTGAGCAGTGAGAAATCACAGTGGGTTTGAACTCCCTGGATATCCATGATGTAAAAAGTACAGCCACACAAGCCTCATCAGAAAGGTGAGTTGTTTAGGAGACACATTGTTGGTTTCCAGAAATGTGAACATGCAGATGGAGCAGAAACCAACTGCTACACAAAGAAGAACTGGTTAAGAGTGTAATAATGAATCATGGATGTAAGCTATCTGAATGTGGCTTGTGGGACCACTAAACATGGTATGTCTGTGTCTCTTCTTGCTTTAGGTTACATGTGGAAAAGAGTCTGTAGTTTGCCAATAAATGTGGTATGTAGCATCTTTCATGACCCAAATCATATAAACAGCTATCACCTCAATCCAGCAGAGCATTTAAACACATTCTTAGCTTTTAATCCTGTGATTAGTCCAGTTGAAAACAATGGGATTGACCATATGAATAAAACTAAGTATGTGGTTAAGTGCTTTGCTGGATCAGTACCTACAACAGTAAATATTGCATTGTCTCCTGTCTGGGGACCATATGGAATGTACTGCCAAGCTCATCCTCATGAAGTGTATTATAGTTTAGTATATTTGGGCCTGTGTGAGGTGCAAAGATAATTTATACAGTCTTTCTGGACCCTAGGCAGTATTCTGACACAAGCTAGGTAGACTTGGGGGGAGAGGAAGAGAAGGAATATACTTCTCCAAATACTGCATCTCCTGAAGATATCAATCCAGGAAAAAAATACAGCAACATTTCTGCAATAATTTTCTAGGCACTGATGGCCTAGCCCTGTGCCTGAAATGATTGTGAACTCTGAATACAGGAAATAGATGAGGCCTAATTTAATGCTAATTTTTAGCATGCAAGAAATACATGGCAATTTTTTACTGAGAGAAGAATTGATTGCATATAAAGGAAAAATGAGAGTTGTTCACAACTAAAAGTGACTCTGAAATATACAGGAGTGTAGAAGCTAAGAATGATTTTCTGAAGCAATCAAATGTTGCTGTGCAGTGAATTAGTAAATCAAGTTTGTGTTCCCTCCACCCTCCAGTCCCCACAGCTCCATCACAATTTTGAAATCAGAATAGATATTAAAAGACACACTCTTATACATTGGCCTGGAAGACCCAAGCAGCTATATTCTTGAAAATCCTTGCCCATCTCACAACAGATAAGCTCATAAACACCATCTCTGCTGTGAAAGGCTCAGCTATATGATGAAATTAGCAGAACATAACTAGTTACTGCCTGTCAGCTGAGCACAAGAGCTAAGGGTGGATACACTCTGAGCCTCTTTCACTAGAGCTCAAGCCAGTATGTTTGCCATGAAGATGGTTAAAACTAACACCTTTAAGCTTTCTCTTTGGGATGGGCTAGGGCTGTATATGTGTTCAGCTCACATTATGTGGTTGGAGCCAATGTTTGCATGTATCCCCACTGGGCAACCCCAGGAAGGACCTGGATCCCTGGGCATGCCTCAGACACAGCACTGAGCGTTCACATTTCCTTGTAAATAGGCCACCCTCAACCAGAGTTAAAGCTGCCTTTGTGAGAGGAAATGGTGGGAGCCCTTCTAGGGCATCTGTCATTTTATCTTCTTGAGATGTTGTTACAAGGGCGTGTGGGATACATGGAGGCTGTCAGGGGCTATCAGCATGACAGGTAGATGGGCCATTGCATATACTTTAAAATGCAAGATATTTCTGGCATTTTTCCTCTGAAACTGCTAGCTAGGTGGCCCAAAGGAACTCCAGTAAACAAAGCTGCATGGATTAGCTGTGAATTTCACCTCGAGCTATTCTTGCAGGCAAGCCCTCATGATGCAGCATGGAAATGCATGTTCAGGAAATGACTGGCCTTCAGCAACTTGTTGCTTCCTCAACTGAGTCTGACCAAGGGAATACCCCACTGAAGATGGCTCAAGCAGACTTGCCTTACCTTCTCTTGGTCAGGAGTGCTCCAAAGTCAACTGCTACTGCAAAACTGAGGGGAAGTCACCAGGGGCTGAGAAGATGGCTTCCAAGAGCTGAAGAGACCATTACTAACAGCTGAGACAACTAGCAGCCAAGGCATGGAACAGTACTAAGCTGTCGGGACGGTATTGCAAATCTTTCTCTGGTTACCCCATAGTATCTAAAGTTGGCAAAATCTAGCCTGAGGTTTTTGTCCAAGGTTTGATTTTCTCCCTAGTCTGACACAGCTTGGTTTGACAGAAATGGGTGAAGCCCTAGAGAACTGATCCTCAGTTCATTTCGTTTTTTCACCATCCTCATTTGCTTAAGCTCCAAGTCCTGTGCAAATACTGCCTGAAGTGCACCAGTCATTCTCCTTTTGAGAAAATACTTGCAACTTAATTTCACTTCTGTCCATCCTCAGGTTTCTGAACCCCATTCCTGGAGTCAGCAAAGAATTTATGGTATCTCTCTGGTTCTTGCGATACAAACAGACCTTGTAGTTCTGCTGCATTCCTCTTGTTCTCAGACTTTTTTCCCCAAGGGTCTCAAAAGTTAGTGGCTTTATAGGCTGTACTGGGTCTGGCTGGGATGGAGTTAACTTTCTTCATAGCAGCCCATATGGTGCTGTGTTTTGGATTTGTGACCAAAACTGTTGATAACACACCAATGTTTTGACTATTGCTGAACAGTGCTTGCACAGCGTCAAGGCTTTCTCTTTTTCTCATTCTGTCCCCCTCCAGCAAGTAGGCTGGGGGTGGGCAAGAAACTAGGAGGAGACACAACCAGGACAGCTGACCCAAACTGACCAAAGGGATATTCCATGCCATATAATGTCATACTTAGCAGTAAAAATGATGTAGTGGAAGAAGGGGTGGAGGTCTTCCAGGTATCTATTCTATCCATTGCTCAGAGACTGGCTAGGCATTGGTCTGCTTGTGGGAGGTGGTGAATGATTGCCTTTGCATTGCTTGGGGTTTTTTTTCCCCTCTTTCCTTCACTTATTAAGCTGTCTTTATCTCAACCCACAAGTTTTCTCATTTTTGCTTTTCCTATTCTCTCCTCCATCCTGCTGGGCAGGGCGAATAAGCAAGTGTCTGTGTGGGTGGCTGGGGTCAACCCACCACATAGGCTCATATATCGTAGGACTAATAGCAGCAAGAATGTTTACCTTGTATTTACAGTCTAGTTTGAGGATACTGGGGATCTTAAGAGAAACTCCTGCCTTTTTCCCTCACAGTTGACAGGATCATCAGTGTTTATGTGTCCCTGCCTACATGCTTGCAAATTTTGTGTGTGTCCTTCTTCAGGTATGTCTCAGCTATGACCACACCTGATCACGTCACCTGTAGATTTTCACACTCTGACTTCTCTGAAGTCGTTGTCTTCCAAAATGTGCACACCAGTTTCCAGTTTAACCATGTCTGTCCCTCTGTGGCCATGAGTCCCTTCATGAAAGAGGAGAGACTGCTGTTTCTGGTGACCCCACTGCAACTGTGAGAGAAGTATGACCACCACCTTCAGCAGTTCAACTCCTTCCACCACAGTTCTGCCTATGAGAGCAACAGTCTGCCACCTAGTCCTCTGAGAATATTAGAGGACGAGGAATATGGGGCAACACAAGAGTATGAGCCAGCACAGGAGCCTCCAAAGAAACTCACCAACACCCAGAGGGTAAAAAGAACAAAGCCCAATGGTCATAGAATCATAGAATCATTAAGGTTGGAAAAGACCTCTAAGATCATCGAGTCCAACCGTCAACCCAACACCACCATGCCCACTACACCATGTCCCTAAGTGCCACATCTACATGTCTTTTAAATACTTCCAGGGATGGTGACTCAACCACTTCCCTGGGCAGCCTGTTCCAAGGCCTGACCACTCTTTCAGTAAAGAAATTTCTCCTAATGTCCAGTCTAAACCTCCCTTGGCGCAACTTGAGGCCATTTCCTCTCGTCCTATCGCTAGTTACTTGGCAGAAGAGACCAACACCCACCTCGCTACAGCCTCCTTTCAGGTAGTTGTAGAGCGCGATGAGGTCTCCCCTCAGCCTCCTCTTCTCCAGGCTAAACAACCCCAGTTCCCTCAGCCGCTCCTCATAAGGCTTGTGCTCCAGGCCCTTCACCAGCTTCGTTGCCCTTCTCTGGACACGCTCCAGCACCTCAATGTCCTTCTTGTAGTGAGGGGCCCAAAACGGAACACAGTATTCGAGGTGCGGCCTCACCAGTGCCGAGTACAGGGGCACGATCACCTCCTTACTCCTGCTGGCCACACTATTCCTGATACAGGCCAGGGTGCCGTTGGCCTTCTTGGCCACCTGGGCACACTGCTGGCTCATGTTCAGCCGGCTGTCAACCAGCATATTTCCAGCAGAGTGGAAATAGACTCTGACACAAGTTCTGAGAGCAGTAGCTCTGAGAGTGAAATAGAAGATGAAAGAATAGGCGAAGATACACCTTTCCTGAGTATACAGTACCCCATGGCAACCAATCAAGAACCAGCCACTTCATACCGACTGGCTGAGAGCAGCAATTCACTTCACACAGGAAGAATTGCAAAGTTGTCCAGTGTAATACCTAACCAAGACCCTATCACTGTATAAAACATAAACAAAATACATAGAGTCACATGTAAAACTTTATTTTCTATAATGAAGTATTCCGCCTTTAAATTAAACAATTTATTTTATTTTAGCAATTCTGCTAACAGAAAACAGGAAAGGAAATAAAACTTTTGTAAATTAAAATATGTATTGTATTGGGTTTGCATGGCAAGGTTTTGGTAGCAGGGGGCTACAGGGGTGGCTTCTGTGAGAAGCTGCTAGAAGCTTCCCCTATGTCTGATAAAGCCAAAGCCAGCTGGCTCCAAGACGGACCCGCCACTGGCCAAGGCCAAGCCAATCAGCGACAGTGGTAGCACCTCTGTGATAACATATTTAAGAAGGGAGACAATAAAACTGCGGAACTGCAGCTGGAGAGAGGAGTGAGAATATGTGAGAGAAACAACTCTGCAGACAACAAGGTCAGTGAAGAAGGAGGGGGAGGAGGTGTTCCAGGAGCTGGAGCAGAGATTCCCTGCAGCCCGTGGTGAAGACCATGGTGAAGCAGGTTGTCCCCCTGCAGCCCATGGAGGTCCACAGTGGAGCAGATATCCACCTGCAGCCCATGGAGAACCCCACTCTGGAGCAGGTGGATGCACCCGAAGGAGGCTGTGACCCTGTGGAGAGCCCATGCTGGAGCAGGCTCCTGGCAGGACCTGTGGCCCCATGGAAAGAGGACCCCATGCTGGAGCAGGTTTTCTGGCAGGACTTGTAACCCCGTGGGGGACCCACGCTGGAGCAGTTTGTGAAGGACTGCAGCCTGTGGGAAGGACCCATGCTGGAGAAGTTTGTGGAGGACTGTCTCTCATGGACCCCACACTGGAGCAGGGGAAGAGTGTGAGGAGTCCTCCCCCTGAGGAGGAAGGAGCGGCAGAGACAATCTGTGATGAACTGACCACAACCCCCATTCCCCATCCCCCTGCGCCACTCGGGGGCAGGAGGTAGAGAATTCGGGAGTAAAGTTAAGCCCAGGAAGAAGGGAGGGGTGGGGGGAAGGTGTTTTAAGATTTAGGTTTTTTATTTCTCATTATCCTACTCTGTTTTGATTGGTAATAAATTAAATTAATTTTTTTCCCCAAGTTGAGTCTGTTTTGCCCATGATGGTAATTGGCAAGTGATCCCTCCCTGTCCTTATCTTGACTTACGAGCCTTTTGTTATATTTTCTCTCCCCTGTCCAGCTGAGGAGGGGGAGTGATAGAGCAGCTTTGGTGGGCACCTGGCATCCAGCCAGGGTCAACCCACCAGATGTATATACAGTTGTGTTAAGTGCCATATGTAGCATTTTTTTGCAATATTTCAAAATGGAGAAAGATATCAATGGTGCCTTTATGTTATGCTACGTTGAGAGCAAGTTTTGTATAGTTACAAAGATTTCTGTCCCATAACATTTTGAAAAACCTTCTAATCTTCAATTGCCCTGGCTTTTTGTGCACTGCATTATGATGCCTGAATAGATAATTTGCAAGAATTTGAGAAGTTCCTGTTTGCTTGTAGTAGACTCCCCAAATCAAAAAGCCCTGTAATGTTCTTCCCACCCCACCCACCTCAGAAACCCCCCCACAAAAACACACAAAAAAACCTCAAATTGAAAAACCAACAAAAAAGTCCTGTTTTCTTCTACAAGAAGTTTTATTTGTTTTGAATATAGGAAATGAATTTTATCTGTTCTCTGCCTTCCGAAAGATTTGCTTCATTGGGCACTAGGATAATAGTAGATCCAACAGCATGCTACTGTTATTAATTACAGCAGGATAACATAAAACATGCATTGAATAATGTTACTTATATAAAGAAAGAAATGTTGTGATTTTAAATGAAATATATTATTAATCAGAGGTCAGCTTGTACTCACTAGGCACTGTCATTTCATTATTTTACAGATATTGATTATTCTAATTATCCCTTAGAAAATGGGTTCAGGATAGCTGAGGCTTTGAACCCAGTACTCTGCAAAAAAACAAGAGAACAAAAATTTCAGCCAAACTACACTCAACTCACCCTTTGTGCCACATTCTGGTCCCAGTTAGATTGAGGGAAATAAATCAAGGAAGTTATGTCAAATGTGAACCAGGGGAACTAGGGTCCAAACTCAGTAAATTATTTAAGTATATGCTTATGTTCATCTCAGCAAAACTTATCTTTAGACTCTTATTTAAGACTCTAACTTAGTGCTAGACTCCCACTGACACATCCGAGGTATGTGTAAAGTTAAGCACATGCTTAAGGGTTTTGCATACTGATTTGAGACCTGAGAGAAGACTAGTAAATGAAGCTATTTAGTAGGATGATGAAAAGCAGTGAGTTTCTCACTGTAAAGACCAACCACGTAGTGCCAGTTAGAGTGCAGAGAAGTCTATTTGACCACCTGATCCATCAGAAAATGAACAGAAAACTTTAGGATGGAAAGAAAATGGTACCAAAGTTGCAAGCTAAGATGTTGGTGATGGAAGCCAGAGTAGCCAAATGGTGGCCAGTTAAAGAGTTCAGCCCATGAACTTTGGCGTTTGTCATACACAAACTGTCAGGACTCAAGTCCCCTTTGCTGTTTTTCCCTTAGCTGACAAGTACTTGAACACACTGTGTCTTTGCATTCCCCCTATCAAAAACAAGAGCTATGTACAAATTCTAGATGCCATGTGCTCATTTTCCTTCCTTTAGTCAGGCCTATTTATATGCAGTCCCATGCAGCAGTACAGCTACCCCCTGAGAAACTCTGCAAGCCTGTAGTAAAGAAGGCCAGGTGGGCTTTTCTGATGCCTAACAAATTGCAGACCACAAGTTTCCAGTGGACTTGTGTTGCTGAGTTACCAGAGGCGCTTGAAAATCCATCCCTTTAGTAAGGTATTTGGTGTCCCAAAGAGCTTGTATAAGAGACAAGACAGAAAAAGGATGGCAGGGGAAGAAAAGATTTCCCCAAAATCACACATCTTAGTGGCAGAATAGGCATTATAACCCAGGGCCTCTGGAACCTCCTCCAGTATAGATTACCCACTGGGCCAGCTCACATTGAGACATTGAGGTGACTGTAATTACCTATGACATTAACCAGAGGGGAGAGGGAACTTGCATTGAAGTGGAGTAAATTCAAAGCAGTGTCCAGTCCCTCCCCCACATCCTTCAGATACAGATGGAGTAATGCATTATAGAGTATGAGCTTGAAAGCATTAGGCTGCATCCTTCAAAGGGACCTAAGACTAAGGAAAGTCAATTCAGGATTTGGCTGCCTGAGCCCTTAGGTCTTTGGGGTAATCCCAACCTTAAGCACAAGACCAAGCAACAATCAGTTATGTGAGTTACCCTGGCTTGACACTCACAGAACCAGGAGCAGAAATTGGCCCCTCACCTCTGGACTTATTTTTAGTACACTGTGAGAATGATAGGCCTCTGATTCAGTCAAATCCACACTCCAAAGTTAGTAAATCTACTTGGACCCAGGTTCTGCTGCCAGGCTGTAGCTAGCCCTTGCTTGGCTAGATGCTAGCTACTGTAGTAGTATAGAGCACAGTCAGCAAATACATGAGGGAAAGGCCAGCTCCTCTTTGCTCCATTACCCAGACCTCTGATCTAGGCAGTCCCGTTACCCTTGGGCCACCACTGTGTAATCCTTGCTAACTTTTGGATGAAGCCTGGCAAGCAGAAACATGCTTTGAAGAGGAGTAAAGTACTGCAATGGCTGTGAAGTTGTTCTGATTTTCATAGTTTCATGTTATTTAACTTAGGCTGTGGTTTTTTTGTGTGTGTGCATATATATGTGGATATTCTCTGTACTAAAAGGCTCCCTTCAGGGGCATATAGTTGAAAGATGTTGTGCACAACCTCGTGCAGCCTGCCTATTCAGCTGGTGCAAATCAGCACAGCTCCATGGAAGCCCATTTACACCAGACAAAAACCTAGTCCCTTCTCTTGACCCAGTTATTCCCTTCCCCATTTGAGCCACCTCAACACTCCCAGGTTTGAGAGAAGTCACTAAGGTTATCAGGTGAACAGGAAAGCTCCTTTTCTTTCCAGTCCTTCAAAACAACAAAGCTACATCTCCTTGCTTCTCTCCAGCTACTGTATCTTCACACACATTACAAGCAGTTACTTGTACATCCAGGATACCAAATTTTTGTGCCCTCAATGAACACATCTCAGCCTGGTGAACATAAGAAAGGCCTCTTCTTGGTCCTGCAGTGTGGCTACATTCCATCAACCAGGACTTGCTTCCAGTAAGAAACAAAAAGCACCTATGAAATGCTGCAGAGAAAAGCAGCCAAAGAAAATTGCCACATATCATCGTTTCTAATTGTCTATTCTATTGTAAATGCATGTTGTACATACTTGGATGTTTTCTGCATCGTTTACTGTCTTTATGAATTATGTGTCAAATGAGGGTCTCAGTTATTGTGTAACACTGTAAATAACATAATGTCCTCTATTGCTTATTTGTAGGCATCTAACACACAGAGTTGTCATAGCATTTTAAGATATGTTTAATATATTTGTGCTTTTTTATTTTGCTTTAAAAAAATGCAGTGTATCCTCTTTTTTCCCCTCTTTTCCTTTAAAAAAGAATGCTAATTTATTGTTCAGGAGAGAGAGAAAGAATGCATCCATAAGGAAAACTGATCAAATAGCACACCGTGGAAGCTAGAAGCTACTGATAAACTAAATAATTTATTAACCCAAATACAGAGAAATGAGCAATTGTTGATTTATTTAAGGTTTTGGTATTAATTTTCAGTAAAAGAGGTGCTGGAATAAATTGCTTCTGTGTTGTATTGGCCCAACTGCCCAGCAGACTGTGTCAGGCCACTAGCTATCATCTTTCTTGTTCTAAATATGGTTGTAAAGGCCTTTTCTGTTTAGTTCCAAATTTGTTCTGGAGGTTACCTTCTTTGCGTGCCACTCTTCCCTGAGTTGTCTAACTTGCCCTAATGGAAGTCTCTGACTCTTTTTCCTAGATATGACATTTCTAATTGTTTAAATTTGGATGATCAACTTTGCACCAAACATTACTGCTCAGCAGAAAGGTATTGGGGCTGTAAGAGGTCGCTCTATGAAAATGTCATCCCAGTGCTCAGTAGCAGTCAAAAAAACAAATCATATGTTAGGAATTTTTAGGAAAGAATAGAAACAAATCAAACAAATCCATGGTTTGTGCAAATCTTATGCACTTTGAGTAGTTCTGGTCCTCTCTTCTCAGAACGCATATAGAAGAACTGGGAAAGATTCAGAGCTCAGCAAGGATGAACAAATATCTGGATGTGGTGGGTTAACCTTGGCTGGCTGCCAGGTGCCCACCAAGCCACTCTATCACTCTCCCTCCTCAGCAAGACAGGGGGAGAAAATAAGCTCGTGGGTCGAGATAAGGACAGGGAAATCGCTCACCAGTTACCATCATGGGCAAAACAGGTTCGACTTGGGGAAATTAATTTAATTTATCGACAATTAAAAAATAGAGTAGGATAGTGAGAAATCAAAACAAAACTAAGAACACCTTCCCCCCACCCCTCCCTTCTTCCAAGGCTCAACTTCACTCCCAACTCTTCTACCTCCTCTCCTGCCCCAAGCAGCACAGGGGGATGGGGAATGGGGTTTGCGGTCAGTTCATAACACTTTGTCCCCGCCGCTCCTTCCTCCTCACACTGTTCCCCTGCTCCAGTGTGGGGTCTCTCCCATGGGATACGGTTCTTCACAAAGTGCTCCAGCGTGGGTACTTTACACAGAGTATAGTCTATCAGGAACAGACTGCTCCAATGTGGGTCCCCTATGGGCCACAGTTCCTGCCAGGAGCCTGCTCCAGCATGGGCTCTCCATGGGCTGCAGCTTCCTTTAGGGCATATCCACCTGCTCCGGCATGGGGTCCTCCAAGGGCTGCAGTGTGGATATCGGCTCTGATGTGGTCCTCCATGGGCTGCAGGGAATACCTGCATCACCATGGTCTTCTCCAGGGGCTGCAGGGGAATATCTGCTCTGGATCACCTCCTCCCCCTCCTTCTTCACTGACCTTGGTGTCTGCGGGGTTGTTTTTCTCACTCCTCTCTTTCACAGCTGCTGTGCAGTGTTTTTTTACCCTTTCTTAAAGATGTTATCACAGAGGCACCACCAGCGCCACTGATGGGCTCAGCTTTGGCCAGCGGTGGGTCCATTTTGGCTCTGACCAACATGGGGGCAGCTCCTGATCTCTTCTCACAGAAGTCATCCCTGCAGCCCCCAACGCTACCAAAACCTTGCCACGTAAACCAAATACAGTGGAACTGCTTCTGTATAGGAATTACTGAGTAAGCAGGGATTTGTCAGTCTGAAAAAAAGATAATGGAAGGTAGATATGGCAAAGTTCAATAAAATCATGAGTGGCTTGTAAATAAGGACTGTTCACTATGTCTTCCAATACAAAAATGAAGCTAGTGGGAGCTGTGTTGAAAAGAAACAAAAGGATGTGGTTTGCTATGAAATAGATAGTGGACTGGAGGAACTCTTTGACAGAAGAAGTTGTGGATTCTAAATGTTTTCATGGGTTCAAGGGGAGCTCAGACAAGTCCATGGAAAAGAAATCCACTGAGGATTACTAAATCCATAGCAATCACACATGGGTCAGGAAATCTCTGAGCTGAAAATAGGCGGAGGTTGGGAGAATATTAGGGGGAAGCAGCATGCATGTTTGCCTTGCTCTTACTCTACTACACCTATCTGCCACTTTTGGAGAGTGGGCAAGGTGGACAGCTGATCTGGCTTTCCCTATGTGGTATTAATAATAACATTAACATTAATATTTATATTCATATTCATATTCAAAGACATTTGCCATTGACAAGGATTCAATAATAGGGGGAAAGGTAAGACTGAGCAAGAGAGAGCAGAATGCACCAAAGACGTGTGTTGAATGTCCTTTATATCTCCACCAGGGGGTATTTTGAGCTCTTCTTTTTCTAAACGTAGCATGGGTTCTCCAAGCCTGAGATATAGCCATCGAAATGAACAGAGGGCCCACTCTTCACCTTGAAAATTAGACCTGATTCTCCAAGCCCTTATGTCCAGGAGGTAACTTAGCGCTAGCTTTAGTTTGAAGTTGGACTTTTAACATTAATGGCAGCTGCTGCTGAGGTTTCCATTTTATTTTTTCCCTTTGGAGTTGCAAGAGATTTCCCTCCACTGGATATGATGCCTTGGGAATTCAGTAGAGTGGAACGCTGTCAGAGCTGTATAACAACTGCCCTAAATAAGACCAGCTCTTCTGATGATAGCTACAGTGTCATTGCAAGGTTGCATGCTCATCCACTAATAGGGAATACAACAACTGTTAAAAACGGATTGAATCATTACCCTGGTAATGGCCAATTTGGAACCAAGCTTTAGAAGCCAAACATTGTGTGGGAGGAATTTTAACTTATCTTGCACTTTCTGCAGACCACTGAGTGGTATGTTCTCTGTGTGTACATATGCACACACATACACAGTCTCCCAATTAGCTGCAATTGTTTCCTGATGTTCAGTGCATACTCAGTGACAGGAAAGGGAAAAAAATGATACAACAAGGCACTGTAGGATCCTTGTTTTCCATAGCTAAACAGCTTAACTGACAGACAGGTCAGACTATGTTACCCATTAAGCAGCTGCAAAATTGCCTGGATCCTCCCTTTGCAGCTGTTATACCTCCTTTTCTCTACCCTAGTCTCCTCCCAAATAAACAACCTATCACAAATTACTTTTCCCCCACTGGTCTGTTTTGCTACCTCTGTACCCAAATTTTGTATTTCTGATACCAGTCCCTAGGCGCTCTCAGCCTTATATGCTATTACTGCTATAGTTACCCATGCACTGCTGGCCTTGCAAGGTTTGACTCCCCAAAAGGCCCCCAATGCTCCCTGTCAGGTGTCTGTAAAGTCTGTCCATCTCTCACATAGCTCCCCCTTAACCACCTGTGCAATCCAGCCATTCCTCACAGTGCTGCCTTTAACTTTTGGCAGCTTCTCACTGTGTTATCTGTCATGTCCAGCAATTTCTCATGTCACGGCCAATAGTTTTCTACATTTTGTTCAGTTAGCTGAACCTCAGGCCAAGGCCTAGTCAGAGACCCAATCACTTGCCTGAAACTCTAACATTTATGTACCATCCACTGCCCCTGAGAGATGCTTATTTTGCTTAAAGCAAGTGACTGTGCTCTTCCCAAGTGTGAACTCTTCCAGGCGACTTATTAACTCCAAGAGGTCTTACATCTCTGTGAGAGTTTTGTCCCAGAGACTTTGCAAGCCAGAATTCTTTTAATAGGAAGAGGAGGAGATACCTCAATATCTGTTGTAACTATGGCCTTGAAGCCAACTTTAGGTTAGCTGGCTTTGCTGCTGATATCAAAGTAACTCCACATACTATAAGTACGTTTATCCAAGATAAGCAGTGACAGGTGCCACACCCCCACTTCCTGCAGAAGCCCTGCCCCTACTGGCTGTCACGTGTCCCACTTGCCCCAGAAGTCCCTCCCCTGTTCCAGTCATGTGCTTTTTGACTCCTACAGCTACACCCCCGAACAGCGCTGTCTTTCCTGAAAATATCATGGCCTTTTTAAAACAGAACACTATAGACATCACTTTCCAGAGGAAGCAACAGCAACATCCCCACTTGCAGATACCACTGTGCCTTTTTCCTACATCAGCATAGAAAGGGGCCTACCTTCTGAACAGCTTTTAAAACTGCATTCTAATGATTTAGTACAGAATGAATGGATGGTGATGCACTTTTGAAAAAATAACTATAGAGCTTTCCCCATGACCAGGGCTACTCAAAATATGTTTCAAAAGTCCCAGACCTGTATTTCCTGTAATGATTTTCATTAATACGTTATGTAAATAAAACTTACAACCCAGCTGAAGTGTTTTAAAAATTTCTCTGTGTGTGTGTGTGTGTTCTTTAACTGTTCTCCATGCAGGTGTGGGGTTTTTTTATTGTTTTTAAGTAGACAACAAAGTTGAAGGGTTTAGAAATTATTTATTTTCAGCAGTAAACTTTAGAGAGTCAGCCACTGGGGTTTTAGGTTGTTTTCTCTTCTTAGGTGGTGTGGGTGTTGTTCTTTGGTCCTCTCCAGTCACTTTAATTTTTTCCAAGAGATCCTGGTTTCTTGTACTACCCATGACAGAAGATGGGAAATTCACCACAGCCATGGTGTCAGGGCCTTAATGGTTGTGACCAGCCTCATCTGGGGTCTTCACCCACACCCTCTCCCCATGGGTCCAGAGACTCCACTTGAGTTCAGCCCTGGGCCTTCAGTCCCTGCTTGAGCTATGTCACAGGAGTAGCTGTCTGCAGCTGCATCATAGCCATTCCTGTGCCTGCAACGACATCAGCCAGCTCCTTCAACACCCTCAGATGTATCCCATCTTGTCCCATGAAGCTGTGTATGCCCAAATGGTTTAAGCAATCCCTAACTCTTTCTTCCCCTACTGTGGCTACTGCTTGACTCCCACAGATGCCACTAGGAGGCTTAGGGACCTGGGAGGCCTTAGGACAACTCTTCTGTGTGCTTCCTTTTTTTGTGTTTGAGCTCAGTCAGGAGTTCCCTGTTCATCCATGCTGGCCTTTTGCCGTGCTTGCTTGACTTCCTGCACTTTGGAATGGACTGTTCTTGTGCTCTGATGAGGCTGTCTTTGAAAACCAACCAGCTGTCATGAGCCCCTTTGCCCTCCAGTGTAGTTTCCCATGGGATCCTGCCAAGCAGGTCCCTGAAGAGGCTAAAATCTGCTCTCCTGAAGTCCAGGGTTATAATTCTGCTGTCTTGCTCATTCCTCTCAGGATCCTAAATTCTTCAGTCTCATGGTCACTACAGCCAAGGATGCCCTTGACCTTCACATCATCCATCAAGTCTTCCTTGTTTGTGAGGAGCAGGTCCAACATAACATCTCCCCTAGTCAGTTCATTAATTACCTGCATCAAGAAATTATCTTCAACATGTTCCAGAAATCTCCTGAATTGCTTGTGCTCAGTCACATTGTCCTTCCAGCGGATATCAGGGAGGTTAAAGTCACCCATGAATACCAGGGCCTGTGATTGTCAGGCTTTCTCCAGCAGCCTAAACAAGGCTTCATCTGCCTTCTCTTCTTGCTCAGGGAGTCTGTAGCAGACACCTTCTACAACATCATCTGTGCTGGTCTGTCCTTTGATCCTTACTCACAAGCTCTTGACTAGCTCATCACATGTTCCAAGGCAAAGCTCCATGCATTTAAGCCACTCCTTTGGAGAGATCACAACCCCTCCTCCTCCCCTTCCCACTCTGTCTTTCCTGAAGAGCTTCTATCCATCCATTGCATCACTCCAGTCATGAGAGCTATGCCTCCACTTCTCTGTAATCCCAATGAGGTCATAGCTCTGCATCTGTGCACAGGCTTCTAATTCCTCCTATTTCTTTCCCATGCGACGTGAATTTGGGTACAGGTGTTTGAGATGGCCCCCAAGTCATGCTGCTTTAACAGGCTGTGAGGCTAGTACTGCCTTCAGTAGTATAGGGACAACTTTTATCCAAGATAAGAAGTGATGGGTGCCCTGGCAGAAGTCCCACCCCCCTGCAGACAGTCACATATAGCATTTGTCCTGGAAGTCACTCCCCTCTTCCAGTCATGTGGTCTGTTGTGATTGCCTGGAAGGACCAGCCACCCCTTCCAGTTTACATCTGTGGTGTATGGTTGCACGGACTCTCACATAAGCATGCACAGAATCATTTATTGTTACAATACAGGAGAATATATCCTTTACCATAACGGGGAGGTCCCGCTGTCTCCCCCAATCATCACCCAATTCGTATCCCTTATTAACTAAGAAAAACAGTCTCTCTTCCTTTTGGCAAAGATCCACACGACTGCTCTCAGATCCGCTTATTCTCACGGTTAACCAGTTACATAATTCTCTTGATGTTTTTCAGTTTCCTTACAGAGGAGACAACTAAGCCAGGTGTTCAGGTCTTATCTCAGGCTTATGTGCGCGTCTGCTAGTTCTCAGCGCACAGGCCGAATTCCTGTCTTATCTTGGCCGAAACTCCCAACTCCACAAATCTTCTCCACATCTCCCCCTTTTTTGTTTATCACCACCCCATTGGTAAGTAAGGTCACCATGATGCGAGCTTCCATTTTGCGCACGTTGCGGATCGCAGACCGAAGGACCTGCAGGAACACTAGGAACAAAATAAACATTCCTGCCCCTATGCCAATAAACACCCACATGCGTAGACTGAGGCCATTAAACCAATTTTTTGGATTTATCCAAGACAAGTCTTGCTGTAACCTGTCAAACACACTTTGGCTAGTCAATTCCTGTAATCTGTGAATCTGATCCTGCAGCTGATCATGTAAAGATTGAATATTTCGCTGCAATGACAAATCGAATGCTCCCATCAAATGTCGCTGTCGTGGTTTAACCTGGCAGGCAGCCAAATACCACGCAGCCGCTCACTCGCTCCCCCCACCCCCAGCGGGACGGGGAGAGAATCGGAAGGGTAAGAGTGAGAAAAACTTGTGGGTTGAGATAAAGACAGTTTAATAGAACAGGGAAAAAGAAGGGAAAATAATAATGATAATGATAATGATAAAATATACAAAATGAGTGATGCACAATGCAATTGCTCACCACCCGCGCTGACCGATAACCAAGTAGCGATCGGTACTTCCTGGATCACGCCTACCCTTCATATACTGAGCATGACGTCACATGGTATGGAATACCCCATTAGCCAGCTGGGCTGGCTGTCCTGATTATGTTCCCTCCCATCTTGTGTACCTAGCTCCGTCAGCAGGCACGGGAGCTGTCCTTGGACTAGGAGGGCACTTAGCAACAACTGAAAACATCAGTGTGTTATCAACATTCTTCTCATACTAAATCCAAAACACAGCACTAGGAAGAAATTTAACCCTATCCCAGCCGAAACCAGGACAGTCGCTTAATAAAAGTCCAATCATGTTGTGATGAATTCCATGGTAAGGGGGTTACACATAAAGATTTGTGTACGTGTTCCCAATCACACGGCAGACTAATTCTCGTTTTTAACGCTTCCTGCCGATCCCCCAACCACATCACAGTAGCCTCTAGGGCTTGTAGCCGAGATAATACCTCCTCATCAACTTTCTCTTGAATTTGGAATTCTTTAGTAACATTGGTCAATGCCTCACTTACCTCATGTGCAGTTTTTACAGATTGTGTCAAGGAAGCGATAGCTGCAGTGGCACTTGCTAAAATAATAACAGCAGAAATAATTGCAAAAATTAACCAACCTAAGAATCGTTTTGCTCTTTTCTTAGACTTATCTATATCTTCTACTAGAATTCTAACAAATCTACCCAAACCATCCTCCCCTTCCCACTGTCTGGTTAAATTAACTGGTATCCATAGTTCTGCCCGACGTCGAAGGGGAAAAATATAAGCAGTTTCATTAAAATCATGTTTAGATATACAACTTCTAAAAGAAGGAGAATAAAGCTGAATACAAAAGGAGTGATTACATCGAGTAATGTTTACACGCGAAGTCATAGCAAAAAAGATAAGGATGAGTAGTACATACCGTCACATTAATTTCATGTATTATCCTCAGATTAGCTTGTGTTTTGTTGACAATCCATACTTGAGATAGTTGCCTCGTAAAAAAAGGCAAAGCTAAACGCCACACATTCGGTTGTGGAGGAGAAAATGAACCATTATACTCCATCTGCAGGATGGGTCCTGCGGACCCACCATTGTGCCAGACTATTGAATGATTGGCTTTCTGAAAAGGCAAAACAGATTGATTCAAAGATGGATCCCAAAATGACCCATAAGGGCCCCAATCTATAATACGACCAACGGTTAAATTTTGCTCTCGAGGCCGTTCTCCCAAGCATGGCTTCCAGCCAAATCGTGTGATCGATGAGAGTTTGTGCAAAATGCATTGCGGAAAATCAGGAACAAAGTCACCAATTAACATATCATTATTAATAGTATTTTTTGATGCCAACCCAGGAATGGTGACCATAGTAAGGTTCACCCGTTTTCCATGTGACACTGCTACTAAGTGTTGCTGTGTTTCAACGATCACACAATACTCTGACTTATTATCTACGGTAAGACATAATGGAGGAAAATCAGAAACAAACATTGTGTCATTAGCATAATATGTATCATCTTTCCCATCTAGAGATGGGGGAACCCAAATGCCACCTGACCATAAAGTATCACTATTGCTAATCGGTAACGACGCGTCCCACCATGTCAAAGGTCGGAAAAAAGGAGGGTCCACCACATGTGCCCAATAAACGTGAGCTTCCACAGGTTGAAACATCATGGTAGTGCCAATTCCCCATAGCATTATCGTGGGACAAGATTGAACAGAAAACAGCACTATAGACCATATTACTGATGTTGACCTGATTGCATTACTGAACTGTCGTAGGAGCAGCATCCTCTCGTTGTTTTTCCTCGGGTCCTTTTTCTGGGCCATCTGCCAACACTTGCGCTGGCTTGACATTCTTCGCAGGGACCCAATATGGGCCTGTAGGAAGAGAAACACAAGCGTATCCCCGTCCCCAGGTAAGCAAGGGAACTGGACCTTTCCATAGACCAGATTCTAAGTGTTTATAAAATACCTTCGGATACACTTCAGTAACCTCTCCTGTTCGAAAATGCCGGTCAGCAGCTGAATGATATTGCTGCTTTGTCCCTGACAAATTTAAAAAATTTAATACATATGTGGCTTTATCTAACATCTCTTGAGGGGTAGTTCCCAGCGGATTCCCCCTTTTTTGTTTTTCAAGAATCAGCTTTAAGGAAGAGTGAGCATGTTCCACAATTGCTTGACCTGTGGGGGAATGCGGAATACCTGTAACATGATACACGCCCCATGCCTGTAGGAATAATAACAACCGTTTAGAGACATAGACAGGTCCATTATCTGTTTTGAGTTTACGGGGGACCCCCGATACTGCAAAGCATCGAAGAAGATGTTTGATAACATCACGAACACGTTCACCCGTATGAGCCGTTGCGACCAAAAACCCAGAAAAGGTATCAACAGACACATGAACAAAGCGCAAACGACCAAAGGAGGAAACATGAGTAACATCCATCTGCCATAGTTCATTGGAAGTCAGTCCCCTGGGATTCACAGCAGATACTACTGGCATTGGCGTGAGCCGCTGACAATCTGGGCAAGCACGAACGATGTCCTGGGCCTGTTCAGCTGTAAGAGAAAACTGCTTCCGTAAGGAGCGAGCATTCTGATGAAAAAATTCATGGGATAATTTTGCTTGTTCCAAACGGCGAGGTAGGACTGCCATCAGAGTGAGTGCATCCGCAGCAGCATTACCGGAAATGAGCGGTCCTGGTAAATTAGTATGAGATCGGATATGCATAATAAAATACAGAAATCGTCTAACATGCAGCAGCTGTGCTAACTGTATTAGTAAAGAAAATAGTTGCTTATTATCTACTTCTCGAATAAATGCAGTCTCTATGCGCTGTACTATGCCTGTGACATAAGCTGAGTCTGCCACTATATTAAGTGGTATTTGAGAAAACAATTCAAAAGCGCGAACAGCAGCTGCTAATTCAACTACCTGCGTAGATCCAGGTAGAGAAGTAACATCCGAAGACCAGGGGGCCTGATCTGCTTCCTCTACTTGGTGTTCAGACGTTTTCCGTCCTCCCGGCGTCTTCCACGCCACTACAGCTTTACCTGTTTTTCCAGATCCATCAATGAAAACAGTTTGTGCCTGTGGAATAGGCACAGAACTTAATAGTATGCGTGGCTGTAGTGGTAGAGACTGTAAGGAATTCAAAAGTCGATGGCGTGGTAAGTTGTGTTCTATGGAGTTAACGTAATCCGCCATTGCAATCTGAAAACTCAGGCTGTTTTGTAATAATGTCCAAAATTCATCTCCTGTGAAAGGCAAATGCATAACATCTGGATCTCGACCTGTCAATTGTTGACATCGTAGTCGGCCTTGTGATATCAAACGAGAGATCATTTCAATTGCAGTGGTCAACGTCTTACTAAATGAGTGAGGTAAAAACAGCCATTCCAGAATGCGTAAGGCATCCTTTTCAGTTTGTGCCCTAGCATCCCATTGTCCCAGTAAGGCAAACGGCTGAAAAGAGTGGTAAATAAGGAACAATCGAACTGGCAACGATAGCCGGATTCGATGTGCGAAGGTATCATTAATTTTATCCATTACCTGTTGCAATGCTTCTTGGCCTGGTTCCGAAAGAGATCTGGGGGATGCCAAATCAGGATCCCCTTTCAGCAACGAGAACAAGGGTGACAGTTCATGAGTGGTAATTCCCAATAGAGGTCGCACCCAATTGATCGTGCCCAACAACTTCTGGAGATCGTTCAGAGTACTTACAGTAGTGGCAAGCCGCAAGGCTTGTGGACACACATGCGACTCGAAGAGTTTCCAGCCTAGGTATTTCCAAGGAGAAACTGACTGTACCTTCTCTGCTGCTATCTGAAATCCATATCGATGTAATTCTGTGGACAAACACTCAAAAATTTGAGAGAGATATGATTCTGTCTCAGCTGCCAACAAGATATCATCCATATAATGATACAATACAATATTTTTATACCGTTGACGAATTGACAAAAGTGCCTCTCCCACCACTATTTGACAAATGGTAGGACTATTCTTCATGCCTTGAGGTAAAACAACCCAATGGAACCGTTGCATAGGTCGATCATTGTTAATTGTAGGAACAGAAAAAGCAAACCGAATACAATCCTCTGGGTGTAGATAAATTGTAAAAAAACAATCTTTGAGATCAATAACTTTTAAATGCCATTCATCAGGGATCATGGTAGGATTTGGGGTCCCGGGCTACAAGGCCCCCATGGATACCATAACGGCATTAATAGCTCGCAAATCCTGTAACAATCTCCATTTTCCTGATTTTTTAGGTATGACAAAAATAGGCGTGTTCCAAGGACTGGTGGATGGCACTATGTGTCCTAATTGTAATTGCTCCTGTACTAATTCCCAAGCTTTTTCTAGCCGCTCACCTTTCAAAGGCCACTGGTCAACCCACACTGGCTTGTCTGTAAGCCAAGTCAGTTTCAGGCGCGGCTGTACTTCAGTGGCCTTCATTAAAAAATGTGTCGTAAGTGCTACATTCCATTGTTGCAACAGATCACGTCCCCATAGGGTACATGGGACATTTAAAACATAGGGTTTCAGCATGGCATGTTTATTTTCCGGACCTTCCACCAGTAAAGAATGCAAGCTCTGCCATGGTATTTGGGTACCACCAACTCCGGTAACGGCAGCAAAAACTTGTACTAATGGCCAATCAGAGGGCCATTCAGATCTCTGAATTATCGAGACATCTGCCCCTGTATCCACCAGTCCAGTAAAAGCACGGCCATTTACTTTACACATCAACATAGGCTGACCCGTAGTTATCTTTTGAGTCCAGAATATTCGAGGCAAACCTGTGCTTCCAAATCCTGCTGACCCCCTCTGCTGGCCTGATATAGGATCTCCCTTCTCCCTTTGAACATTAGGTAACAAAATTAGCTGAGCAATGCGCTCCCCCGTGGGAATAGTACACGGAGGAGTAGGAGTCCAAGCCATAATTTTAATTTCCCCAGTATAATCAGTATCAATCACCCCAGGAAGGACAAAAAGTCCTGCCTTGGAGGTTGAGGAACGTCCTATCAATAAGGCACAAAACCCTGCTGGTAAAGGGCCGTACACTCCAGTGGGGAGTATGTTAACAGATTGATCTCGTATTACTGTTGATTGGCTGGTGGCCAGATCCAACCCGGCGCTTCCGAGTGTAGCTGGCTTAAGGGCATGGACGGTTGGCAATTGTTGACATTTGCTTCGTGTGAATTCACCGCCCAGGTTGAGGCTTGAGCCACCGGCCTTGAAATCGGGGTCCTGTTGAAGGTTCTCGGGGCGCCGGACCTCGCGCCCCTCCTCCCGTTTCCCTGCATCAGTCCTGGGAGCAGGTTACCATTCTTATCAAATTTGGATCGACATTGGTTACCCCAGTGATATCCCTTCTGACAACGAGGACACAGCTGAGCGGGACCTTTAATTTGGCCCTTTGTTCCTTGTCTTGCTCTGGGGCAATCTTTTTTAATATGACCTTCCTGGCCACATACAAAACACTTAGTCGTCGCTCGAGCCACCGTTAGTTGTTGAGCCAACGCCGCTGCTAATATCTCCGCTTTAAACTGTTCTGACCCCACATTTTGACAAGCTCTGATCAAATCAGTTAAAGTCTTTGCCCGATTCCGAATGGGATCTATAGCTTTTCTACAATCAGAATTAGCATTCTCAATTGCAAGCTGAAAAAGCAACAACTCGGTGGCTTCAGGAGACTCTATCTGACGTTGTACAGCAGTTTGTAATCGATCTAAAAATTGCACATAGGGTTCTTGCGCCCCTTGCCGGATCGTAGCAAATGATGATTCCGGCTTGCCAGAATCCGGCACTCGCCTTAATGCTTTCATAGCCAAATCAGCCGCCTGTGTAAGCAGTTCACGGGGTAAGGTGGCTTGTGCAGCAGGTGACGCCCAATTCCCTTCTCCTAACATTTGATCTCGCCCATAGGGTAGTTGCAAATTGTCCAAATTGTCTACTACCTTTGCAATAACAAGTTCACGATACTCAAAAAACCACACAGAATACTGCACCGCTGACAAAACAAGGCGTAATACAGACTTCCAATCTAAAGGAGTCATCGTATAAGATTCCCCTATTGCTTGCAGTAAGTTTATAGTAAATGAAGCCTGTAACCCGTACTCCTTTATCGATTTGCGCACCTCCTTAATCACCTCATATGGTAAATGAGCATACTCTGGTGCTCTGCCAGGTTGATAAATTACAGGCATTGCCTGGAGAAGCGTTATATCCCCCTTTTTTAATGCCTCTGTACGACACTCATCAAAGGACAGCCTTGGCGCTACCGTACCTAAAGGCTGATATGTGGGGGGGGTGCGCGGATCCCTGCAGCGGATCTCCTTGGGCGGGGGGGAGGGGGCAAATGGTGGTGGTTTCATGACGGACAACTGAGAAAGTGTCTTTTGTCTCTGTCGATGTAAGATTTCATCCGCCGTTGGCGCAGATGCAGCCATTGCTTTAACTGGCGAAAGTGGAGGGTATAAATCAGGCTCTCGTTCGGGGTCTATCAAGCCCGTGTCAAGGGGATCGTCTGGCTCCGAATCATCCTTCAGAGGCGGGGGCTCCGCGTGAGGCATTACAGTTTCATCAGGAGCCAACAGTTCAAACGAATCTCCCCCATCTTTTGATTCTCCCCCCGGTATTGCTGGATCAGTCACATTTTGCAACACCTGTTCGGCAGGGCATAACTTTTGCAGAGCCGTATACACAACTCGCCAGGTAATCAATATTCCCTCTGGAACTTCTAGTTGCAAAATCTGTTTAGTCTGTAATTCCTCACCCACTTTTTGCCATTGCTTTAAATCATAACACCCAGCCGTTCCTACAGAAGGGAACCAAGGGCAGTGATCCCGGACCCACGCAAGGAGTCTCACCAATTGTATTGGAGCGACCTTAAAACCTTGTTCCTTTAAAATACGTTGAAATATTTCAAGTTGAAGCTTTTGTGACTGAGATGCCGACTGCCCCATGACCAATGTATAAAGTTCGTATAACTTCCCCGCGGCTGCTCACCTGAATCGTCCTGCGACCGGTGATGAATCGAGCTCGATATGTTGATCCTCCGTTTATCCTCCGTCCAGCTCAACAGGGGTACACCACCGGATATTTCTATTTCCTTTCTTCAAGACCTTCTTTCTTCAGGTCGCCGTCTCCTTTTTTCTTTTCTCTCTCAATCGTGCCCCACGTTGGGCGCCATTTGTGGTGTATGGTTGCACGGACTCTCACATAAGCATGCACAGAATCATTTATTGTTACAATACAGGAGAATATATCCTTTACCATAACGGGGAGGTCCCGCTGTCTCCCCCAATCATCACCCAATTCGTATCCCTTATTAACTAAGAAAAACAGTCTCTCTTCCTTTTGGCAAAGATCCACACGACTGCTCTCAGATCCGCTTATTCTCACGGTTAACCAGTTACATAATTCTCTTGATGTTTTTCAGTTTCCTTACAGAGGAGACAACTAAGCCAGGTGTTCAGGTCTTATCTCAGGCTTATGTGCGCGTCTGCTAGTTCTCAGCGCACAGGCCGAATTCCTGTCTTATCTTGGCCGAAACTCCCAACTCCACAATTCTTCTCCACACACCAGCACCAGTGTTTCATGCCTGTGATCAAAAATCCAGGAGGAGGGCAGGGCTATATTATCTATGAGATGGAATGTATGCAGGAAACCAGAACACATATCCTGAATGACATTTTTGCCATGGAGTTAGCACCGAATGCCCCGTGGGATGAAGAAGGGGCAGAAAGGAAAACTGAATGAGAGCGGGAGTTTAAAGGGGACACATGTCTTGTGGACTTTATTCAGTTGTTTATGGACACAAAGTTTTGGGGCTACATGTTCCTAGGGCATAACGCCAAAGGCTATGATGGCTACTTTGTTGTTACTTAGCTTCTGAAGGAAAAAATGGACATGCAATTAATCCCCCATGGTAGGAAATGCATGTGCATAGAAGTACCCAGCCTGAGTACATGTGGTGGGTTGACATTGTACTGCAGCCAGATGCCCACCCAGCTGCTCACTCACTCCCCCTCCTCAACAGGACAGGGGGAGAAAATAGGATGAAAAAACTTGTGGGCTGAGATAAAGACAGGGAGATCACTTACGAGTTACCATCACAGGTGTTCTGGGTTAAACCCAATAGGCAGCTAAGCACCACACAGCTGCTTGCTCACTCTCTCCCAGTGGGATGGGGAGGAAAATCAGAAGGGTAAAAGTGTGAAAACTCATGGGTTGAGATACAGACAGTGTAATAGGTAAAGCAAAAGCTGTGCGCGCAAGCAAAGCAAAATAAGGAATTCATTCACTCCGTCTCATCGACAGGCAGATGTTTAGCCATTTCCAGGAAAGCAGGGCTCCATCATGCATAATGATTGCTTGGGAAGACAAACATCAAAACTCCAAATTTCTTCCTCCTTCTTCCCCCAGCTTTTATTGCTAAGCACGATGTCGTATGGTATGGAATATCCCTTCGGTCAGTTGGGGTCAGCTGTCCCAGCTGTGTCCCCTCCCAACTTCTTGTGCACCCCCAGCCTACTTGCTGGCAGGGCAGTGTGAGAAGCAGAAAAGGCCTTGACACTATGTAAGCAATGGTCAGTGTTGTGGTTTAACCCTGGCCGGCAAATAAGCACCACACAGCCGCTCACTCAATCCCCCCACAGTGGGATGGGGGGGAGAACAGGAAGGGTAAAAGTGAGAATACACATGAAAAAAAACAGTTGAGAAAAAAACAGTTTAATAATTTTTAAAAAAATGTAAGAAAAAAAAAAAACCAAACCAACAAAGAGAGAGGAAAATAAAATCCAAGAAAAACAAGTGA
This sequence comes from Calonectris borealis, assembly GCF_964195595.1. Lineage (NCBI taxonomy): Eukaryota > Metazoa > Chordata > Aves > Procellariiformes > Procellariidae > Calonectris > Calonectris borealis. Next base: position 48,853,295 of record NC_134351.1, on the reverse strand, counting down.
TGCAAGAGAAAACAATTGCTTACCACCAACTGACCAATGCCCAGCCAGTCCCCAAGCAATGGCAGACCCCGCTAACCTCCACCCCCCCAGTTTTATTGCTGAGCACGACATCATATGGTATGGAATATCCCTTTGGTTGGTTGGGGTCAGCTGTCCCAGCTGTGCCCCCTCCCATCTTCTTGTGCACCCCCAGCCTACTCACTGGCAGGGCGGTGTGAGGAGCAGAAAAAGCCTTGACTCTGTGTAAGCACTGCTCAGCAATAACGAAAACATCCCTGTATTATGGATACTGTTTTTGTCACAAATCCAAAACATAGTCCCATACAAGCTACTGTGAAGAAATTTAACTCTATCCTGGCCAAAACTAGTACAATGTCCACCTCTTATTCCATACTATTTACGTCATGCTCAGGTCCCACACTATCCAATACAACCTCATTAACCATCACCCCCTCCTTCCCATCCTTTGATATATACACAGATATCATTCCCTTAGTGTGGTGTATGATTGCACGGACTCTCACATAAGCATGCGCAGAATCATTTATTGTTACAATACAGGAGAATATATCCTTTACCATAACGGGGAGGTCCCGCTGTCTCCCCCAATCATCACCTGATTCGTATCCCTTATTAACTAAGAAAAACAGTCTCTCTTCCTTTTGGCAAAGATCCACACGACTGCTCTCAGATCCGCTTATTCTCACGGTTAACCAGTTACATAATTCTCTTGATGTTTTTCAGTTTCCTTACAGAGGAGACAACTAAGCCAGGTGTTCAGGTCTTATCTCAGGCTTATGTGCACGTCTGATAGTTCTCAGCGCACAGGCCGAATTCCTGTCTTATCTTGGCCGAAACTCCCAACTCCACAAATCTTCTCCACACCTTAGACTATGGACCACCCCTGTAAAATGTCCACTGAGTTCATTTAGTCCATGACTTTGGGCTCCATCTGTTATGGAGGTCACTCAGGACAGGAGAGGTGGTGTGTTGCGTGGAGTTATTGGGCACCAAAGCCAGCTCAGGTCGGGTCACTGCTGCACTTGCACTGCTTCTTGTAAGGCTTGTCCTCCATTGGTTCGGGTGGTTACTGCTGTAGTACTTCCTATAACATGCAACTCAAATCATGGGTTACAACAATTTAAAGGTATTTCCACTACAGTCTCCACCCCTGGTCCCTTTGGGCCAGGTTATAGGGTTTAACATTGCAATGAACTCCTCCACTTGCCTCTAGCCTGGCTAGCGGCTGGGGGTTCCTGCTATAATACCTTTGATATATGGCAGCCACAGCAGTGGTGACATACAGCATCATGTAACACTGCCATCATACAACTCAAATCATGGATTATTTTCACCCAGGATTAAATCCCCTTGAGGTACACATTGGACTCCCCCATCCTTCTGCATTACCCACCAAGTGCACCCAGGTCCTTGAGCAAAACCAATCCCACGAATGGGTTTGCCTTTTCCGGAGGAAGGAATAACCCAGACTGTTTTTCCCAACAAGTTCCTTATATGTACTACGGGGACCTTATCTCCTTCCACAGTGTGCAGGGGTTGTGGTTGGGCAGGGCCAGGTCGACTGGCAGATCCTCTACTGTTAACTAGTCAAGTGGCTTTTGCTAAATGTGTATCCCAATGCTTGAATGTCCCACCACCCATTGCTCTCAGCATAGTCTTTAGCAGCCCATTGTATCGTTCGATTTTCCCAGAGGCTGGTGCATGGTAGGGGATGTGATAGACCCACTCAATGCCATGCTCTTTGGCCCAGGTGTCTATGAGGGTGTTTCGGAAATGAGTCCTGTCGTCCGATTCAGTTGTTTCTGGGGTGTCGCGTCAACATAAAACTTACTTCTCAAGGCCCAAGATAGTATTCCGGGCGGTGGCATGGGTCACAGGGTATGTTTCCAACCATCCGGTATTCACTTCCACCATTATAAGCACATGGTGCTTGCCATGGCGGTTTCGTGGTAGTGTGATATGATCAACCTGCCAGGCCTCCCCATATTTGTATTTCAGCCATCGTCCTCTATACCAAAGAGGCTTTACTCGCTTGGCTTGTTTGATTATGGAGCACGTTTTGCATTCATGAATAACCTGTGCAATGTTGTCAATGGTCAAGTCCACCCCTTGATCAGAAGCTGATCTGTATGTTGCGTCCATTCCTAGATGTCCTGATGTGTCATGGGCCCACCAAGCTTTAAATAGCTCACCCTTATGTTGCCAGTCCAGATCCACCTGAGCCACTTCAATCTTAGCAGCCTGGTCCACCTGCTGGTTGTTTTGATGTTCCTCAGTGGCCCGACTCTTGGGTACGTCAGCATCTACGTGACGTACTTTTACAACCAGGTTCTCTACCCGGGCAGCAATATCTTGCCACAATGCGGCAGCCCAGATGGGTTTCCCTCTGCGCTGCCAGTTGTTCTGCTTCCGTTGCTGTAGCCACCCCCACAGGGCATTTGCCACCATCCATGAGTCAGTATAAAGTACTGGACGTTTTTCTCATTCAGCAATGTCCAAAGCCAGCTGGATGGCTTTCACCTCTGCAAACTGGCTCGATTCACCTTCTCCTTCAGCAGATTCTGTGACTTGTTGCGTAGGACTCCACACAGCAGCCTTCCACCTCCGATGTCTTCCCACAATACGACAGGACCCATCAGTGAACAGGGCATATTGCTTCTCATTTTCTGGTAATTTATTATACAGTGGGGCCTCTTCAGCATGAGTCACCTCCTCTGGCGACACTCCGAAGTTTCAGCCTTCTGGCCAGTCCATGGTCTCTTTCAGTATTCCTGGGCAGTTGAGGTTTTCCCCATTCAAGCCTGTTACATGACGAATACTACCCACTTACTCCATGTAGCAACAGTTCCATGATGTGTAGAGGGGACCTTCCCTTTGAACATCCAGCCCAGCACAGGCAATCGAGGTGCCAAAAAGAGCTGTGCTTCAGTACCAACTACTTCTGAAGCGGCTCGAATTCCTTCGTATGCTGCTAATATTTCCTTTTCAGTTGGAGTGTAGTGGGCTTCAGATCCTCTATATCCCCGGCTCCAAAACCCTAGAGGTTGACCTCGAGTCTCTCCAGGCACTTTCTGCCAGAGGCTCCAGGTGGGGCCGTTATCCCTGGCTGAGGTGTAAAGCGTTTTTCACATCTTGTCCTGCCCGGACTGGCCCAAGGGCTACTGCGCGAACTATCGCCCGTTTAATTTGTTCAAAGGCTTGCTGCTGCTCAGGGCCCCATTCAAAGTTGTTCTTCTTCCGGGTCACTTGCTAGAGAGGGCTTACAATCAAACTGTAATCTGGAATATGCATTCTCCAAAAGCCCACAACTCCTAAGAAAGCTTGCGTTTCCTTTTTGCTAGTTGGTGGGGACATGGCTGTTATTTTGTTGATCACATCCATTGGGATCTGACGACGCCCATCTTGCCATTTTATTCCTAAAAACTGGATCTCCTGGGCAGGTCCCTTGACCTTACTTTGTTTTATGGCAAAGCCGGCCTTCAGAAGGATTTGGACTATTCTCTCCCCTTTCTCAAAAGCTTCTTCTGCTGTGCTGCCCCATACAATGAGGTCATCAATGTACTGCAGGTGTTCTGGAGCCTCACCCTGTTCCAGTGCGGTGTGGATCAGTCCATGGCAAATGGTAGGGCTGTGTTTCCACCCCTGGGGCAGTCGGTTCCAGGTGTACTGGACGCCCCTCCAAGTGAAAGCAAACTGTGGCCTGCACTCTAGCATGTTCTGGTACAGCAGCACTCAGTGGTGGTGTGACTTCATTCAGGCCACAGTAGTCCACTGTGAGCCTCCACTCTCCATTAGATTTTTGCAGTGGCCGTATGGGGTTATTAAAGGGTGAGTGAGTCTTGCTGATCACTCCTTGGCTCTCCAGTTGCCGGATCAGCTCATGGATGGGAACCAGGGTGTCTCAGTTGGTGCGATAGTGTTGCTGGTGCACTGTTGTGGTAGCGATTGGTACCTGCTGTTCTTCGACCCACAGCAACCCCACCACAGAAGGATCCTCTGAGAGACCAGGCAAGCTTAATCTTCTCCATACTCAAGGCAGCTACACCAAAAGCCCACCGGTACCCTTTTGGGTCCTTGAAGTACCCTCTCCTGAGGTAGTCTATGCCAAGCATACATAGAGCCTCTGGACCAGTCACGATAGGATGCTTTTGCCACTCATTCCTTGTTAGGCTTACCTCAGCCTCCAACACAGACAGTTCTTGGGATCCTCCCGTCACTCCAGAAATACAAATGGATTCTGCCCCTTTGTAATCTGATGGTGTTAGGGTACACTGTGCACCAGTGTCCACTAGAGCTTTATACTCCCATGGGTCTGATGTGCCAGGCCATTGAACCCATGCAGTTCAGTAAACCCGGTTGTCCCTTTCCTCCACCTGGCAGGAAGCAGGGCCCCTCTATTCCTGGTCGGAGTCTTCATTACTTGATTTTTGTAACTGCAAAACAGAAGTCCCTTCATCAGGGTCAAAAGTATGATCAGCCCTTCTACTCTGCCCAACAGACACCGGAGCAGTAATTTTCCTGGAGGGATGCCTTTTGGCTGTTGTTTTTCCTTGCAGTTCCTGTACCCGAGCTTCTAGTCTCCAGGTAGGTTCACCATCCCACTTCCTCATGTCCTCCCCCTGGTCATGCAGGAGGAACCATGGGGTGGTACGTGGTGCGCACCACCGGTACCCTTTCCCTTGAGCAGAAAAAGGCTGACTCTTAATAGCTGAGGCCTTGGTTTGAGTGCGTGAGGAAGACCTATCCTTCTCTGACAATTTTTGGGTCAGTTCCTTCACAGCCGAGACGCAGGCCCACATGGAGGAAGCGAGATTATCTTCGTATTCTGGGAGTTGTCTGGCCAGTCCGTGTATACTTGGTGCCTCCGTGTCTGTCCAGCTCATTATCGCCAGGGTGTTGGCATATGATGTCAGTGCATTTTGTATAAACTTTTGCCACATGGACCACGTGCACCAGATTTCATCCGGGTCTTTGGACACCTGGTCATCATCCAGGTTGTTATAGATCACCTCCAACACAGGTAATTCCCTCAGATACTGGATACCTCCCTCAATGGATACCTCCCTCAATGGTGGTCCATTTGCTTTGGAAATTTGCAAGTTCTTCCTTGAAGGGATACCTGTCCTTCACACTTGACAGGAATTGCTGCCAAAGACCAAGGACTCCTGCCCTTTTTCCAATCCCTTTGTCAATGGCTTTATCCTTAGCAAGGGATCTCAGCTGCTGGGCTTCCTTACCCTCTAATTCCTGACTACTGGCCCCAATATCCCAGAATTGGAGTAACCAGCTGAGAATAAGCTCACCTGGTTGACAGCTAAAATCTTTTCGCATATCTCGCAGCTCATTTAGGGATAGGGATCGGGTGGTTTCTGACTCGTTTATGATTTCAGTCTCTTCCTCCTCCTGTTCTTGTGACTGCTCTGCTGCAGAAGAGGCTGCCTCTTCTGATTCTTTCTCCTGCTCCGTCTTAGGAGAAGCTTCTTCCTCCCTTACTAAACGAGTTGACTTCCGCTTCCATTGTTTCTTTTTAGTTATAGGGGTGACTGATATAGTGTCTGGTTTAGCCATAGTGTCTGTTGGTATTTTTTCAGATCTAGAGACCCTCTCTTCTCCCTGAGGGTGCTGCATAATATCGAGCAGTGTTTGGTAGATGCTGGCCAGGGCCCAGCACAGTGCGGTAAGTTGTGCCTCTTTGGAATAGCAACGACATTTTTTTTTCAAGCATTCTATCAGTTCATCAGGATCCTGCAGTTGTTCGGAAGTGAAGTTCCAGACTACTGAAGGTGAGAAGTTCTCTAGATACCTGCCCATATTCTCCCACATACCTTGCCACCCATGACCATCCTGTCGCGGAGCCTGGGTCATATTCCTAAATTGCTTGTTAACCTTAAACAAAACCGAAGCAATATTCCTAAGAAACACCAATAGAAGTATTTTAACTACCCAAGGATGTTCAAGATACTGAAAAGTTATTGTAATGAGGGAGAAAACATCACAGAAGAAGGTGGTGAAGGTGCCATTCTGTATTTCCTCCACAAAAAACCTCTCAGAGGAAGAAGTATAATTGTTAATTGTCTCCATGAGATGGTACAGTAACAGCTTCAGTACAGAGCCCAAATACCAGATTAAGCTCAATGCCAGTGTTTTAATAACAAATCTCCCAGGCAAAACATCACTAAGCACTACAGAGCAGAGCAAACTCCAAAAGCCAACACCAATCTTTAACATGTATAACAAAAAAAAGAGCATGGTGCAGATCAGATAAACTAGTATTGAGAACAGATGAATCAATATCGTGACCCGCAACTGCCAACACACATAAATCCCTTCTAATACGCTCTGGTCAATCTGTTATTATCTCAAACAATTCGAGCCCCACGTTGGGCGCCAAAAAGGACTGTTGTGGTTTAACCCCAGCCGGCAACTAAGCACCACACAGCTGCTTGCTCACTCCCCCACAGTGGGATGGGGGGAGAGAATCGGAAGGGTAAAAATGAGAAAACTCATGAGTTGAGATAAAAACAGTTTAATCATTGAAATAAAAATAAAAATTAAAAAATAATAATAAATTGTAATGAAAAGGAAAAATAACAAAGGGAGAGAAATAAAACCCAAGAAAGACAAGTGATGCAAATGAAAACAATTGCTCACCACCAACCGACCGATGCCCAGCCAATCCCTGAGCAGCGCCCCCCCCACCAACCTTTCCCCTAGTTTTATTGCTGAGCATGACGTCATATGGTATGGAATATCCCTTTGGTCAGTTGGGGTCAGCTGTCCCAGCTGTGTCCCCTCCCAACTTCTTGTGCACCCCCAGCCTACTCGCTGGTGGGGTGGTGTGAGAAGCAGAAAAGGCTTTGACTCTGTGTAAGCACTGCTCAGCAATAACGAAAACATCCCTGTGTTATCATCACTGTTTCCAGCAGGAATCCAAAACATAGCCCCTTACCAGCTACTGTGAAGAAAATTAACTCTGTCCCAGCCAAAACCAGCACAATGGTCATCCTGGTGGTTTGGGTCTGGCTGTGAGGGCCTCTTGTTTCAGCTCACAAGATTGGTCTCTTCTTTGCCCCGGGGCAGGGGTTACATAGATGTCCCTTAAGTAGCCTCCTAGGAGGGGTCCATAGCCCTTGTGCATGTTCAAACTTCTTTGTGTGTCTCCGATCCTTTAGGCACACCCCATTCTCTAAACTCCTCCTCACAGAGAACACAGAGAATAACAGATAGAGCAGGGGCACAAAGGGACCAAGCACTTCAGAATAGGAATGATGCTCTGGGCACTGGTGAGGACAAACAAGACCCTTCAGGGGATTCATCAGAGCTAGGTGAGCCAAAGCCTCATGTCTGCACGAAGGAGAAAAGGCATGTGATAGTTACTGGAGACTCCTTCCTGCAGGGGATGGAGGCATCAATCTGCCAACCTGACCTGATGTCTCAGGAGGTTTGTTGCTTGCCAGGAGCTAGGATCCAGGATGTTGCAGAGGGACTGCCAGGGCTTGTCCGGCCCTCTGACTATTACCCCTTTCCTGTTCTTCCATGTAGGCAGGAACAGTACTGTCAAGGGTATCCCAAAGTGTATCAAGAGTGACTACAGAGCTCTGGGGATGAGGGTAAAGGGCATGGGGGCTCAGATGGTGTCTCCTCAGACCTGTCAGTGAAGGGGAAAGTCTCATGTAGAACCGGACTCATTCAGCAGATCAACACCAGATGGGTTTACCTCTGCGCTGCCAGTTGTTCTGCTTCCATTGCTGCAACCACCCCACAGGGCATTTGCCACCATCCATGAGCCAGTATAGAGATAAAGTACTGGCCATTTTTCTCGTTCAGCAATGTCCAAGGCCAGCTGGATGGCTTTCACCTCTGCAAACTGGCTCGATTCACCTTCTCCTTCAGCAGTTTCTGCAACTTGGCGTATAGAACTCCATACAGCAGCTTTCCACCTCCGATGCTTTTCCACAAGGCGACAGGACCCATCAGTGAACAGGGCATATTGCTTCTCATTTTCTGGTAGTTTCTTATACAGTGGGGCCTCTTCAGCACGTGTCACCTCCTCCTCTGGGGATATTCCAAAATCTTTGCCTTCTGGCCAGTTCGTGATCACCTCCAAGATTCCTGGCCGACTAGGGTTTCCTATTCGGGCCCGTTGTGTGATCAGTGCGACCCACTTACTCCACGTAGCATCGGTTGCATGAGGAAGCAGATAATGACCTGCTACGCCACCTGGACGCTCACAAGTCTATGGGGCCGGATGGGATCCACCCAAGGGTACTGAGGGAGCTGGCGGAGGAGCTTGCCAAGCCACTCTCCATCATTTACCAGCAGTCCTGGTTAACTGGGGAGGTCCCGGACGACTGGAGGCTTGCCAATGTGACGCCCATCTACAAGAAGGGCTGGAAGGAGGATCCGGGGAACCAAAGGCCGGTCAGCCTGACCTCGGTGCTGGGGAAGATTATGGAGCGGTTCATCTTGAGGGTGCTCACAAGCCATGTGCGGGACAACCAGGGGATCAGGCCCAGCCAGCACGGGTTCATGGAAGGCAGGTCCTGCTTGACCAACCTGATCTCCTTCTATGACCAGGTGACCCGCCTAGTGGATGAGGGAAAGGCTGTGGATGTGGTCTACTTGGACTTCAGTAAAGCCTTTGACACTGTCCCCCACAGCATTCTCCTAGAGAAGCTGGCGGCTCATGGCCTAGACAGGTACACTCTTCGCTGGGTAAAAAACTGGCTGGACGGCCGAACCCAGAGAGTTGTGGTGAATGGAGTTAAATCCAGTTGGCGGCCAGTCACGAGCGGTGTTCTCCAGGGCTCAGTTTTGGGGCCGGTCTTGTTCAATATCTTCATCAATGATCTGAAAGAGGGGATTGAGTGCTCCCTCAGTAAGTTTGCAGACGACACCAAGTTGGGTGGGAGTGTTGATCTGCTGGAGGGTAGGAAGGCTCTGCAGAGGGAACTGGACAGGCTGGATCGATGGGCTGAGGCCAACTGTATGAGATTCAACAAGGCCAAGTGCCGGGTCCTGCACTTTGGCCACAACAACCCCATGCAACGCTACAGGCCTGGGGAAGAGTGGCTGGAAAGCTGCCCGGAGGAAAAGGACCTGGGGGTGCTGGTCGACAGCCGGCTGAACATGAGCCGGCAGTGTGCCCAGGTGGCCAAGAAGGCCAATGGCATCCTGGCCTGTATCAGAAATAGTGTGGCCAGCAGGAGCAGGGAGGTGATCGTGCCCCTGTACTCGGCACTGGTGAGGCCGCACCTTGAATACTGTGTTCCGTTTTGGGCCCCTCACTACAAGAAGGACATTGAGGTGCTGGAGCGTGTCCAGAGAAGGGCAACGAAGCTGGTGAAGGGCCTGGAGCACAAGTCTGATGAGGAGCGGCTGAGGGAACTGGGACTGTTTAGCCTGGAGAAGAGGAGGCTGAGGGGAGACCTCATCGCGCTCTACAACTACCTGAAAGGAGGTTGTAGCAAGGTGGGTGTTGGTCTCTTCTGCCAAGTAACAGCGATAGGACGAGAGGAAATGGCCTCAAGTTGCACCAAGGGAGGTTTAGACTGGACATTAGGAGAAATTTCTTTACTGAAAGAGTGGTCAGGCCTTGGAACAGGCTGCCCAGGGAAGTGGTTGAGTCACCATCCCTGGAGGTATTTAAAAGACGTGTAGATGAGGCGCTTAGGGACATGGTTTACTGGGCATGGTAGTGTTGGGTTGACGGTTGGACTCGATGATCTCAGAGGTCTTTTCCAACCTTAATGATTCTATGATTCTTTGTGTAGATGGGACCCTCCCTTTGAACATCCAGCCCAGCACCGGCAGTCGGGGTGCCAGGAGGAGCTGTGATTCAGTACCAACCACTTCCGAAGCAGCTCGAACCCCTTCATATGCTGCCAATATCTCCTTCTCAGTTGGAGTGTAGCGGGCCTCGGATCCTCTGTATCCCTGACTCCAGAACCCCAGGGGTCGACCTCGAGTCTCCCCTGGTGCTTTCTGCCAGAGGCTCCAGGTAGGGCCATTCTCCCCGGCTGCGGTGTAGAGCACATTCTTCACATCTTGTCCTGCCCGGACTGGCCCAAGGGCTACTGCATGAACTATCTCCTGTTTAATTTGTTCAAAGGCTTGTTGTTGCTCAGGGCCCCATCTGAAGTCGTTCTTCTTCCGAGTCACTTGACAGAGAGGGCTTACAATCAGGCTGTAATCTGGAATATGCATTCTCCAAAAGCCCACAACGCCTAAGAAAGCTTGTGTTTCCTTTTTGCTCGTTGGTGGGGACATGGCTGTTATTTTGTTGATCACATCCATTGGGATCTGACGACGTCCATCTTGCCATTTTATTCCTAAAAACTGGATCTCCTGTGCAGGTCCCTTGACCTTACTTTGTTTTATGGCAAAACCAGCCTTCAGAAGGATTTGAATTATTTTCTTCCCTTTCTCAAAAACTTCTTCTGCTGTGTTGCCCCACATGATGATGCCATCAATGTATTGCAGGTGTTCCGGAGCCTCACCCTGTTCCAGTGTGGTGTGGATCAGTCCATGGCAAATGGTAGGGCTGTGTTTCTACCCCTGGGGCAATTGGTTCCAGGTGTACTGGACGCCCCTCCAAGTGAAAGCAAACTGTGGCCTGCACTCTGCCGCCAAAGGGATTGAGAAGAATGCATTAGCGATATCATTTATGGCGTACCACTTGGCTGCCTTTGACTCCAGTTCATATTGGAGTTCTAGCATGTCCGGCACGGCAGCACTCAGTGGCGGCGTGACTTCGTTCAGGCCACGATAGTCTACTGTTAGTCTCCACTCTCCATTGGACTTTCGCACTGGCCGTATGGGACTGTTAAAGGGTGAGCGAGTCTTGCTGATCACTCCTTGGCTCTCCAGTCGACGAATCAGCTTATGGATGACAATCAGGGAATCTCGGTTGGTGCGATATTGCCGCCAGTGCACCGTTGTGGTAGCGATTGGTACCTGTTGTTCTTCAACCCTCAGCAACCCCACAACAGAAGGGTCCTCCGAGAGACCGGGGAAGGTGGACAGCTGTTTAATTTCCTCCATCTCCAGGGCAGCTATACCAAAAGCCCACCGGTACCCTTTTAGGTCCTTGAAATACCCTCTCCTGAGGTAGTCTATGCCAAGGATGCATGGAGCCTCTGGGCCAGCCACAATGGGGTGCTTCTGCCACTCGTTCCCGGTCAGGCTCACTTCGGCCTCCAATACAGTTAACTCTTGGGATCCCCCTGTCACTCCAGAAATACAGATGGGTTCTGCCCCTTTATAGCTTGATGGCATCAGGGTACACTGTGCACCGGTGTCTACGAGAGCCTTATACTCCTGTGGGTCTGATGTGCCAGGCCATCGAATCCACACAGTCCAGTAAACCCGGTTGTCCTTTTCCTCCACCTGGCCGGAGGCAGGGCCCCTCTAGTTCTGGTCATAGTATCCGTTTCTCACTTCCTGCAAACGTGAGTCAAGAATTCCTTCATTACAATCCAAAGTAAGATCAGCCCTTCTACTCTGTCTGGGGAACTGTTCACTGGAAACTGGACCATCATGAGACAGGTTTTTCCGGAAAACTGGAGCAGCATTTTTCCTGGGAGAACCCCCTTCTGTCATTGTTTTTCCTTGCAACTCACGTACACATGCCTCTAGGGTCAAGGTAGGTTTTCCATCCCACTGCCTCATGTCCTCTCCGTGGTCACGCAGGTAAAACCACAGGGTGCCCCGTGGTGTGTACCTTCTATATCCTCTCTCTTGAGCAGAAAAACGCTGACTCCTAATGGCTGAGATACTGGTCCGTACAGGTGGAGAATAGGACATATCCTCTTCGAGTTGCTGGACCTCCCGGGACAGTTTCTCCAGAGCTGAGACAAGGGAGGAGGAGATAGTTTCTTCGAAATCCCGGAGTCTGCTAATAACGTCATCCACCGTTGGTGCTTCTTCCTCTTTCCAGCACAGTACTGCCAGCGAACTGGCATACGACGCTGGTGTGCTCCGTACCAACTTCTGCCACATGGGTCACGTGCACTGGATATTTGGGCGCTTGCTCGTTGTCCAGGTCACTATAAACCACCTCCAGCATGGCTAATTCTCTCAGGTACTGGATACCTCTCTCCATAGTGGTCCATTTGCCTGGGCAATATATAACATCTTCCTTGAAGGGATACCTTTCCTTCACGCCTGACAGCAGTCGCCTCCAGAGGCTGAGGACCTGTGTCCCTCTTCCAATTGCTTTGTCAATGCCCCCTTCCCTAGCAAGGGATCCCAGCTGTTTGGCTTCCTTCTCCTCTAATTCCAGGCTACTGGCCCCATTATCCCAGCATCAGAGCAGCCAGGTAACAATATGCTTGCCTGGACGACGGCTGAAATCTTTCCGCATATCTCGCAACTCATTCAGGGATAGGGATCGGGTAGTTTTTGTCTCGTTTATGAGTTCTTCCTCTTCCTCCTCCTCTCCTCGTGATGGCCCTACTTTTCCATCATCCCTTTCTAAACGACCTGACTTCCGCTTTAAAGATTTCTTCTTCTGTACAGGGGCGACAGATACCGGCAAGGGTTGGTCCTCTGGTTCAGCTGTAGTACCCGTTGCTGGGGTTTGGGTAGCTGCAGTGCCTGTCGCGGGGGTTGGAATAACTGTAGTGACTGTTGCCGGGGTTTGAGTACCCACAGTGACTGTCGCGGGGGTTGGAGAAGCTGCAGTGCCTGTTTTGGGGGTTTGAGTAGCCACCGTGTCTGTTGCCGTGGTTGATCTCTGCACGATATTCCTAAATAGTTTTTTAACCCTAAACAAGACCTGAACCACATTCAGGAGACATAGCAATAGGAACATGCTTGTTTGAACATCCCAAGGATATTCAAAATTCTCAAGGAATATTGTGGACATCTTCATGAAGAGGATAGAAGAAAAAGGAGTTTCTGACAATATGGAAGGGAAGATGAACAAGTGGGAGAGAGTGTCCCATCCTGTCTCCCCTCTAAATTCATTCTCCGAGGAGAAAAAAGCGTAATTACTAATAGTTTCTAAGAGGTGATTCCCAAGGTACAGAGATGACGGCAGTGCCGTGTACAGATACCGTATTAGACTTACGACCAATGATTTTATCGCCTCATAAAACAGCAGCAAAATTATAATCTTGGCCCAGTTCTGAATAATGATAAACAGCACAAAAGGGAACATATACTGCAAGCAAGGTATTACATGACCCAACATTGAGAGCCAGCCCCAGAACTTTGACAGCCAATAAATCAGCATTTTGACCAATCAATATAATGGATGCTTATAACAATTTTGCCTTAACACACTTTGGTCAGATCTATCGTTATCTCAACCCTTCGAGCCCCACGTTGGGCGCCAAAAAGGACTGTCGTGGTTTAACCTGGCAGGCAGCCAAATACCACGCAGCCGCTCGCTCACTCCCCCCGCCCCCCCAGTGGGACGGGGAGAGAATCGGAAGGGTAAGAGTGAGAAAAATTCGTGGGTTGAGATAAAGACAGTTTAATAGAACAGAAAAGGGAAAATAAGAACAATAATGATAGAATATACAAAATGAGTGATGCACAATGAAATTGCTCACCGCCCGCGCTGACTGATAACCAAGTAGCGATCGCTATTTCCTGGAACACGCCTACCATTCATATACTGAGAATGACGTCACATGGTATGGAATACCCCGTTGACCAGCTGGGCTAGCTGTCCCCATTTTGCTCCCTCCCATCCTCTGCTTGGTAGTATAAGAGCTGTCCTTGGCAGGGTACTTAGCAACAACTGAAAACATCAGTGTGTTATCAACATTCTTCTCATACTAAATCCAAAACACAGCACTAGGAAGAAATTTAACTCTATCCCAGACGAAACCAGGACAGATGGCGACAAACTTTTTAGCAGGGCCTGTTGCGACAGGACAAGGGGGAATGGTTTTAAACTGAAAGAGGGTAGATTCAGACTAGATATAAGGAAGAAATTTTTTATAGTGAGGGTGGTGAAACACTGGAACAGGTTGCCCAGAGAGGTGGTAGATGCCCCATCCCTGGAAACATCCAAGGTCAGGTTGGACGGGACTCTGAGAAACCTGATCTAGTGAAAGATGTCCCTGCTCACGGCAGGGGCGTTGGACTAGATGACCTTTAAAGGTCCCTTCCAACTCAAACTATTCTATGATTCTATGAATATAATCCATGATTTGAGTTGTATGATGGCAGTGTTACATGATGCTGTATGTCACCACTGCTGTGGCTGCCATATATCAAAGGTATTATAGCAGGAACCTCTCGCTGCTAGCCAAGCTAGAGGCAAGAGGAGGAATTCATTGCAATGTTATAACTTAAGACCTAGTCCAAAGGGACCAGGGGTGGAGACTGTAGTGGATATACCTTTAAATTGTTGTAACCCATGATTTGAGTTGCATGTTATAGGAAGTACTATAGCAGGAACCATCTGAACCAATGGAGGACAAGCCTTACAAGAAGCAGTGCAAGTGCAGCAGTGACCCGACCTGAGCTGGCTTTGGTGCCCAATAACTCCACGCAACACACCACCTCTCCTGTCCTGAGTGACCTCCATAACAGATGGAGCCCAAAGTCATGGACTAAATGAACTCAATGGACATTTTGTGGAAATTTTACAGGGGTGGTCCATAGACTAAGGGAATGATACCTGCATATTATAATAAAGGACAGGAAGGGTGGTGGTGGTTAATGAGGTTGTATTGGATAGAGTGGGACCTGAGCATGACGTAAATGGTATGGATTAAGGGGTGGATATTGTCCTGGTTTCGGCTGGGATAGAGTTAATTTTCTTCACAGTAGCTGGTAAGGGGCTATGTTTTGGATTCCTGCTGGAAACAGTGATGATAACACAGGGATGTTTTCGTTATTGCTGAGCAGTGCTTACACAGAGTCAAGGCCTTTTCTGCTTCTCACACCACCCCACCAGCGAGTAGGCTGGGGGTGCACAAGAAGTTGGGAGGGGACACAGCTGGGACAGCTGACCCCAACTGACCAAAGGGATATTCCATACCATATGACGTCATGCTCAGCAATAAAACTAGGGGAAAGGTTGGTGGGGGGGCGCTGCTCGGGGACTGGCTGGGCATCGGTCGGTTGGTGGTGAGCAATTGTTTTCATTTGCATCACTTGTCTTTCTTGGGTTTTATTTCTCTCTCTTTGTTATTTTTCCTTTTCATTACAATTTATTATTATTATTTTATTCCAATTATTAAACTGTTTTTATCTCAACTCACAAATTTTCTCATTTTTACCCTTCCAATTCTCTCCCCCATCCCACTGTGGGGGAGTGAGCGAGCGGCTGTGTGGTGCTTAGTTGCCGGCTGAGGTTAAACCAGAACAGCCATGTAGTATTACTGGGGCAGCCTTTGGGCTTTGTGCTGTGTTGCAAGACACAGGCAACACTGTCCTCTAAAATGGAAACCCAGAGCAAAATGCCAATTTCAAAAGAACGTGTGCATGGTGATGTAGTGATCCTAACTAGAAGACAATTGTACATCGAGGAGTTAGTGATTCACACAACAATTAACCTAAGTAAGCCCAGGCCTGCATTATGCTGCACATATCACTTAGCCACAGGATAAACTTAGCCAGCTCATTGTAACAGAGGAGCCTGCAGGCAGCTCCCACCTGGTATCAGTGATTACACCCCCTGCATTTCCTTGCCTTGATCTAAAAGTAAAGCAGTGAGTTCTCACGTAAACATCCTTTCTGTTTGACAGTAGAAATGAACAGAGTTGTTTTCTTGTAAGAAATCCCTATAAGAGCTCAAATGACCAAAATGGGGTAACCCTTTCTACAGACAGGGTTTGCATGGTGTGCTGCACCCTCATCAGAGGCCCATTCAATGCTGCACAACTCGGGGTTCACAGCTTCTGAAGGGATGTAACATTATCTATACTATCCTCTCCTTCTTTATAGTGTTAGCGCTAATAAATAGCAGTTTTAATGATACGTTACAGAGTCTAAGCGCCTTTCTTACCGTGATCATCATGAACCAGCACCTCCTGGTGCAAAACACCCTCCTCCCTCTCTACTCCCGAATCCCTATCCCCCCAATCCCCTTCTGCTCTCTCCCCCACCCCTCCCTCTTTCCACCTCCCCACACTCCCTCCCCCTTACCCCCAACCCCCTTCTCCTTTCCCCCTCCCCCACAACCCCCTCTCCCTACTTTCCCCTCTTCCCCTTCCCTTCAACCCCACGCCCCTGTACCTCCTCCCCTCTCCCTCCCCTCCCCTCCTCCCTACTCTCCCTTCTTCTCCCCTCCCCATACCTCCCTCTCACTTCCTTTCCCCCTCCCCATTTTCCCCATCTCCCCCTTCCCCCCTCCCTTCCCCCTACCACCCCTCTCCCATCCGATCCATTCTTCCCCCCTCCCCCCATCTCCCTCTCCCCTCACATGATAGGTGTTTTACCTTTACAATTTCTTCTCTAGACTAATGTCTTTTCGCAAAAGACAAAAAGTTGCAGGGAAAGCAAATAAAATTCTGCAATTCACAAACTTTTTGCTTTTTCATCGTTCTTTATAAGGTTCTGCCTACCCCCTTCCCAACTATGTGGCTCTTACTTCTCGGGACACGTCTGTCACAGTAATCAGGCATGCTGCTGCTATCTTAGACCTCTTATGGGAAAGCTCCTGCAGCAGTCAGGGGCTGTGCAAGGTTTGGAGCTCCCCCTCCCCATTCTGAAACACACATCCCTATCCTTTGGAGCCTAACACTAGTAAGAGGCAGAATGGAAAAAAAAATGCACAGAAAAGTATGTGAAAATCCCACTAAAATGGCTTAGTTCATCTATGACAAATCAGCATGTTACCGTGGCCATAAGGTCGCCCTCTTTTCACCTCACTTCGCAGCCTAAGCAGAAACACTGAGAATTATCAAGACTAGGTAAAACCCACACGTGTGCAATATGGCACCTGTTGCAGGCAGGCTGGCATTTACCTTTCTCGGCTGATTAAGAAGTTACCCGAGTACCCTCAGCATTGCAGGAGTCAGGCAGCCAGGACGGGGCAGGAAGCATCAGGGCATGTGCCAGATTCATTACTGCTCGCTACACCTCCCCGAATTACAGAGAGGGTTTTGCAAGCCACACTGGAAAGGAGAGAGAATGGGAAGTACCGCGAACCACCTCGCTGAACTTGTCCCCCTCCTCAAGGCTGCTTTCGGGTTGCTGCCATTCCTCGCTCTCTGGCGTCCTTACTAGGGGACAAGGGCGGAGATCTCCGTGCACCCGCAAAGGCGCAGCCCCACCGCTACAGTAGTGTGTTCTACAACAGGAGCGAGCGGGATGACTCTTCTCCCTGCCTCCCACGGCACGCGGGCAGTTGTCAGAGGCCGAAATGGTGGAGGAGGCTGTGCCTCTGGTGAATGTCTGGAGACAGCGGTATTTCCTAGTTTGGAGGAAGAAGGGGAGAGCCCTATCCAGTACATGTAAGCTACGCTCAAACCCGCGGCTTTCCCTGCGTTGGGTGGTGCCGATCCTCCTTTCCATTGGCTGTGTATTTCCTCTTCCTTGTTGTGTGCAGTAGCAGCGGCTATTGGACAGAGAAGGAATGAAGAAAAAAAGAGAGAAAGAATTAAAAAAACCAAAACAGGTGGAGAAGGAAAGAAACTGGGAGACCTTGAGCCTAGGACGGGAAAGAGCTGAGGGGTGCAAGAAGGAGTCAGTAACAATAGAAGAGGGAACAGAGGTGGGGACTCAGGAAGGGGGGTGTAGATTAAAGCGGCGGAAGAGGAAGAGGGGCCTAAGATTCACTGTATCGCGGCGCCTGGGAAGTCATTGCTGGTGGATCCGCCCCCCCTGAGGGAGGGAGGGAGAGAGTGAGGCAGGCAGGCAGGCAGGCAGGCCGGCTGGCCGGCCGGGGCCGTTGGAACAGATATCTCTTTGCTTCACCCCCCCCCCCATTTCTTTCCCCTTTTTGTTGCTTGTTCGCTTCGCGTTTGGGGGTCAGTGCGTAAGGCGGGAGGGACCTAGGCTAAAGCGACGCCTGAGCAGCCCAGCGGGAGCCTAGGGACAGGCCTGGGCTGCAGCCTCAAAATTAGGATGTCCCGACATGAAGGTGAGAGACCCGAGGCCGCGGGGATGGGGGCGGGGAAGAGATGTCCTTGAGCCCTGTACGGCGTTAGGGCCTCGCATGCCGCCGTGTGAGGTGGGTCAACATGGCGGCGCCGCCGTCGCTGAGAGCGGGGCCTGTGGAGTCTGTCGCGGAAAGTGGCCATGGTGGGAGGAGGAAGGCGGCGGTCAGGCCTCGCTTTGCAGTGTCGCGGGAAGGGAGGTGGCGGCCGTGTCCATTACGGGTAGGCCCCGAGTCCCTTTTCTATCGCCACTAAGCACACACGTCAGGCCCGTGCTTGCTGAGGTTGAAGGGCCTGCTGCAGCTTGAAGGGGGTCTGGTCTCTGTCACCCCTCACTAGCCTGCGACTCGGGCCTTGCCTCCCCCCGGACAAGGAGTGTGTCCGAGGCAGATAATAGAGGGGAGGAGACAGGAGAGCTGTTTATTTTCACTCCTCTTACTTCACTGTTTGAAGGATGGGCCTGAGAGGTGGGCCTGGAGGAATCTGTTTTGGGGGAAAGGAGGAAGGTGTAAGGGGGGTGAGAGGTGTGTGGCGGGGTGGGAGGTGTGTGTCAGGGTGGCTTGCTGATGTGTCCTGGGAGTTGTGAATGGCATGATGAGAAGGGGTGCAGGAGGGGAAGGGGAGGCAAGCTTGGCATGATATGCTCCCTGTGAGGGGAAGTACCCCCAGGTTTCTTAGAGTAGGGAGGAGAAGGGACTGTGGGGCATGAGGCACGGGGAGGTGATGCAAGGAGGGTGGCCTGGCATCCAGGGTAAGTGGATTGGGGTGTGGTCTGCTTTGGTATAATGAAGGTGGGGGGGGTTGCGTGGCAGGTGTAGAAGGAACTCATGCACGTAATTGGCTGTGGTGTTGGGATTGGGAGAAAGAGTTTATGCAGTCTTCATGGCCTTGTTCAGGTGTAGTTTGTATTTTAGTAGCTTTGGCAGGTTGAGAAGTAATATATTCTTTTTTAGTTTTGTATTTTAAAAGAGGAAACATGCCGATGTAGTAGCAGCTTTTGTAGAGAGGTCATCATACAATTATTTTGTGTGTTTGACCTTGTTCTTCTGTTTGTGGTTTTTTTTTTGTTTGTTTGTTTTGTTTTGCTATGGGTAAGTGAAGTGGATAGTTAAGGATTAATAAAAAAAAAGTGAGAAGAATGGAGAGAAAAATGAAAGAAGGGAATTCATGTAGAGAGAAGTTGTGTGTGATATTTGTAAAGAAACTTGCTTGGTTTTCTACCTCTTCTTACCGGTAGTTGCACTAGTATAAAATATTCTGTAGAAGTTCTGCATTGTATCTTGAAAGGATAATTTTTTCCTCTGTTAGGAACTAAATTTAGCACCTGTCTCCATACATAATTTTGATTCTCCTAGAGCTGTGAGAATAATCTTTTTAAAAGGAATGGAGATATCTTTATTTAATCTTAATGTTTTGAAAGCAATGTGCTAGAAGACTTCAATGTTTGGGAGTAATAATATTGACTTCTAGATGAAGGGTTGGTAGCTTTATACTGAACTAGAGTAAGTATGATGGCTATTCAGTGTATAGCTACAGCATTTTGTTAGTGTGTGTGCTTGCCTATCTAAGACCAGTCTTGCCTGAATCTAACACTTTTTTTTTTTCTAGTAAAGGTACCAAATCCTCTTGGTTCTTTTCTGATTAAGATGTGGTTTTGTGTTTGTTTTTTGGTGGTGTGTGGTTTTTTGGTGTGTGTGTTGGGTGGTTGTTGTTGTTGTTGTTGTTGTTTTTTTTGTGTGTGGTATTTCCTCCCCCCCCCCCAAGGGGGGGTTGTTGCATTATCTGCATCCTATGCAGATAATGAGGCAAATGCTAACAACAGTGAGTAAAATAAGGGTTAATAAAAAGTTTTTGTTTGTGGCTTTGTTGGAGAAAGTACTCTGTAAACTGCTGCTGTGATAGATATCCATGGTATGCAATTTAAAGCACTGGTAGTAGGATGTGACTTGTTAGATTGCACTGGTTAAAGCTACAAAAGTGGTATGATGTGTTGTTCAGTGTTGCGATGTTTTAATAAAGGAGAAGAATTATCAAAACAGTTTTTTTAAAAAATGTGTTTCTGATTGATAGAGGTTATGTTTTGAGGTTTTTCTAGTGGATGTTAGGTTTTGTTTGTAGCATGGGGAATAATGTTTTTCTCAGTCTTTCTATTCATCAGCAGAAATCGAAGTATGGAAATAACGTTAAGTGTGGTTTTGTTAAAAATTGGAAACTGGTATATCAATGTTCTTTGAAGTTGCATGTTTTTAAAAATGAAAATAGTTATCTTCTAATAAACTGTTGATGGTAATGTTACATTGTTGACATAAATATCATCTTATATGAAGAAGGAAAAACCCCGTCAAAACTGAAAAGATATAAAGCTGCAGCAACAGTTGTGCTTTGTGATAGATTTTTTTTTTTTTTATAGGAACCTGGTTTGTCTTGAGTTTTCTTAATGTTTTTCTTTTATTCCCCATTTAATGTGTTTTAAGTGTTAATTTTATATTAGTTATAAGGTTAGAATAAGTTGCCTTGATGTAGGGTCTGTGGTTGGCTGAGAGTTCTCAATCTGTAAGTTGATGGAAGTTGTTTTTTGCAAGGATAAGATATAGGAGAAAACTGAGTTTCAATCATGTTAATAAATTGTATCTCTGCTGTGTATTTTTGTCAAAATGGCTTGTTCTTGCCAGAATCAGTTTTGTGATGGGAAAGGATGTATTTGAGAAGATAAATGCTGGAGAACTTGGAATTCCAATGTCTCAGGGCTCTAAATAAGTATCTGATAGAGGTATAAGCTTACTTTTCATCAGGGTCTCTTGACAATTTTCTTTGCTTTGTGGCAAGAAATTAAGTCATGTTGTGGATCAGAAGTTGGTTGGGAGACAGAAAAAGAGAGAGTAGAATTCAGCCATTGGCCTTTTGCCGTTGACTGTTTAATACCTTCAGAAATGGAACTGGTATAGAACTTTAAAAATTATCCAGAGTGGAGGATGTGGGGGAAGGGAATAGTGGGATAGAAATGTTTGCAAATAAGACAGTTATTTGAGGTAGTGGTGACTAGAAGGTCTTCCAAGGAACTTTAGAAAGAGCTAAATAAGCTCAGTGCATGAGCAGCACAAGATGAGTGAAATTAACTTGTGTTAAAAGGAAAAGCAATAGGGAGAAATTAACTCTTCAGGTACCTTAAAGTGTCTACTTCAGTGGTATCAACTTGGGAAAGGTTGTGGGGTATCACTGTAGATAATCATGCTTCTGTTTTTACTGCTACTGTGTTTGTTGGTAAGATGTGAAAAATATTACTGCATTCAAGAAGCTGCTCAGAACAGCAAGGTTGTCAAGTTGAGCACTCGGGAGTTGGGATGTGCCAGAACTAGCTTGCGCAGAAAAACCTAATTCAGCCCTCTTTGAGTACGTGCACTGTGAAATTACATAGCCACATATTATCTTCTCTGTTGTACCCTGCCTTGTCAAGGGTGTATAGAGAAGGAGGCCATTGTATGTAGGGGAGGACCCTTGTTCTTTTTTTGGAGGTGGACAGTAAACAAGGAGATGAGGCATTGTAGAAGGAAAGTATTTTTGTGATGTTGATAGTTGAATTTTGTTGTGGAAAGCTGGATTCATTCCTGCCTCTTCTATGGAGTTCTTGGGAAATGCTAGGCAAATCACTTGGACAAGAGTTTACAGGTGGCTGCTATCTGTGTGTTTCTTGTTTCATAAAGGCCCAACTGAAAATTTTGGGCATTCACAGCTGCAATTCTAATACCTGCAAATTAGTGGCTTTTCTCCTATTTTAGTTCTTAGAAATGTTTTGGCTTAAACTTCCAAACAAAATGCATTCTTGGCCTAGGGAACTTCAACTAGGTGGACAAATGTGGTAGTTAAAGGCTGTGAAAATGAGTCGTAAGGAGAAGACCAACAAACAGTTAAATTCAGGCAGCATTGTCAGATTTCAGTATAACAGTGTTATAAACTATTGTATGCAGCTTGAATCCCTTCCAAAGAACTCAAGAAGTGATGTGACTGGGGGGGGAGGGGGGAGACAAAGGACTATGGCATGAATAGAGACTGAAAAAAATCTATCTTCTAGGTTGACAAAGAGAATCTAAAAAGAATGAATAGCTTAAATATAGATGAAGAGTGCCTATAAGTGTTTTTTTATAATACAAGAACAGGAGGTTATACAATTAAGAGGCTGATGATTCAAAACTGATTAACAGAAGTGCTTTTTTCACACTGTGTAACTAGACTGTGCAATACTTTTTCTGTGAAAAAGTTATACCACCTGGTTTCTGTTTGAAGGATTAAAACTTTGGATTCTATCTCAAACTTCGTATTTCATGTCTCTTAACTATTTGAGACTAAAAGGTTGCTGTAGAGAATCTAATGTCTGATATTCTGTGATGTTCTTACAACTTTCCATGAATAGTCAGCTGAATCTCTGATCTGAACTCATGCTAATTCCTATGTTCTTATGTAAATATGATCCTTAATGTTATTCACATGTATTGGGTTTACGTGGTAAGGTTGTGGTGGTGGGGGGCTGCAGGGGTGGCCTCCGTGAGAAGAGACATGGGGCTGCCCATGTGCTGGACAGAGCTGGTTCTAGCTGGCTCTGCAAAGGACTCGCTGCTGGCCAAAGCTGAGCCAGTCATTGAAGCTGATGGCACCTCTGTGAAAACAAATTTAAGAAAGGGTAAAAATGCTGTACAGCAGTATGTGTAAGAAAGGGGGGAGGGGAGTAGAAGTATAAGAAACAATCTTGCAGACAGCAAGGTCAGAAAAAAAGTAGGGGGAGGAGGTGCTCTGGGTGCTATAGCAGGTATATTTCCCTGTAGCCTATGGAGAGGAGTGGGAGCAGGCCAGTGATGGGACCTGTGGCCCGTGGAGAGGACCACAATGGAGCAGGCTCCAGGAGGAAACTGGCCTGTGGAGAGGATCTGGTGCAGGAGCAGGCTAGTGGTGGAAACTGCGGCCCATGGAGAGGACCCCATGCTGGAGTAGTCTTTTCCTGAAGGACTGTAGTCCGTGGAGAGGACCTGTGCTGGAGCAGGGGAAAAGTGTGAGGAGAAGGAGCGTGTTGTGGTTTAACCCGGCGGGCAGCTAAACACCACACAGCCGTTCGCTCACTCCCCCGCCCAGTGGGATGGGGGAGAGAATAGGGGGGGGGGAAGGTAAAACTCGTGGGTTGAGATAAAGACAATTAAGACAATTTAATAGGACAGAAAAGGAAGGGAAAATAATAATAATGATAAAAGAATATACAAACTAAGTGATGCACAATGCAATTGCTCACCACCCGCTGACTGATGCCCAGCCAGTTCCCGAGCAGTGGCCGCACCCCCCCTGGCCAACTCCCCCCATATTTTTTTTTTTTGTTCAGTATGATGCCATATGGTATGGAATATCCCTTTGGCCATTTTGGGTCAGCTGTCCTGGCTGTGTCCCCTCCCAGCTTCTTGTGCACCTCCAGCCTCCTCGCTGGCAGGGCAGTATGAGAAGCTGAAAAGTCCTTGACTTAGTTGTTGCTGAGCAGTACTTACACTAAAACATCAGTGTGTTGTCAACATTATTCTCATCTTAAATCCAAAACACAGTACTATACCAGCTACTAGGAGGAAAATTAACTCTATCCCAGCTGAAACCAGGACAGAGCGGCAGAGACAAACTGTTATGAACTTACTGCAAACCCCAATTCCACATCCCTCCTGTGCCTCTTGGTTTGGGGGGAGGAAGTAGAAGAGTTGGGAATGAAGGAGTGAAGTTGAGCCTGGGAAGAAGGGGGGACGGGGGAAGGGAGGGAAGGGAAGGTGTTTTAGTTTTTTGGGTTTGTTTCTTGCCATCCTACTTTAATTGGCAATAAATTAAATTAATTTTCCCCAAGTAGAGTCTTTTTCGCCTGTGACAATAATTGGTAAGTGATCTCCCTATCTTTATCTCTACCCATGAGCTTTTCCATCCTATTCTACCCCCCCCCACCACCCCCTGCCCTCTTGAGGAGGGAGAGTGAGAGTGTCTGGGTGGCTATCTGGTAGCCAGCTGAGGTTAACCCACCACCACATGTTTGTTTCAAAGTTAATGATAATGCTGTGATAAAGTAACAATGAAATAAGATAATTTTGAATTTCTTTCAGTGCAGAGTATAGTGACGTGCTCAGTAGTTTCACTGGTTTCCAGTATGTGTAAATGAATTTCTTGGTTTTGAGCTATTTCATGAAGCTTTATTTTGCGTAAGCTCGACAACTGTCTAGAGCCTAAAAGTGAGTGAGGTCTCTGCAAAGTTAAAATATTGTTTTTCCCTCATAGAAGTGCCTTCAACTTTTCTTATCGCTTTCATAAGTGCTCTTCATTCATAGAATTCAGAACTGAATCTCAGAAGCGAGTACAAGCAGTTGCTTGACTCATATCTTTTGCAGTCTTTGGTTCAAGGTTGGAGCCCTTTTTGAGCATGAATAAAACCCTCAAGGTACTTTGAAAAGTGACTAGGTTTGTTGTTTAAACTGAAGCTGTCTTCTCTACCTCCGCAAAACATTTGAGTTGCTCTACAGATTCATGGTAGTGTGGCAGGAAATTGGTGGTAGCCTCTGTGAATAAATATATGGGCATGTGCAAGTGTGCTAGAAAGCCTTCAGTATTATTTGGGGTCTGGACATAAGTGTCTTGAAGGTATCCAACTGGATAGTCATGCTCTAAACTGCTTTATTAGTGATGTCTGGATACCTATCTCAAGTATCCCAGCCCCAGAAGCAGTGGATCATAGGAGTTTCTCAAGGTTGGAAATGTATTAGGAGATATTAGTAGAAGGGCTCATTGTGTACCTGTCAGTAATTTCAACCTTTGCTGGGAAAAAAAATTATTAAAAATAGTGTTCAGATTTATTTGCTACACATTTATTGCATAATTTATATACTTCTGTGTACGCTGGTTGTATTTTAGAAAATTTTTTGCTTGGGTGGATCTTGAAATTTCTGGGAGTCTCAATATAGATAAGCCTTTGTCAGCTGGACTTCTATGATTATTAAAAAGTCCTTGTAGCCAGACAACAGATTCATTTACAGCAGATTTCATTCTAAATTTGACTATGGAAAGGTAGGTGTCTGAAAGAAAAATTCAAGATGCCCTTTAAGAAGGGCACCAAAGCTTTGCCAAAGTAAGCCATAGAGAACACAACTCTTTGCAGTTTAAGCTTTTAAAACACACCCCCCAACTCTTAAGATCATGTGAACTACCTTATATACATTTTAATTCTGTCCCTGTCCCCTCCTATTGTATGTATTGCCCACGTAAGATGAAAATATCAACAAGTGTAAGTTGACTTGATTGCTGTACAGATAGAAGGCTCATCCTCAGACTCTTACTCCTGCTGTAAACCATGACCATCTTTCATCTTATAGACTTGTAATTGTAAGTTATATTCATTAAATCAATTGCAGATTTATTAAGTTGAATTTGAAGCTGGGTGGTATCAGTTGACTCCTAGAGGCTTAAGATATGCTTCCAAGCACTCTTCTCCCTTGGTTATCTTCAACTTCAGAGACCTCTAAGGATTAAAAGCTTTTTGCCCTGCGTTTTTGGATACTGAAAGCAGAATAGATGCAATGATCTGCAAAATGTTCTCTTTCGGGTCTCTTGGTATAAGGCCTACAAACTGCCAGACTATTTGGTAGGCAGGACCCAACAGTATAAAAAAAAAACTTCCAGGATAAGGAAGACTTGGTGTGAGGAACTGAAAAAGCAATATGGAACATTCTTATAGAAGAGTGCTTTATAAGTAAAGGATGTTCTTAGAGTAGTTCTGTGACCATCATGGGTCAAACTACTAGTGGTAGGTGTTGCTATAGATGTTATTCCAGATAGCTGTCTGAAGGAACAAGGGATCTGCAGAGCACAAGTTATTAGGCTTAATGCATGGCGGCATATTAAAGAAATCATATTTAAATGGTGTTTTCACATATATGGGCATGTTTTATAGTCTGTAATGGTGTGAGAAAAGTAAATTATTCAGTCTTTTACATAATGGAGAATCATGGCTTTCCAGTAACTGGTTCCTTGTAATATAGAGCTTAGTTACTCTTTTGTTTCTTGTATCCTGGAAGCAGGAACGATTTAAGCAGTGTGACCAAAAAGCTGAATAAGGAGCTCATCTCTGATAGGATTGTTGAGAATCATATGTAAAAATATGACAGTCTATTCAGGAATTAAAAACAACTTTGAAATAATAATTGGTTGGGGGTACAGAACTCTCAATTCTGGCTTGGAGGGATGCCACAATGGATGTTTTCCGAGCAACTGCATCAGATCAGCAGCTAATGGCTTCTGTTTGTGATGCTTGCATTGAATTTCATGTTAAACTTGCTCCAAACACATTTTCCCTTTCCTCAAATGTTCTTTTTGTTAACTAATGCTTTTGAAGACAATGGAATTTTTTTAAACTATGTAGGATAATGCGTTAAACCTCTCTAGACTGCAAGAAGTTGCCTGCGTTCTTTTTTGTGGCACTAAGGACTTGGATCTCAGCTGTATGATGCAGTTATAGTAGTCTATGCTGCTTTAGTTTCTTTTGGTTAAAATGAGGCAATACCTTTGAATTATTAGATTTATATAGTTCAAGCAAAAAAAAATTAGAAGTTCAGGAGGCTAGAGAAGTTGTGTATAAACAATAGGGTTGAGAATACTTTTGTTTTCTACCTGTGGTTGTTCTAAGGCCTCTGCAAATGGTGCAGAAGAAAAGCAGACCTGTTCATAACTTGAAAAAGCTCGAGCTATTTTTGTAAAATATATTCTGTGGTCAATATTACAGCTGCTACACTAGGGCCTTTGCTGTATCATACCTCTCTTTTCTTTGACAGGCTAATGCAGGATTAAAAAAGTTTTGGACATCTGTTGGTATTGTCAAGAGGCTGGTATGAGGTGCTGAGCTGCTTCTGAATTAGTGTTCTGCAAAGCAACATTGCCAGTGCTGTAAGGTGGTGACTGCTGTGGCGTGTGTGGCAGAACGTAGAAGGAGATCAATTCATCCTTAGGATCTCCTGAAGGAGCCAGGGTGGGCTAACTCTCTATATAGAGAGAGCTCATAAAAGATGTGAAAATAAGTTTGTTTAAAGTAGTACTAGGAATATGGAAGTTCTGTGCTACAGGTACACTTACTCTATAGGCTAGAGCGCCCCCCAAATGCCACCTTGTTAAAAATTGCTCTGAAATGAATTGATGGAATATCAAGCTCATGTATGTGTGTACATAATATCCTAGACTAGAGAACTGTGCTGTCTTGATGTGGTAAAACAATAGGGTGATAGTTGTACATTTGTGATGTGCATTCTTAAAAGGAAACTTGAGAATACAGCACATGGGTGAGACCATCTTATGTGCAGCATCAAATCAAAGAATGGTTTGGGTTGGAAGGGACCCTTAAAGGTCATCTAGTCCAACCCCCCTGACATGAGCAGGGACATCTTTCACTAGATCAGGTTGCTCAAAGCCCCCTCCAACCTGACCTTGAACACTTCCAGGGATGGGGCAACCTTCCAACTTCTCTGGGTAATCTGTTCCAGTGTCTCACCACCCTCATCGTAAAAAATTTCTTCCTTATGTCCAATCTAAATCTACCCTCTTTCAGTATAAAACCATTGCCCCTTGTCCTGTCACTACAGGCCCTGGTAAAAAGTCTTTCTCTGTCTTTCTTATAAGCCCCCTTTAAGTATTGAAAGGCCGCAATAAGGTCTACCCCAACTCAGCCTTTCTTCATAGGAGAAGTGTTCCAGCCGTCTGACCACTTTTGTGGTCCATGTCTGTCTTGTACTGGGGGCCCCAGAGCTGGATGCAGTACTCCAGGTGGGGTCTCACCAGAGCAGAGTAGAGGGGCAGAATCGCCTCCCTCAACCTGCTGGCCACGCTTCTTCTGATGCAGCCCAGGATATGATTGGCTTTCTGGGTTGCAAGCACACGTTGCCAGCTCACGTCCAATTTTTCATCCACCAGTATACCCTCTAGCATATCAACTGCACCACTCAGCTTGGTGTCATCTGCAAACTTGCTGAGCGTGCACTCAATCCCACTGTCTATGTCACTGATGAAGATATTAAACAGTATTAGTCCCAGTATGGACCCCTGAGGGACACCACTCTTATTGCTGGTTTCCACTTGGACATTGAGCCATTGACATCTGTCGTGGTTTAAACCCAGCCAGCAAAAATAAATGCCACGCAGCCGCTCGATCACCCCCCCACGGTGGGATGGGGGAGAGAATCGGGAGGGCACAAGTAGGAAAGCTCCCGGGTTGAGATAAAAACAGTTTAATAATTGAAATAAAACTAAGTAGAACAGTAATAATAACAATGAGAACAACAACAATAACAGAATACACAAAGCAGGCAATGCACAACACAACCGCTCACTGACCCTGTGTCACGAACGGGGGGCGAGCCCCCCCCCACACCTGGTTTTTATACTGAGCATGATGTCACATGGTATAGAATACCCCATTGGCCAGCTGGGTCCACCACCCCGGCTGTGCTCCCCCCTCCCCGGTGCAAGCATCACCCAGCAACAGCCAAAGCATCAATGGGCCATCAATGTTCCTTTCACACCCAACCCAAAACACAGCACACCCCCCAGGCTACTGGGAAGAAAGTTAACCCTGTCCCAGCTGGAACCAGGACAATATCCACCCCTTATTCTATACCATCTACATCATGCCCAGGTCTCACATTTTCCCATACATTCCAATTAGTCACCGCTACTTTTCCCTGCCTTTTCATACGTATACACACAGAGATATCATTCCCTTAGTCCATGGGCCATCCCTCTAAAACGTCCATTGAGTTCATTTAGTCCATGACTTTGGGTTCCACCTGTCATAACAGTCTTGCAGGGCAGGAGAGATGGTGTGTGGTGTTGGGCTCTTGCATGCGGAGGCCAGTTCTGGGCGCTCGTCCGGTTCTATCATTGTTGCACCTTGCTCAGTTTCATCGGAGTTCATCCTACATTGATCTGGGTGATTCTTACTGTAATACTGTTAATATGGCATATGGTAACCATAGAAGTGATGACATACAGTACTGTGTAATAACTAACATCGTACAATTCAGTTCATTGGCTATTTTCACCCAAAATTAAATCCCCTTGAGGTACACACCGGACTTGCCCATCCTTTCTCATCACCCACCAAGTGCACCCAGGTCCCTGAGCAAAAGCAATCCCACGGATGGGTTTTCCCTTGCCAGAGGCAGGAGTAACCCAGACTGTCTTCCCCAGCATATTTCTCATATGCACGACAGGGACTTTATCCCCCTCTACAGTACATAAGAGTCTTGATTGGGCAGGGCCAGCTCGATTGACAGATCCCCTGGTGTTGACTAACCAGGTGGCTTTTGCTAAATGTGTGTCCCAATGCTTGAATGTCCCACCGCCCATTGCCCTCAGTGTTGTCTTTAGCAGCCCGTTGTATCGTTCGATTTTCCCAGAGGCTGGTGAATGTTATGGGATGTGATAGACCCGCTCAAGGCCGTGCTCTTTGGCCCAGGTGTCTATGAGGGTGTTTCGGAAATGAGTCCCGTTGTCTGACTCAATTCTTTCTAGGGTACCATGTCGCCATAGGACTTGCTTTTCAAGGCCCAGGATGGTGTTCCTGGCAGTGGCATGGGGCACAGGGTATGTTTCCAGCCATCCGGTGGTTGCTTCCACCATGGTGAGCACATAGCGCTTGCCGTGCCGGGTTTGTGGGAGTGTGATATAATCAATCTGCCAGGCCTCCCCATATTTGTATTTCAACCATCGTCCTCCATACCAAAGAGGCTTTACTCGCTTGGCTTGCTTGATTGCAGCACATGTTTCACATTCATGGATAACTTGTGCAATAGTGTCCATGGTCAAGTCCACCCCTCGATCACGAGCCCATCTATATGTTGCATCTCTCCCTTGGTGGCCTGAAGTATCATGGGCCCACCGAGCTATAAATAATTCACCCTTATGTTGCCAGTCCAGATCTACCT